>NW_025728385.1:0-300000 GCF_021461385.2 Schistocerca piceifrons | reverse complement strand
GTCAATAAGAAGGTCCAAGGGATACAGTAAACCTGGAGTGAAGCATCGGAATTTATAACTAGTGTCACAGTTGTGGTTCATAGTATAGACAGTAAGAAGAGTCCGACGTCTCGTACGTAAGTCGGCATTGTGCCTTTTGTATTTAATTCCGATGCAATTTCTGTGTTTCATCGTCAATAAGAAGGTCCAAGGGATACAGTCAACCTGAAGTGAAGCATCGGAATCTATAACTAGTGTCACTGGAATGGTTCAAAATGTAGACAGTAAGAAGAGTCAGTCTTCTTGTACTTATGTCGGCTTTGTGCCTTTTGTATTTAATTCCGATGCAATTTCTGTGATTCATCGTCCATAAGAGGGCAAAAGGGATACAGTAAAACTGAAGTGAAGAATCGGACTCTATAACTAGTGTCACAGAAATGGTTCAAAACATGGACAGTAGATGAGTCAGTCTTCTTGTACTTAAATCGGCATTGTGCATTTTGTATTTAATTCCGATGCAATTTCTGTGTTTCATCGTCAATAAGAAGGTCCAAGGGAAACAGTAAACCTGAAGTGAAGCATCGGAATCTATAACTAGTGTCAAAGGAATGGTTCAAACATTGTCAGTAAGAAGAGTCAGTCTTCTTGTCCTTAAGTCGGCATTGTGCTTTTTGTATTTAGATCCGATGCAATTTCTGTGTTTCATCGGCAATAAGGTCAGAGGGATACAGTAAACCTGAAGGGAAACTTCGGAATCTATAACTAGTGTCACAGGAATGGTTCAAAACATAGACAGCAGGAAGAGTCAGTCTTCTTGTACTTAAGTCGGCATTGTGGTTTTTGTATTTAATTCCGATGCAATTTCTGTGCTTCATCGTCAATAAGAAGGTCAGAGGGATACAGTAAACCTGAAGTGAAGCATCGGAATCCAAAACTAGTGTCACAGGAATGGTTCAAAACATAGACAGAAGGATGAGTCAGTCTTCTTGTACTTAAGTCGGCATTGTGCCTTTTCTATTTAATTCCAATGCAATTTCTATGTTTCATCGTCAATAAGAAGGTCCAAGGTATACAGTAAACCTGAAGTGGAGCATCGAAATATATAACTAGTGCCACAGGAATGGTTCAAAACATAATCAGTAAGAAGAGTCAGTCTTATTATACTTAAGTGGGCATTGTGAATTTTCTATTTAATTCCGATGCAAATTCTGTGTTTCATCGTCAATAAGAAGATCCAAGGGATACAGTAAACCTGGGGTGAAGCATCGGAATCTATAACTAGTGTCACAGGAATGGTTCAAAACATAGACAGTAAGAAGAGTCAGTCTTCTTGTACTTAAGTCGACATTGTGCCTTTTCTATTTCATTCCGATGCAATTTCTGTGTTTCATCGTCAATAAGAGGGTCAGAGGGATACAATAAACCTGAAGTGAAGCATCGGAATCTATAACTAGTGTCTTAGGAATGGTTCAAAACATAGTCAGTAAGAACAGTCAGTCTTCTTGTCCTTAAGTCGGCATTGTGCATTTTGTATTTAATTCCGATGCAATTTCTGTGTTTCATCGTCATTAAGAAGGACCAAGGTATACAGTAAATCTTAAGTGAAACATCGGAATCTATAACTAGTGTCACAGCAATGGTTCAAAACATAGTCAGTGACAAGAGTCAGTTTTCTTGTACTTAAGTCGGCATTGTGCCTTTTCTATTTAATTCCGATGCAATTTCTGTGTTTCATCGTCAATAAGAATTTCCAAGAGATACAGTAAACCTCGAGTGAAGCATCGGAATCTATAACTAGTGTCACAGGAATGGTTCAAAACATAGACAGTAAGAAGAGTCAGTCTTCTTGTACTTAAATCGACATTGTGCCTATTCAATTTAATTCCGATGCAATTTCTGTGTTTCATCGTCAATAAGAAGGTCAGAGGGATACAATAAACCTGGAGTGTAGCATCGGAATCTATAAGTAGTGTCACAGGAATGGTTCAAACCTTAGACAGTACGAAGAGACAGTCCTCGTGTACTTAAGTCGGCATTTTGCCTTTTGTATTTAATTCCGATGCAATTTCTGTGTTTCATCGTCAATAAGAAGGTCCAAGTGATACAGTAAACCTGAAGTGAAGCATCGGAATCTATAACTAGTGTCACAGGAATGGTTCAAAACATAGTCAGTAAGGAGAGTCAGTCTTCTTGTACTTAAGTCGGCATTGTACGTTTTCTATTTAATTCCGATGCAATTTCTGTGTTCATCGCCAATAACAAGGTCCAAGGGATACAGTAAACCTGGAGTGAAGCATCGGAATCTATAACTAGTGTCAATGGAATGGTTCAAAACATAGACAGTAAGAAGCGTCAGTCTTCTTGTACTTAAGTCGGCATTGTGCCTTTTGTATTTAATTCCGATGATATTTCTGTGTTTTATCGTCAATAAGAAGGACCAAGGGATACAGTAAACCTGGAGTGAAGCATCGGAATCTATAACTAGTGTCACAGCGATGGCTCATAGCATAGGCAGTAAGAAGAGTCAGTCTTCTTGTACATAAGTTAGCATTGTGCCTTTTATATTTAATTCCGATGCAATTTCTATGTTTCATCGTCAGTAAGAAGGTCAGAGGGATACAGTAATCCTGAAGTGAAGCATCGGAATCTATAACCAGTGTCACAGGAATGGTTCAAACATAGTCAGTAAGAATAGTCAGTCTTCTTGTACTTAAGTCATCATTGTGCATTTTATATTTAATTCTGATGCAATTTCTGTGTTTCATCGTTACTAAGAAGGTCCAAGGGATACAGTAAACCTGGATTGAAGCATCGGAATCTATAACTAGTGTCACAGGAATGGTTCAAATCATAGACGGTAAGAAGAGTCAGACTTCTTTTCCTTAAGTCGGCATTGTGCCCTTTGTATTTAATTCCGATGCAATTTCTGTGTTTCATCGTCAATAAGAAGATCCAAGAGATACAGAAAACCTGGAGTGAAGCATCGGAGTCTATAACTAGTGTCACAGGACTGGTTCAAAAATTGACAGTAATAAGAATCAGTCTTCTTGTACTTAAGTTGGCATTGTGCTTTTTTATTTAATTCCGATGCAATTTCTGTGTTTCATCGTCAATAAGAAGGTCCAAGGCATACAGTAAACCTGAAGTAAACCATCGGAATCTACAACTAGTGTCACAGGAATGGTTCAAAGCATAGTCAGTAAGAGGAGTCAGTCTTCTTGTACTTAAGTTGGCATTGTGCCTTTCGTATGTAATTCCGATGCAATTTCTGTGTTTCATCGTCAATAAGAAGGTCCAACGGATACAGTAAACCTGCCGCGAAACATCGGAATCTATAACTAGTGTCACAGTAATGGTTCAAAATATAGACAGTAAGAAGAGTCAGACGTGTTGTACTTAAGACGGCATTGTGGGTTTTGTATTTACTTCCGATGCAATTTCTGTGTTTCATCATCAATAAGATGGTCCAAGGGATACAGTAAACCTCAAGTGAAGCATCGGAATTTATAACTAGTGTCACTGGAATGGTTCAAAATATAGACAGTAAAAAGGGTCAGTCTTCTTGTACTTAAGTCGGCATTGTGCCTATTCTATATAATTCCGATGCAATTTCTGTGATTCATCGTCAAGAAGAAGGACCAAGGGATACAGTAAACCTGAAGTGAAGCATCGGACTCCATAACTAGTGTCACAGGAATGGTTCAAAACATAGACAGTAGAAGAGTCAGTCTTCTTGTCTTTAAGTCGGCATTGTGCCTTTTGTATTTAGTTCTGATGCAATTTCTGTGTTTCATCGGTAATAAGGTCAGAGGGATACAGTAAACCTGAAGTGAACCATCGGAATCCAAAACTAGTGTCACAGGAATGGTTCAAATCATAGACAGTAGGAAGAGTCAGTCTTCTTGTACTTAAGTCGGCCTTGTGCCTTTTCTATTTAATTCCGATGCTACTTAAGTGTTTCATCGTCAATAAGAAGGTCAGAGGGATACAGTAAACCTAAAGGGAAGCATCGGAATCTATAACTAAAGTAACAGTAATGGTTCAAATCATAGACAGTAAGAACACTCAGACGTCTTTTACTTAAGTCGGCATTGTGCCTTTTGTATTTACTTCCGATGCAATTTCTGTGTTTCATAGTCAATGACAAGGTCCAAGGGATACAGTAAACCTGAAGTGAAGCATCGGAATCTATAACTAGTGTCAATGGAAAGGTTCAAAATATAGACAGTAGGAAGAGTCAGTCTTCTTGTACTTAAGTCGGCATTGTGCCTTTTCTATTTAATTCCGATGCAATTTCTGTGTTTCATCGTCAATAAGTATGTCCAAGGGAAACAGAAATCCTGAAGTGAAGCATCGGAACCAATTACTAGTGTCACAGGAATGGTTCAAAACATAGTCAGTAAGAAGAGTCAGTCTTCTTGTCCTTCAGTCGGCGTTGTGCCATTTGTATTTCATTCCGATGCAATTTCTGTGTTTCATCGGCAATAAGGTCAGAGGGATACAGTAAAACTGAAGTAAAGCATCGGAATCCAAAACTAGTGTCACAGGAATGGTTCAAATCATAGACAGTAGGAAGAGTCAATCTTCTTGTACTTAAGTCGGCATTGTGCCTTTTGTATTTATTTCCGATGCAATTTCTGTGTTTCATCGTCAATACGAAAGGTCCAAGGTATACAGTATACCTGAAGTGAAGCATCGGAATCTATAACTAGTGTCACTGGAATGGTTCAAAACATAGTCAGTAAGAAGAGTTCGTCTTCTTGTACTTAAGTCGGCATTGTGCCTTTTCTATTTAATTCCGATGCAATTTCTGTGTTTCATCGCCAATAACAAGGTCCACGGGATACAGTAAACCTGGAGTGAAGCATCGGAATCTATAACTAGTGTCACAGAAATGGTTCAAATCTTAGACAGTAAGAGGAGACAGTCCTCATGTACTTAAGTCGGCATTTTGCCTTTTGCATTTAATTCCGATGATATTTCTGTGGTTCATCGTCAATAAGAAGGTCCAAGGGATACAGTAAACCTGAAGTGAAGCATCGGAATCTATAACTAGTGTCACAGGAATGGTTCAAAACATAGTCAGTAAGAAGAGTCAGTCTTCTTGTACTTAAGTCGGCATTGTACGTTTTCTATTTAATTCCGATGCAATTTCTGTGTTTCATCGCCAATAACAAGGTCCAAGGCATACAGTAAACCTGGAGTGAAGCATCGGAATCCATAACTAGTGTCAATGGAATCGTTCAAAACATAGGCAGTAAGAAGCGTCAGTCTTCTTGTACTTAGGTCGGCATTTTGCCTTTTGTATTTAATTCCGATGATATTTCTGTGTTTTATCGTCAATAAGAAGGACCAAGGGATACAGTAAACCTGGAGTGAAGCATCGGAATCTATAACTAGTGTCACAGGGATTGCTCAAAACATAGGCAGTAAGAAGAGTCAGTCTTCTTGTACATAATTTGGCATTGTGCCTTTTGTATTTAATTCCGATGCAATTTCTATGTTTCATCGTCAATAAGAAGGTCAGAGGGATACAGTAATCCTGAAGTGAAGCATCGGAATCTATAACTAGTGTCACAGGAATGGTTCAAACATAGTCAGTAAGAATAGTCAGTCTTCTTGTACTTAAGTCATCATTGTGCATTTTATATTTAATTCTGATGCAATTTCTGTGTTTCATCGTTACTAAGAAGGTCCAAGGGATACAGTAAACCTGGATTGAAGCATCGGAATCTATAACTAGTGTCACAGGAATGGTTCAAATCATAGACAGTAAGAAGAGTCAGACTTCTTTTCCTTAAGTCGGCATTGTGCCCTTTGTATTTAATTCCTATGCAATTTCTGTGTTTCATCGTCAATAAGAAGGTCCAAGAGATAAAGAAAACCTGGAGTGAAGCATCGGAGTCTATAACTAGTGTCACAGGACTGGTTCAAAAATTGACAGTAAGAAGGGTCAGTGTTCTTGTTCTTAATTCGGCACTGTGCCTTTTGAATTTAATTCCGATGCCATTTCTGTGTTTCATCGTCAATAAGAAGGTCAGAGGGATACAGTAAACCTGAAGTGAAACATCGGAATCCATAACTAGTGCCACAGGAATGGTTCAAAACATAGTCAGTAATAAGAGTCAGTCTTCTTGTATTTAAGTCGGCATTGTGCCTTTTTATTTAATTCCGATGCAATTTCTGTGTTTCATCGTCAATAAGAAGGTCCAAGGGATGCAGTAAACCTGAAGTAAACCATCGGAATCTACAACTAGTGTCACAGGAATGGTTCAAAGCATAGTCTGTAAGAGGAGTCAGTCTTCTTGTACTTAAGTTGGCATTGTGCCTTTCGTATGTAATTCCGATGCAATTTCTGTGTTTCATCGTCAATAAGAAGGTCCAACGGATACAGTAAACCTGCTGCGAAACATCGGAATCTATAACTAGTGTCACAGTAATGGTTCAAAACATAGACAGTAAGAAGAGTCAGTCTTCTTGTACTTAAGTCGGCATTGTGCCTTTTGTATTTAATTCCGATGATATTTCTGTGTTTTATCGTCAATAAGAAGGACCAAGGAATACAGTAAACCTGGAGTGAACCATCGGAATCTATAACTAGTGTCACAGGGATGGCTCAAAACATAGACAGTAAGAAGAGTCTGACGTCTCGTACTTAAGTCGGCATTGTACCTTTTGTATTTAATTCCGATGCAATATCTGTGTTTCATAGTCAATAAGAAGGTTCAAGGGAAACAGTAAACCTGAAGTGAAGAATCGGACTCTATAACTAGTGTCACAGAAATTGTTCAAAACATAGACAGTAGAAGAGTCAGTCTTCTTGTACTTAAATTGGCATTGTACCTTTTGTATTTAATTCCGATGCAATTTCTGTGTTTCATCGTCAATAAGAAGGTTCAAGGGAAACAGTAAACCTGAAGTGAAGCGTCGGAATCTATAACTAGTGTCACAGGAATGGTTCAAAACATAGTCAGTAAGAAGAGTCAGTCTTCTTGTCCTTAAGTCGGCATTGTGTTTTTTGTATTTAGATCCGATGCAATTTCTGTGTTTCATCGGCAATAAGGTCAGAGGGATACAGTAAACCTGAAGTGAAACATCGGAATCTATAACTAGTGTCTCATTAATGGTTCAAAACATAGACAGCAGGAAGCGTCAGTCTTCTTGTACTTAAATCGGCATTGGGCCTTTTGTATTTAATTCCGATGCAATTTCTGTGTTTCATCGTCAATAGGAAGGTCAGAGAGATACAGTAAACCTGAAGTGAAGCATCGGAATCCAAAGCTAGTGTCACTGGAATGGTTCAAAACATAGACAGAAGGATAAGTCAGTCTTCTTGTTCTTAAGTCGGCATTGTGGCTTTTCTATTTAATTCCAATGCAATTTCTGTGTTTCATCGTCAATAACAAGGTCCAAGGTATACAGTAAACCTGAAGTGGAGCATCGAAATATATAACTAGTGTCACAGGACTGGTTCAAAACATAGACAGTAAGAAGAGTCAGTCATCTAGTACTTAATTCTGCATTGTGCCTTTTGTACTTAATTTCGATGATATTTCTGTGTTTTATCGTCAATAAAAAGGACCAAGGGATACAGTAAACGTGGAGTGAAGCATCGGAATCTATAACTAGTGTCACAGGGATGGCTCAAAACATAGACAGTAAGAAGAGTCAGTCTTCTTGTAGATAAGTTGGCATTGTGCCTTTTGTATTTAATTCCGAAGCAATTTCTGTGCTTCATCGTCAATAAGAAAGTCAGAGGGATACAGTAATCCTGAAGTGAAGCATCGGAATCTATAACTAGTGTCACAGGAATGGTTCAAAACATAGTCAGTAAGAATAGTCAGTCTCCTTGTACTTAAGTCATCAATGTGCATTTTATATTTAATTTGATGCAATTTCTGTGTTTCATCATTATTAAGAAGGTCCAAGGGATACAGTAAACCTGGAGTGAAGCATCGGAATCTATAACTAGTGTCACAGGAATGGTTCAAATCATAGACAGTAAGAAGAGTCAGACTTCTTTTCCTTAAGTCGGCATTGTCCCTTTGTATTTAATTCCGATGCAATTTCTGTGTTTCATCGTCAATAAGAAGGTCCAAGAGATACAGCAAACCTGGAGTGAAGCATCGGAGTCTATAACTAGTGTCACAGGACTGGTTCAAAAGTTGACAGTAAGAAGGGTCAGTGTTCTTGTACTTAATTCGGCATTGTGCCTTTTGTATTTAATTCCGATGCCATTTCTGTGTTTCATCGTCAATAAGAAGGTCCAAGGGATAAAGTAAACCTGGAGGGAAGCATCGGAATCTATAACTAGTGCCACTGGGATGGTTCAAATCATAGACAGTAAGAAGAGTCAGTCTTCTTGTACTGAAGTCGGCATTGTGCCTTTTCTATTTAATTCCTATGCAATTTCAGTGTTTCATCGCCAATAAGAAGGTCGAAGGGATATAGTAAACCTGGAGTGAAGCATCGGAATCTATAACTAGTATCACAGGAATGGTTCAAAACATAGACAGTAAGAAGAGTCAGTCTTCTTGTACTTAAGTCGGCATTGTGCCTTTTGTATTTAATTCCGATGCAATTTCTGTGTTTCATCGTCAATACGAAAGGTCCAAGGTATACAGTATACCTGAAGTGAAGCATCGGAGTCTATAACTAGTGTCACTGGAATGGTTCAAAACATAGTCAGTAAGAAGAGTTCGTCTTCTTGTATTTAAGTCGGCATTGTGCCTTTTCTATTTAATTCCGATGCAATTTCTGTGTTTCATCGCCAATAACAAGGTCCACGGGATTCTGTAAACCTGGAGTGAAGCATCGGAATCTATAACTAGTGTCACAGAAATGGTTCAAATCTTAGACAGTAAGAGGAGACAGTCCTCATGTACTTAAGTCGGCATTTTGCCTTTTGTATTTAATTCCGATGATATTTCTGTGGTTCATCGTCAATAAGAAGGTCCAAGGGATACAGTAAACCTGAAGTGAAGCATCGGAATCTATAACTAGTGTCACTGGAATGGTTCAAAACATAGTCAGTAAGAAGAGTCAGTCTTCTTGTACTTAAGTCGGCATTGTACGTTTTCTATTTAATTCCGATGCAATTTCTGTGTTTCATCGCCAATAACAAGGTCCAAGGGATACAGTTAACCTGGAGTGAAGCATCGGAATCCATAACTAGTGTCAATGGAATTGTTCAAAACATAGGCAGTAAGAAGCGTCAGTCTTCTTGTACTTAAGTCGGCATTTTGCCTTTTGTATTTAATTCCGATGATATTTCTGTGTTTTATCGTCAATAAGAAGGACCAAGGGATACAGTAAACCTGGAGTGAAGCATCGGAATCTATAACTAGTGTCACAGGGATTGCTCAAAACATAGGCAGTAAGAAGAGTCAGTCTTCTTGTACATAATTTGGCATTGTGCCTTTTGTATTTAATTCCGATGCAATTTCTATGTTTCATCGTCAATAAGAAGGTCAGAGGGATACAGTAATCCTGAAGTGAAGCATCGGAATCTATAACTAGTGTCACAGGAATGGTTCAAACATAGTCAGTAAGAATAGTCAGTCTTCTTGTACTTAAGTCATCATTGTGCATTTTATATTTAATTGTGATGCAATTTCTGTGTTTCATCGTTACTAAGAAGGTCCAAGGGATACAGTAAACCTGGATTGAAGCATCGGAATCTATAACTAGTGTCACAGGAATGGTTCAAATCATAGACAGTAAGAAGAGTCAGACTTCTTTTCCTTAAGTCGGCATTGTGCCCTTTGTATTTAATTCCGATGCAATTTCTGTGTTTCATCGTCAATAAGAAGGTCCAAGAGATACAGAAAACCTGGAGTGAAGCATCGGAGTCTATAACTAGTGTCACAGGACTGGTTCAAAAATTGACAGTAAGAAGGGTCAGTGTTCTTGTTCTTAATTCGGCATTGTGCCTTTTGAATTTAATTCCGATGCCATTTCTGTGTTTCATCGTCAATAAGAAAGTCAGAGGGATACAGTAAACCTGAAGTGAAACATCGGAATCCATAACTAGTGCCACAGGAATGGTTCAAAACATAGTCAGTAATGAGAGTCAGTCTTCTTGTATTTAAGTCGGCATTGTGCCTTTTTATTTAATTCCGATGCAATTTCTGTGTTTCATCGTCAATAAGAAGGTCCAAGGGATGCAGTAAACCTGAAGTAAACCATCGGAATCTACAACTAGTGTCACAGGAATGGTTCAAAGCATAGTCTGTAAGAGGAATCAGTCTTCTTGTACTTAAGTTGGCATTGTGCCTTTCGTATGTAATTCCGATGCAATTTCTGTGTTTCATCGTCAATAAGAAGGTCCAACGGATACAGTAAACCTGCCACGAAACATCGGAATCTATAACTAGTGTCACAGTAATGGTTCAAAACATAGACAGTAAGAAGAGTCAGTCTTCTTGTACTTAAGTCGGCATTGTGCCTTTTGTATTTAATTCCGATGATATTTCTGTGTTTTATGGTCAATAACAAGGACCAAGGAATACAGTAAACCTGGAGTGAAGCATCGGAATCTATAACTAGTGTCACAGGGATGGCTCAAAACATAGACAGTAAGAAGAGTCTGACGTCTCGTACTTAAGTCGGCATTGTACCTTTTGTATTTAATTCCGATGCAATTTCTGTGTTTCATCGTCAATAAGAAGGTCCAAGGGATACAGTCAACCTGAAGTGAAGCATCGGAATGTATAACTAGTGTCACTGGAATGGTTCAAAATGTAGCTAGTAAGAAGAGTCAGTCTTCTTGTACTTATGTCGGCATTGTGCCTTTTGTATTTAATTCCGATGCAATTTCTGTGATTCATCGTCCATAAGAAGGCCCAAGGAATACAGTAAACCTGAAGTGAAGAATCGGACTCTATAACTAGTGTCACAGAAATTGTTCAAAACATAGACAGTAGAAGAGTCAGTCTTCTTGTACTTAAATTGGCATTGTACCTTTTGTATTTAATTCCGATGCAATTTCTGTGTTTCATCGTCAATAAGAAGGTTCAAGGGAAACAGTAAACCTGAAGTGAAGCGTCGGAATCTATAACTAGTGTCACAGGAATGGTTCAAATCATAGTCAGTAAGAAGAGTCAGTCTTCTTGTCCTTAAGTCGGCATTGTGCTTTTTGTAATTAGATCCGATGCAATTTCTGTGTTTCATCGGCAATAAGGTCAGAGGGATACAGTAAACCTGAAGTGAAACATCGGAATCTATAACTAGTGTCTCATTAATGGTTCAAAACATAGACAGCAGGAAGCGTCAGTCTTCTTGTACTTAAATCGGCATTGTGCCTTTTGTATTTAATTCCGATGCAATTTCTGTGTTTCATCGTCAATAGGAAGGTCAGAGAGATACAGTAAACCTGAAGTGAAGCATCGGAATCCAAAGCTAGTGTCACTGGAATGGTTCAAAACATAGACAGAAGGATACGTCAGTCTTCTTGTTCTTAAGTCGGCATTGTGGCTTTTCTATTTACTTCCAATGCAATTTCTGTGTTTCATCGTCAATAAGAAGGTCCAAGGTATACAGTAAACCTGAAGTGGAGCATCGAAATATATAACTAGTGTCACAGGACTGGTTCAAAACATAGACAGTAAGAAGAGTCAGTCATCTAGTACTTAATTCTGCATTGTGCCTTTTGTACTTAATTTCGATGATATTTCTGTGTTCTATCGTCAATAAAAAGGACCAAGGGATACAGTAAACGTGGAGTGAAGCATCGGAATCTATAACTAGTGTCACAGGGATGGCTCAAAACATAGACAGTAAGAAGAGTCAGTTTTCTTGTACATAAGTTGGCATTGTGCCTTTTGTATTTAATTCCGATGCAATTTCTGTGCTTCATCGTCAATAAGAAAGTCAGAGGGATACAGTAATCCTGAAGTGAAACATCGGAATCTATAACTAGTGTCACAGGAATGGTTCAAAACATAGTCAGTAAGAATAGTCAGTCTCCTTGTACTTAAGTCATCATTGTGCAATATATATTTAATCTGATGCAATTTCTGTGTTTCATCATTATTAAGAAGGTCCAAGGGATACAGTAAACCTGGAGTGAAGCATCGGAATCTATAACTAGTGTCACAGGAATGGTTCAAATCATAGACAGTAAGAAGAGTCAGACTTCTTTTCCTTAAGTCGGCATTCTCCCTTTGTATTTAATTCCGATGCAATTTCTGTGTTTCATCGTCAATAAGAAGGTCCAAGAGATACAGCAAACCTGGAGTGAAGCATCGGAGTCTATAACTAGTGTCACAGGACTGGTTCAAAAGTTGACAGTAAGAAGGGTCAGTGTTCTTGTACTTAATTCGGCATTGTGCCTTTTGTATTTAATTCCGATGTCATTTCTGTGTTTCATCGTCAATAGGAAGGTCAGAGGGATACAGTAAACCTGAAGTGAAACATCGGAATCCATAACTAGTGCCACAGGAATGGTTCAAATCATAGTCAGTAAGTAGAGTCAGTCTTCTTGTACTTAAGTCGGCATTGTGCCTTTTGTATTTAATTCCGATGCAATTTCTGTGTTTCATCGTCAATAAGAAGGTCCAAGGGATACAGTAAACCTGAAGTAGAAAATCGGAATCTACAACAAGTGTCACAGGATTGGTTCAAAGCATAGTCAGTAAGAAGAGTCAGTCTTCTTGTACGTAAGTTGGCATTGTGCCTTTCGTATGTAATTCCGATGCAATTTTTGTGTTTCATCGTCAATAAGAAGGTCCAACGGATACAGTAAACCTGCCGTGAAGCATCGGAATCTATAACTAGTGTCACAGTATTGGTTCAAACCATTGACAGTAAGAAGAGTCAGACGTCTTGTACTTAAGTCGGCATTGTCCCTATTGTATATAATTCCGATGCAATTTCTGTGATTCATCGTCAAGAAGAAGGACCAAGGGATACAGTAAACCTGAAGTGAAGCATCAGACTGTATAACTAGTGTCACAGGAATGGTTCAAAACATAGACAGTAGAAGAGTCAGTCTTCTTGTCTTTAAGTCGGCATTGTGCCTTTTGTATTTAGTTCCGATGCAATTTCTGTGTTTCATCGGCAATACGGTCAGAGGGATACAGTAAACCTGAAGTGAACCATCGGAATCCAAAACTAGTGTCACAGGAATGGTTCAAATCATAGACAGTACGAAGAGTCAGTCTTCTTGTACTTAAGTCGGCGTTGTGCCTTTTGTATTTAATTCCGATGCAATTTCTGTGTTTCATCGTCAATAAGAAGGTGCAAGGGATACAGTAAACCTGAAGTGAAGCATCGGAATCTACAACTAGTGTCACAGGAATGGTTCAAAAGATAGACCGTAAGAAGAGTCAGTCTTCATGTACTTAAGTCGGCATTGTGCCTTTTCTATTTAATTCCGATGCTATTTCTGTGTTTCATCGTCAATGAGAAGGTCAGAGGGATACAGTAAACCTGAAGTGAAGCATCGGAATCTATAACTTGTTTCACAGGAATGGTTCAAAGCATAGTCAGTAAGAGGAGTCAGTATTCTTGTACTTAAGTTGGCATTGTGCCTTTCGTATGTAATTCCGATGCAATTTCTGTGTTTCATCGTCAATAAGAAGGTCCAAGGGATACAGTAAACCTGGCGTGAAGCATCGGAATCTATATGTAGTGTCACAGTAATGGTTCAAATCATAGACAGTAAGAAGAGTCAGACTTCTTTTACTTAAGTAGGCATTGTGCCTTTTGTATTTCCTTCCGATGCAATTTCTGTGTTTCATAGTCAATGACAAGGTCCAAGGGATACAGTAAACCTTAAGTGAAGCATCGGAATCTATAACTAGTGTCACAGGAATGGTTCAAAACATAGTCAGTAAGAATAGTCAGTCTTCTTGTACTTAAGTCGGCATTGTACGTTTCTGCTTAATTCCGATGCAATTTCTGTGTTTCATCGCCAATAACAAGGTCCAAGTAATACAGTAAACCTGGAGTGAAGCATCGGAATCTATAACTAGTGTCTATGGAATGGTTCAAAACATAGACAGTAAGCCGCGTCAGACTTCTTGTACTTAAGTCGGCATTGTGCCTTTTGTATTTAATTCCGATGCGATTCCTGTGTTTCATCGTCAATAAGAAGGTCCAGGGGATACAGTAAACCTGGAGTGAAGCATCGGAATCTATAACTAGTGTCACAGGAATGGTTCAAAACGTAGACAGTATGAAGAGTCAGTCATCTTGTACTTAATTCTGCATTGTGCCTTTTGTATTTAATTCCGATGCAATTTCTGTGTTTCATCGTCAATCAGAAGGTCCGAGGCATACAGAAAACCTGAAGTGAAGCATCGGAATTTGTAACTAGTGCCACAGGAATGGTTCAAATCATAGTCAGTAAGAAGAGTCAGTCTTCTTGTACTTAAGTCGGCATTGTGCCTTTTGTATTTCATTCCGATGATATTTCTGTGTTTTATCGTCAATAAGAGGGACCAAGGGATACAGTAAACCTGGAGTGAACCATCGGAATCTATAACTAGTGTCACAGAGATGGCTCATAACATAGACAGTAAGGAGAGTCATTCTTCTTGTACATAAGTTGGCATTGTGCCTTTTGTATTTAATTCCGGTGCAATTTCTGTGTTTCATCGTCAATAAGAAGGTCAGAGGGATACGGTAATCCTGAAGTGAAGCATCGGAAACTATAACTAGTGTCACAGGAATGGTTCAAAACATAGTCAGTAAGAATAGTCAGTCTTCTTGTACTTAAGTCATCATTGTGCATTTTATATTTAATTCTGATGCAATTTCCGTGTTTCATCGTTACTAAGAAGGTCCAAGAGATACAGTAAACCTGGAGTGAAGCATCGGAATCTATAACTAGTGTCAAAGGAATGGTTCAAATCATAGACAGTAAGAAGAGTCAGACTTCTTTTCCTTAAGTCGGCATTGTGCCCTTTGTATTTAATTCCGATGCAATTTTGTGTTTCATCGTCAATAAGAAGGTCCAAGGGATACAGTAAACCTGGAGTGAAGCATCGGAATCTATAACTAGTGTCACAGGACTGGTTCAAAAATTGACAGTAAGAAATGTCAGTCTTCTTGTACTTAATTCGGCATTGTGCCTTTTGTATTTCATTCCGATGCAATTTTGTGTTTCATGGTCAATAAGAAGGACCAACGGATACAGTAAACCTGAAGTGAAGCATCGGACTCTATAACTAGTGTCACAGGAATGGTTCAAAACATAGACAGTAGAGGAGTCAGTCTTCTTGTACTTACGTCGGCATTGTGCCTTTTGTATTTAATTCCGAAGCAATTTCTGTGTTTCATCGTCAATAAGAATGTCCAAGGGAAACAGTAAACCTGAAGTGAAGCATCGGAATCTATTACTAGTGTCACAGGAATGGTTCAAAACATAGTCAGTAAGAAGAGTCAGTCTTCTTGTCTTTAAGCCGGCATTGTGACTTACGTATTTAGTTCCGATGCAATTTCTGTGTTTCATCGGCAATAAGGTCAGAGGGATACAGTAAACCTGAAGTGAAGCATCGGGATCCAAAACTAGTGACACAGGAATGGTTCAAGTCATGGACAGTAGGAAGAGTCAGTCTTCTTGTACTTAAGTCGGCATTGTGCCTTTTCTATTGAATTCCGATGCAATTTCTGTGTTTCATCGTCAATAAGAAGGTGCAAGGGATACAATAAACCTGAAGTGAAGCATCGGAATCTACAACTAGTGTCACAGGAATGGTTCAAAACATAGACAGTAAGAAGAGTCAGTCTTCATGTACTTAAGTCGGCATTGTGCCTTTTCTATTTAATTCCGATGCTATTTCTGTGTTTCATCGTCAATAAGAAGGTCAGAGGGATACAGTAAACCTGAAGTGAAGCATCGGAATCTATAACCTGTTTCACGGGAATGGTTCAAACATAGTCAGTAAGAAGAGGCAGTCTTCTTCTACTTAATTTGGCATTGTGCCTTTCGTATGTAATTCCGATGCAATTTCTGTGTTTCATCGTCAATAAGAAGCTCCAAGGGATACAGTAAACCTGGCGTGAAGCATCGGAAACTATAACTAGTGTCACAGTAATGGTTCAAATCATAGGCAGTAAGAAGAGTCAGATGTCTTTTACTTAAGTCGGCATTGTGCCTTTTGTATTTACTTCCGATGCAAATTCTGTGTTTCATAGTCAATGACAATGTCCAAGGGATACAGTAAACCTGAAGTGAAGCATCGGAATCTATAACTAGTGTCACTGGAAAGGTTCAAAATATAGACAGTAAGAAGAGTCAGACGTCTTTTACTTAAGTCGGCATTGTGCCTTTTGTATTGAATTCCGATTCAATTTCTGTGTTTCATCGTCAATAAGATGGTCCAAGGGATACAGTAAACCTGAAGTGAAGCATCGGACTCTATAACTAGTGTCACAGAAATGGTTCAAAACATAGACAGTAGAAGAGTCAGTCTTCTTGTACTTAACTCGGCATTGTGCCTTTTGTATCTAATTCCGATGCAATTTCTGTGTTTCATCGTCAATAATAATGTCCAAGGGAAACAGAAATCCTGAAGTGAAGCATCGGAACCTATTACTAGTGTCACAGGAATGGTTCAAATCATAGTCAGTAAGAAGAGTCAGTCTTCTTGTCCTTCAGTCGGCATTGTGCCTTTTGTATTTCATTCCGATGCAATTTCTGTGTTTCATCGGCAATAAGGTCAGAGGGATACAGTAAACCTGAAGTGAAGCATCGGAATCCAAAACTAGTGTCACAGGAATGGTTCAAATCGTAGACAGTAGGAAGAGTCAGTCTTCTTGAACTTAAGTCGGCATTGTGCCTTTTGTATTTAATTCCAATGCAATTTCTGTGTTTCACCGTCAATACGAAAGGTCCAAGGTATACAGTATAGCTGAAGTGAAGCATCGGAATCTATAACTAGTGTCACAGGAATGGTTCAAAACATAGTCAGTAAGAAGAGTCAGTCTTCTTGTACTTAAGTCGGCATTGTGCCTATTGTATATAATTCCGATGCAATTTCTGTGATTCATCGTCAAGATGAAGGACCAACGGATACAGTAAACGGGAAGTGAAGCATCGGACTCTATAACTAGTGTCACAGGAATGGTTCAAAACATAGACAGTAGAGGAGTCAGTCTTCTTGTACTTACGTCGGCATTGTGCCTTTTGTATTTAATTCCGAAGCAATTTCTGTGTTTCATCGTCAATAAGAATGTCCAACGGAAACAGTAAACCTGAAGTGAAGCATCGGAATCTATTACTAGTGGCACAGGAATGGTTCAAAACATAGTCAGTAAGAAGAGTCAGTCTTCTTGTCTTTAAGCCGGCATTGTGCCTTACGTATTTAGTTCCGATGCAATTTCTGTGTTTCATCGGCAATAAGGTCAGAGGGATACAGTAAACCTGAAGTGAAGCATCGGGATCCAAAACTAGTGACACAGGAATGGTTCAAGTCATGGACAGTAGGAAGAGTCAGTCTTCTTGTACTTAAGTCGGCATTGTGCCTTTTCTATTGAATTCCGATGCAATTTCTGTGTTTCATCGTCAATAAGAAGGTGCAAGGGATACAATAAACCTGAAGTGAAGCATCGGAATCTACAACTAGTGTCACAGGAATGGTTCAAATCATAGACAGTAAGAAGAGTCAGTCTTCATGTACTTAAGTCGGCATTGTGCCTTTTCTATTTAATTCCGATGCTATTTCTGTATTTCATCGTCAATAAGAAGGTCAGAGGGATACACTAAACCTGAAGTGAAGCATCGGAATCTGTAACTTGTTTCACGGGAATGGTTCAAAGCATAGTCAGTAAGAAGAGTCAGTCTTCTTCTACTTAATTTGGCATTGTGCCTTTCGTATGTAATTCCGATGCAATTTCTGTGTTTCATCGTCAATAAGAAGCTCCAAGGGATACAGTAAACCTGGCGTGAAGCATCGGAAACTATAACTAGTGTCACAGTAATGGTTCAAATCATAGACAGTAAGAAGAGTCAGACGTCTTTTACTTAAGTCGGCATTGTGCCTTTTGTATTTACTTCCGATGCAAATTCTGTGTTTCATAGTCAATGACATTGTCCAAGGGATACAGTAAACCTGAAGTGAAGCATCGGAATCTATAACTAGTGTCACTGGAAAGCTTCAAAATATAGACAGTAAGAAGTGTCAGACGTCTTTTACTTAAGTCGGCATTGTGCCTTTTGTATTGAATTCCGATTCAATTTCTGTGTTTCATCGTCAATAAGATGGTCCAAGGGATACAGTAAACCTGAAGTGAAGCATCGGACTCTATAACTAGTGTCACAGAAATGGTTCAAAACATAGACAGTAGAAGAGTCAGTCTTCTTGTACTTAACTCGGCATTGTGCCTTTTGTATCTAATTCCGATGCAATTTCTGTGTTTCATCGTCAATAAGAATGTCCAAGGGAAACAGAAATCCTGAAGTGAAGCATCGGAACCTATTACTAGTGTCACAGGAATGGTTCAAATCATAGTCAGTAAGAAGAGTCAGTCTTCTTGTCCTTCAGTCGGCATTGTGCCTTTTGTATTTCATTCCGATGCAATTTCTGTGTTTCATCGGCAATAAGGTCAGAGGGATACAGCAAACCTGAAGTGAAGCATCGGAATCCAAAACTAGTGTCACAGGGATGGTTCAAATCATAGACAGTAGGAAGAGTCAGTCTTCTTGAACTTAAGTCGGCATTGTGCCTTTTGTATTTAATTCCAATGCAATTTCTGTGTTTCATCGTCAATACAAAAGGTCCAACGTATACAGTATAGCTGAAGTGAAGCATCGGAATCTATAACTAGTGTCACAGGAATGGTTCAAAACATAGTCAGTAAGAAGAGTCAGTCTTCTTGTACTTAAGTCGGCATTGTGCGTTTTCAATCTAATTCCGATGCTATTTCTGTGTTTCATCGTCAATAAGAAGGTCCAAGGGATACAGTAAACCTGAAGTGAAGCATCGGAATCTATAACAAGTGTCAGAGGGATGGTTCAAAACATAGACAGTAAGAAGAGTCAGTCTTTTTGTACTTAAGTCGGCATTTTGCATTTTGTATTTAATTCCGATGCAATTTCTGTGTTTCATCGTCAATACGAGAGGTCCACGGTATACAGTCAACCTGAAGAGAAGCATCGGAATCTATGGCTAGTGTCACAGGAATGGTTCAAAACCTAGTCAGTAAGAAGAGTCAATCTTCTTGTACTTAAGTCTTCATTGTGCCTTTTCTATTTAATTCCAATGCAATTTCTGTGTTTCATCGTCAATAAGAAGGTCCAAGGGATACAGTAAACCTGGAGTGAAGCATCGGAATCTATTTCTAGTGTCAAAGGAATGGTTCAAATCATAGATAGTAACAAGAGTCAGACTTCTTTTACTTAAGTCGGCATTGTGCCATTTGTATTTAATTCCGATGCAATGTCTGTGTTTCATCGTCAATAAGAAGGTCCAAAGGATACAGTAAACCTGGAGTGAAGCATCGGAGTCTATAACTAGTGTCACAGGACTGGTTCAAAAATAGACAGTAAGAAGAGTCAGTCTTCTTGTACTTAATTCCGCATTGAGCCTTTTGTATTTAATTCCGATGCAATTTCTGTGTTTCATCGTCAATAAGAAGGTCAGAGGGATACAGTAAACCTGAAGTGAAGCATCGGAATCCATAACTAGTGTCACAGGAATGGTTAAAAACATAGTCAGTAAGAAGAGTCAGTCTTCTTGTACTTAAGTTGGCGTTGTGACTTTTGTATTTAATTCCGATGCAATTTCTGTGTTTCATCGTCAATAAGAAAGGTCCAAGGCATACAGTAAACCTGGAGTGAAGCATCGGAATCGATAACTAGTGACACAGGGACGGTTCAAAACATAGACAGTAAGATGTGTCAGTATTCTTGTACTTAAGTCGGCATTGTGTTTTTGTATTTATTTCCGATGCAATTTCTGTGTTTCATCGTCAATAAGAAGGTGCAAGGGATACAATAAACCTGAAGTGAAGCATCGGAATCTACAACTAGTGTCACAGGAATGGTTCAATGCATCGTCAGTAAGAAGAGTCAGTCTTGTTGTAGTTAAGTCGGCATTGTGATTCTGTATGAATTCCGATGCAATTTCTGTGATTCATCGTCAATAAGAAGGTCCAAAAGATACAGTAAACCTGAAGTGAAGCATCGGAATCTACAACTAGTGTCACAGGAATGGTTCAAAACATAGTCAGTAAGAAGAGTCAGTCTTCTTGTACTTAAGTTGGCATTGTGCCTTTCGTATTTAATTCCGGTGCAATTTCTGTGTATCACCGGCAATAAGATGGTCAGAGGGATACAGTAAGCCTGAAATGAAGCATCGGAATCAATAACTAGTGTCACAGAAATGGTTCAAACATAGACAGTAAGAGGAGCCAGTCTTCTTGTACTGAAGTCGGCATTGTGCCTTTTGTATTTAATTCCGATGCAATTTCTGTGTTTCATCGTCAACAAGAAGGCCCGGGGGGATACAGCAAACCTATAGTGAAGCATCGGAAACTATAACTAGTGTCACAGGAATGGTTCAAAACATAGTCAGTAAGAAGAGTCAGTCTTCTTGTCCTTAAGTCGGCATTGTGCCTCTTGTATTTAATTCCGATGCAATTTCTCTGTTTCATCGTCAATAAGAAGGTCCAAGGGATACAGTAAACCTTGAGTGAAGCATCGGAATCTATAACTAGTGTCACAATAATGGTTCAAAACATAGACAGTAAGAAGAGTCAGTCTTCTTGTACTTAAGTCGGCATTGTGCCTTTTGTATTTAATTCCGATGCAATTTCAGTGTTTCATAAACAATAAGAAGGTCCTGGGAATACAGTAAACCTGAAGTGAAGCATCGGAATCTGCAACTAGTGTCACTGGAATGGTTCAAAATATAGACAGTAAGAAGAGTCAGTCTTCTTGTACTTAAGTCGGCATTGTTCCTTTTGTATTTAATTCCGATGCAATTTCTGTGTTTCATCGTCAATAAGATTATCCAAGGGAAACAGAAAACCTGAAGTCAAGCATCCGAATCTATAACTAGTGTCACAGGAATGGTTCAAAACATAGTCAGTAAGAAGAGTCAGTCTTCTTGTCCTTAAGTCGGCATTGTGCCTTTTGTATTTAATTCCGATGCAATTTCTGTGTTTCATCGGCAATAAGGTCAGAGGGATACAGTAAACCTGAAGTGAAGCATCGGAATCTATAACTAGTGTCACAGGAATGGTTCAAAACATAGTCAGTAAGAAGAGTCAGTCTTCTTTTACTTAAGTCGGCATTGTGCCTTTTCTATTTAATTCCTATGCAATTTCTGTGTTTAATCGTCAATAAGAAGGTCCAAGGGATACAGTAAACCTGGAGTGAAGCTTCGGAATCTATAACTAGTGTCACAGAAATGGTTCAAAGCATAGTCAGTAAGAAGAGTCAATCTTTTTGTACTTAAGTCGGCATTGTGCCTTTTCCATTTAATTCCGATGCAATTTCTGTGTTTCATCGTCAATAAGAAGGTCCATGGGATACAGTAAACCTGAAGTGAACCATCGGAATCTACAACTAGAGTCACAGGAATGGTTAAAAACATAGTCAGTAAGAAGAGTCAGTCTTCTTGTACTTAAGTCGGCATTGTGCCTTTTCTATTTAATTCCGATGCAATTTCTGTGTTTCATCGTCAATAAGAAGGTCCAAGGGATGCAGTAAACCTGGAGTGAAGCATCGGAATCTATAACTAGTGTCACAGGAATGGTTCAAAACATAGACAGTAAGAAGAGTCAGTCTTCCTGTACTTAAGTCGGCATTTTGCCATTTGTATTTAATTCCGATGCAATTTCTGTGTTTCATCGTCAATTAGAAGGTCCAAGGGATACAGTGAACCTGAAGTGAAGCATCGGAATCTATAACTAGTGTCACAGGAATGGTTCAAAACATATTCAGTAAGAAGAGTCTGTCTTCTTTTAATTTAGTCTTCATTGTGCCTTTTCTATTTAATTCCAATGCAATTTCTGTGTTTCATCGTCAATAAGAAGGTCCAAGGGATACAGTAAACCTGGAGTGAAGCATCGGAATCTATAACTAGTGTTACAGGAATGGTTCAAATCATAGACAGTAACAAGAGACAGACTTCTTTTACTGAAGTCGGCATTGTGCCATTTGTATTTAATTCCGATGCAATTTCTGTGTTTCATCGTCAATAAGAAGGTCCAAAGGATACAGTAAACCTGGAGTGAAGCATCGGAGTCTATAACTAGTGTCACAGGACTGGTTCAAAATTAGACAGTAAGAAGAGTCACTCTTCTTGTACTTAATTCGGCATTGAGCCTTTTGTATTTAATTCCGATGCAATTTCTGTGTTTCATCGTCAATAAGAAGGTCCAAGGCATACAGTAAACCTGGAGTGAAGCAGCGGAATCGATAACTAGTGTCACAGGGACGGTTCAAAACATAGACAGTAAGATGCGTCAGTATTCTCGTACTTAAGTCGGCATTGTGTTTTTGTATTTATTTCCGATGCAATTTCTGTGTTTCATCGCCACTAAGAAGGTCAGAGGGATACAGTAATCCTGAAGTTAAGCTTCGGAATCTATAACTAGTGTCACAGGAATGGTTCAAAGCATCGTCAGTAAGAAGAGTCAGTCTTGTTGTAGTTAAGTCGGCATTGTGCCTTCTGTATGAATTCCGATGCAATTTCTGTGATTCATCGTCAATAAGAAGGTACAAAGGATACAGTAAACCTGAAGTGAAGCATCGGAATCTACAACTAGTGTCACAGGAATGGTTCAAATCATAGTCAGTAAGTAGAGTCAGTCTTCTTGTACTTAAGTTGGCATTGTGCCTTTCGTATTTAATTCCGGTGCAATTTCTGTGTATCACCGGCAATAAGATGGTCAGAGGGATACAGTAAGCCTGAAATGAAGCATCGGAATCTATAACTAGTGTCACAGAAATGGTTCAAACATAGACAGTAAGAGGAGTCAGTCTTCTTGTACTTAAGTCGGCATTGTGCCTTTTGTATTTAATTCCGATGCAATTTCTGTGTTTCATCGTCAATACGAAGGCCAGGGGGATACAGCAAACCTATAGTGAAGCATCGGAATCTATAACTAGTGTCACAGGAATGGTTCAAAACATAGTCAGTAAGAAGAGTCAGTCTTCTTGTCCTTAAGTCGGCATTGTGCCTCTTGTATTTAATTCCGATGCAATTTCTGTGTTCCATCGTCAATAAGAAGGTCCAAGGGATACAGTAAAACTTGAGTGAAGCATCGGAATCTATAACTATAGTCACAATAATGGTTCAAAACATAGACAGTACGATGAGTCAGTCTTCTTGTACCTAAGTCGGCATTCTGCCATTTGTATTTAATTCCGATGCAATTTCAGTGTTTAATAAACAATAAGAAGGTCCTGGGAATACAGTAAACCTGAAGTGAAGCATCGGAAACTGCAACTAGTGTCACTGGAATGGTTCAAAATATAGACAGTAAGAAGAATCAGTCTTCTTGTACTTAAGTCGGCATTGTGCCTTTTGTATTTAATTCCGATGCAATTTCTGTGTTTCATTGTCAATAAGAAGGTCCAAGGTATACAGTAAACCTGAAGTGAAGCATCGGAATCTATAACTAGTGTCATAGGAATGGTTCAAAACATAGTCAATAAGAAGAGTCAGTCTAATTTTACTTAAGTCGGCATTGTGCCTTTTCTATTTAATTCCGATACAATTTCTGTGTTTCATCGTCAATAAGAAGGTCCGAGGGATACAATAAAAATGAAGTGAAGCATCGGAATCTATAACTAGTGTCACAGGAAAGGTTCAAAACATAGACAGTTAGAAGAGTCAGTCTTCTTGTACATAAGTCTTCATTGTGCCTTTTCTATTTAATTCCGGTGCAATTTCTGTGTTTCATCGTCAATAAGAAGGTCCAAGGGATACAGTAAACGTGGAGTGAAGCATCGGAATATATAACAAGTGTCACAGGAATGGTTGAAAACTTAGACAGTGAGAAGAGTCAGTCTTCGTGTACTTAAGTCGGCATTTTGCCTTTTGTATTTAAATCCGATGCAATTTCTGTGTTTCATCGTCAATAAGAAGGTCAGTGGGATACAGTAGTCCTGAAGTGAAGCATCGGAATCTATAACTAGTGTCACAGGATTGGTTCAAAACATAGTCAGTAAGAACAGTCAGTCTTCTTGTCCTTTAGTCGGCATTGTGCCTTTTGTATATCATTCCGATGCAATTTCTGTATTTCATCGTCAATAAGAAAGGTCCAGGGAATACAGTAAACCTGAAGTGAAGCATCGGAATCTATAACTAGTGTCACAGGAATGGTTCAAAACATAGTCAGTAAGAAGAGTCAGTCTTCTTTTACTTAAGTCGGCATTGTGCCTTTTCTATTTAATTCCGATGCAATTTCTGTGTTTCATCGTCAATAAGAAGGTCCAAGGGATACAGTAAACCTGGAGTGAAGCATCGGAATCTATAACTAGTGTCACAGGAATGGTTCAAAACATAGACAGTAAGAAGAGTCAGTCTTCCTGTACTTAAGTCGGCATTTAGCCTTTTGTATTTAATTCCGATGCAATTTCTGTGTTTCATCGTCAATTAGAAGGTCCAAGGGATACAGTGAACCTGAAGTGAAGCATCGGAATCTATAACTAGTGTCACAGGAATGGTTCAAAACTTATCAGTAAGAAAAGTCTGTCTTCTTTTAATTAAGTCTTCATTGTGCCTTTTCTATTTAATTCCAATGCAATTTCTGTGTTTCATCGTCAATAAGAAGGTCCAAGGGATACAGTAAACCTGGAGTGAAGCATCGGAATCTATAACTAGTGTCACAGGAATGGTTCAAATCATAGACAGTAACAAGAGTCAGACTTCTTTTACTTAAGTCGGCATTGTGCCATTTGTATTTAATTCCGATGCAATTTCTGTGTTTCATCGTCAATAAGAAGGTCCAAAGAATACAGTAAACCTGGAGTGAAGCATCGGAGTCTATAACTAGTGTCACAGGACTGGTTCAAAAATAGACAGTAAGAAGAGTCAGTGTTCTTGTACTTAATTCGGCATTGAGCCTTTTGTATTTAATTCCTATGCAATTTCTGTGTTTCATCGTCAATAAGAAGGTCCAAGGCATACAGTAAACCTGGAGTGAAGCAGCGGAATCGATAACTAGTGTCACAGGGACGGTTCAAAACATAGACAGTAAGATGTGTCAGTATTCTTGTACTTAAGTCGGCATTGTGTTTTTGTATTTATTTCCGATGCAATTTCTGTGTTTCATCGCCACTAAGAAGGTCAGAGGGATACAGTAATCCTGAAGTTAAGCTTCGGAATCTATAACTAGTGTCACAGGATTGGTTCATAGCATCGTCAGTAAGAAGAGTCAGTCTTGTGGTAGTTAAGTCGGCATTGTGCCTTCTGTATGAATTCCGATGCAATTTCTGTGATTCATCGTCAATAAGAAGGTCCAAAGGATACAGTAAACCTGAAGAGAAGCATCGGAATCTACAACTAGTGTCACAGGAATGGTTCAAATCATAGTCAGTAAGAAGAGTCAGTCTTCTTGTAATTAAGTTGGCATTGTGCCTTTCGTATTTAATTCCGGTGCAATTTCTGTGTATCACCGGCAATAAGATGGTCAGTGGGATACAGTAAGCCTGAAATGAAGCATCTGAATCTATAACTAGTGTCACAGGAATGGTTCAAAACATAGTCAGTAAGAAGAGTCAGTCTTCTTGTCCTTAAGTCGGCATTGTGCCTCTTGTATTTAATTCCGATGCAATTTCTGTGTTTCATCGTCAATAAGAAGGTCCAAGGGATACAGTAAACCTTGAGTGAAGCATCAGAATCTATAACTAGTGTCACAATAATGGTTCAAAACATAGACAGTAAGATGAGTCAGTCTTCTTGTACCTAAGTCGGCATTGTGCCTTTTGTATTTAATTCCGATGCAAATTCAGTGTTTCATAAACAATAAGAAGGTCCTGGGAATACAGTAAACCTGAAGTGAAGCATCGGAATCTGCAACTAGTGTCACTGGAATGGTTCAAAATATAGGCAGTAAGAAGAGTCAGTCTTCTTGTACTTAAGTCGGCATTGTGCCTTTTGTATTTAATTCCGATGCAATTTCTGTGTTTCATTGTCAATAAGAAGGTCCAAGGTATACAGTAAACCTGAAGTGAAGCATCGGAATCTATAACTAGTGTCACAGGAATGGTTCAAAACAAGGTCAGTAAGAAGAGTCAGTCTTCTTTTACTTAAGTCGGCATTGTGCCTTTTCTATTTAATTCCGATGCAATTTCTGTGTTTCATCGTCAATAAGAAGGTCCAAGAGATACAGTAAACCTGGAGTGAAGCATCGGAATCTATAACTAGTGACACAGGAATGGTTCAAAGCATAGACAGTAAGAAGAGTCAGTCTTCTTGTACTTAAGTCGACATTGTGCTTTTTCTATTTAATTCCGATGCAATTTCTGTGTTTCATCGTCAATAAGAAGGTCAGAGGGATACAATAAACCTGAAGTGAAGCATCGGAATCTATAACTAGTGTCACAGGAAAGGTTCAAAGCATAGTCAGTTAGAAGAGTCAGTCTTCTTGTACATAAGTCTTCATTGTGCCTTTTCTATTTAATTCCGATGCAATTTCTGTGTTTCATCGTCAATAAGAAGGTCCAAGGCATACAGCAAACCTGGAGTGAAGCATCGGAATATAGAACTAGTGTCACAGGAATGGTTGAAAACTTAGACAGTGAGAAGAGTCAGTCTTCGTGTACTTAAGTCGGCATTTTGCCTTTTGTATTTAATTCCGATGCAATGTCTGTGTTTCATCGTCAATAAGAAGGTCAGTGGGATACAGTAGTCCTGAAGTGAAGCATCGGAATCTATAACTAGTGTCACAGGATTGGTTCAAAACATAGTCAGTATGAACAGTCAGTCTTCTTGTCCTTTAGTCGGCATTGTGCCTTTTGTATATCCTTCCGATGCAATTTCTGTATTTCATCGTCAATAAGAAAGGTCCAGATTATACAGTAAACCTGAAGTGAAGCATCGGAATCTATAACTAGTGTCACAGGAATGGTTCAAAACATAGTCAGTAAGAAGAGTCAGTCTTCTTGTACTTAAGTCGGCATTGTGCATTTTCTATTTAATTCCGATGCAATTTCTGTGTTTCATCGTCAATAAGAAGGTCCAAGGGATACAGTAAACCTGGAGTGAAGCATCGGAATCTATAACTAGTGTCACAGGAATGGTTCAAAACATAGACAGTAAGAAGAGTCAGTCTTCCTGTACTTAAGTCGGCATTTTGCCATTTGTATTTAATTCCGATGCAATTTCTGTGTTTCATCGTCAATTAGAAGGTCCAAGGGATACAGTGAACTTGAAGTGAAGCATCGGAATCTATAACTAGTGTCACAGGAATGGTTCAAAACTTATTCAGTAAGAAGAGTCTGTCTTCTTTTAATTAAGTCTTCATTGTGCCTTTTCTATTTAATTCCAATGCAATTTCTGTGTTTCATCGTCAATAAGAAGGTCCAAGGGATACAGTAAACCTGGAGTGAAGCATCGGAATCTATAACTAGTGTCACAGGAATGGTTCAAATCATAGACAGTAACAAGAGTCAGACTTCTTTTACTTAAGTCGGCATTGTGCCATTTGTATTTAATTCCGATGCAATTTCTGTGTTTCATCGTCAATAAGAAGGTCCAAAGGATACAGTAAACCTGGAGTGAAGCATCGGAGTCTATAACTAGTGTTACAGGAATGGTTCAAAAATAGACAGTAAGAAGAGTCAGTGTTCTTGTACTTAATTCGGCATTGAGCCTTTTGTATTTAATTCCTATGCAATTTCTGTGTTTCATCGTCAATAAGAAGGTCCAAGGCATACAGTAAACCTGGAGTGAAGCAGCGGAATCGATAACTAGTGTCACAGGGACAGTTCAAAACATAGACAGTAAGATGCGTCAGTATTCTTGTACTTAAGTCGGCATTGTGTTTTTGTATTTATTTCCGATGCAATTTCTGTGTTTCATCGCCACTAAGAAGGTCAGAGGGATACAGTAATCCTGAAGTTAAGCTTCGGAATCTATAACTAGTGTCACAGGATTGGTTCATAGCATCGTCAGTAAGAAGAGTCAGTCTTGTGGTAGTTAAGTCGGCATTGTGCCTTCTGTATGAATTCCGATGCAATTTCTGTGATTCATCGTCAATAAGAAGGTCCAAAGGATACAGTAAACCTGAAGAGAAGCATCGGAATCTACAACTAGTGTCACAGGAATGGTTCAAATCATAGTCAGTAAGAAGAGTCAGTCTTCTTGTAATTAAGTTGGCATTGTGCCTTTCGTATTTAATTCCGGTGCAATTTCTGTGTATCACCGGCAATAAGATGGTCAGTGGGATACAGTAAGCCTGAAATGAAGCATCTGAATCTATAACTAGTGTCACAGGAATGGTTCAAAACATAGTCAGTAAGAAGAGTCAGTCTTCTTGTCCTTAAGTCGGCATTGTGCCTCTTGTATTTAATTCCGATGCAATTTCTGTGTTTCATCGTCAATAAGAAGGTCCAAGGGATACAGTAAACCTTGAGTGAAGCATCAGAATCTATAACTAGTGTCACAATAATGGTTCAAAACATAGACAGTAAGATGAGTCAGTCTTCTTGTACCTAAGTCGGCATTGTGCCTTTTGTATTTAATTCCGATGCAAATTCAGTGTTTCATAAACAATAAGAAGGTCCTGGGAATACAGTAAACCTGAAGTGAAGCATCGGAATCTGCAACTAGTGTCACTGGAATGGTTCAAAATATAGGCAGTAAGAAGAGTCAGTCTTCTTGTACTTAAGTCGGCATTGTGCCTTTTGTATTTAATTCCGATGCAATTTCTGTGTTTCATTGTCAATAAGAAGGTCCAAGGTATACAGTAAACCTGAAGTGAAGCATCGGAATCTATAACTAGTGTCACAGGAATGGTTCAAAACAAGGTCAGTAAGAAGAGTCAGTCTTCTTTTACTTAAGTCGGCATTGTGCCTTTTCTATTTAATTCCGATGCAATTTCTGTGTTTCATCGTCAATAAGAAGGTCCAAGAGATACAGTAAACCTGGAGTGAAGCATCGGAATCTATAACTAGTGACACAGGAATGGTTCAAAGCATAGACAGTAAGAAGAGTCAGTCTTCTTGTACTTAAGTCGACATTGTGCTTTTTCTATTTAATTCCGATGCAATTTCTGTGTTTCATCGTCAATAAGAAGGTCAGAGGGATACAATAAACCTGAAGTGAAGCATCGGAATCTATAACTAGTGTCACAGGAAAGGTTCAAAGCATAGTCAGTTAGAAGAGTCAGTCTTCTTGTACATAAGTCTTCATTGTGCCTTTTCTATTTAATTCCGATGCAATTTCTGTGTTTCATCGTCAATAAGAAGGTCCAAGGCATACAGCAAACCTGGAGTGAAGCATCGGAATATAGAACTAGTGTCACAGGAATGGTTGAAAACTTAGACAGTGAGAAGAGTCAGTCTTCGTGTACTTAAGTCGGCATTTTGCCTTTTGTATTTAATTCCGATGCAATGTCTGTGTTTCATCGTCAATAAGAAGGTCAGTGGGATACAGTAGTCCTGAAGTGAAGCATCGGAATCTATAACTAGTGTCACAGGATTGGTTCAAAACATAGTCAGTATGAACAGTCAGTCTTCTTGTCCTTTAGTCGGCATTGTGCCTTTTGTATATCCTTCCGATGCAATTTCTGTATTTCATCGTCAATAAGAAAGGTCCAGATTATACAGTAAACCTGAAGTGAAGCATCGGAATCTATAACTAGTGTCACAGGAATGGTTCAAAACATAGTCAGTAAGAAGAGTCAGTCTTCTTGTACTTAAGTCGGCATTGTGCATTTTCTATTTAATTCCGATGCAATTTCTGTGTTTCATCGTCAATAAGAAGGTCCAAGGGATACAGTAAACCTGGAGTGAAGCATCGGAATCTATAACTAGTGTCACAGGAATGGTTCAAAACATAGACAGTAAGAAGAGTCAGTCTTCCTGTACTTAAGTCGGCATTTTGCCATTTGTATTTAATTCCGATGCAATTTCTGTGTTTCATCGTCAATTAGAAGGTCCAAGGGATACAGTGAACTTGAAGTGAAGCATCGGAATCTATAACTAGTGTCACAGGAATGGTTCAAAACTTATTCAGTAAGAAGAGTCTGTCTTCTTTTAATTAAGTCTTCATTGTGCCTTTTCTATTTAATTCCAATGCAATTTCTGTGTTTCATCGTCAATAAGAAGGTCCAAGGGATACAGTAAACCTGGAGTGAAGCATCGGAATCTATAACTAGTGTCACAGGAATGGTTCAAATCATAGACAGTAACAAGAGTCAGACTTCTTTTACTTAAGTCGGCATTGTGCCATTTGTATTTAATTCCGATGCAATTTCTGTGTTTCATCGTCAATAAGAAGGTCCAAAGGATACAGTAAACCTGGAGTGAAGCATCGGAGTCTATAACTAGTGTTACAGGAATGGTTCAAAAATAGACAGTAAGAAGAGTCAGTGTTCTTGTACTTAATTCGGCATTGAGCCTTTTGTATTTAATTCCTATGCAATTTCTGTGTTTCATCGTCAATAAGAAGGTCCAAGGCATACAGTAAACCTGGAGTGAAGCAGCGGAATCGATAACTAGTGTCACAGGGACAGTTCAAAACATAGACAGTAAGATGCGTCAGTATTCTTGTACTTAAGTCGGCATTGTGTTTTTGTATTTATTTCCGATGCAATTTCTGTGTTTCATCGCCACTAAGAAGGTCAGAGGGATACAGTAATCCTGAAGTTAAGCTTCGGAATCTATAACTAGTGTCACAGGAATGGTTCAAAGCATCGTCAGTAAGAAGAGTCAGTCTTGTTGTAGTTAAGTCGGCATTGTGCCTTCTGTATGAATTCCGATGCAATTTCTGTGATTCATCGTCAATAAGAAGGTACAAAGGATACAGTAAACCTGAAGTGAAGCATCGGAATCTACAACTAGTGTCACAGGAATGGTTCAAATCATAGTCAGTAAGTAGAGTCAGTCTTCTTGTACTTAAGTTGGCATTGTGCCTTTCGTATTTAATTCCGGTGCAATTTCTGTGTATCACCGGCAATAAGATGGTCAGAGGGATACAGTAAGCCTGAAATGAAGCATCGGAATCTATAACTAGTGTCACAGAAATAATTCAAACATAGACAGTAAGAGGAGTCAGTCTTCTTGTACTTAAGTCGGCATTGTGCCTTTTGTATTTAATTCCGATGCAATTTCTGTGTTTCATCGTCAATACGAAGGCCAGGGGGATACAGCAAACCTATAGTGAAGCATCGGAATCTATAACTAGTGTCACAGGAATGGTTCAAAACATAGTCAGTAAGAAGAGTCAGTCTTCTTGTCCTTAAGTCGGCATTGTGCCTCTTGTATTTAATTCCGATGCAATTTCTGTGTTCCATCGTCAATAAGAAGGTCCAAGGGATACAGTAAAACTTGAGTGAAGCATCGGAATCTATAACTATAGTCACAATAATGGTTCAAAACATAGACAGTACGATGAGTCAGTCTTCTTGTACCTAAGTCGGCATTGTGCCATTTGTATTTAATTCCGATGCAATTTCAGTGTTTAATAAACAATAAGAAGGTCCTGGGAATACAGTAAACCTGAAGTGAAGCATCGGAAACTGCAACTAGTGTCACTGGAATGGTTCAAAATATAGACAGTAAGAAGAATCAGTCTTCTTGTACTTAAGTCGGCATTGTGCCTTTTGTATTTAATTCCGATGCAATTTCTGTGTTTCATTGTCAATAAGAAGGTCCAAGGTATACAGTAAACCTGAAGTGAAGCATCGGAATCTATAACTAGTGTCACAGGAATGGTTCAAAACATAGTCAATAAGAAGAGTCAGTCTAATTTTACTTAAGTCGGCATTGTGCCTTTTCTATTTAATTTTGATGCAATTTCTGTGTTTCATCGTCATTAAGAAGATCCAAGGGATACAGTAAACCTGGAGTGAAGCATCGGAATCTATAACTAGTGACACAGGAATGGTTCAAAACATAGACAGTAAGAAGAGTCAGTCTTCTTGTACTTAAGTCGACATTGTGCCTTTTCTATTTAATTCCGATACAATTTCTGTGTTTCATCGTCAATAAGAAGGTCCGAGGGATACAATAAAAATGAAGTGAAGCATCGGAATCTATAACTAGTGTCACAGGAAAGGTTCAAAACATAGTCAGTTAGAAGAGTCAGTCTTCTTGTACATAAGTCTTCATTGTGCCTTTTCTATTTAATTCCGATGCAATTTCTGTGTTTCATCGTCAATAAGAAGGTCCAAGGGATACAGTAAACCTGGAGTGAAGCATCGGAATATATAACAAGTGTCACAGGAATGGTTGAAAACTTAGACAGTGAGAAGAGTCAGTCTTCGTGTACTTAAGTCGGCATTTTGCCTTTTGTATTTAAATCCGATGCAATTTCTGTGTTTCATCGTCAATAAGAAGGTCAGTGGGATACAGTAGTCCTGAAGTGAAGCATCGGAATCTATAACTAGTGTCACAGGATTGGTTCAAAACATAGTCAGTAAGAACAGTCAGTCTTCTTGTCCTTTAGTCGGCATTGTGCCTTTTGTATATCATTCCGATGCAATTTCTGTATTTCATCGTCAATAAGAAAGGTCCAGGGAATACAGTAAACCTGAAGTGAAGCATCGGAATCTATAACTAGTGTCACAGGAATGGTTCAAAACATAGTCAGTAAGAAGAGTCAGTCTTCTTGTACTTAAGTCGGCATTGTGCCTTTTCTATTTAATTCCGATGCAATTTCTGTGTTTCATCGTCAATAAGAAGGTCCAAGGGATACAGTAAACCTGGAGTGAAGCATCGGAATCTATAACTAGTGTCACAGGAATGGTTCAAAACATAGACAGTAAGAAGAGTCAGTCTTCCTGTACTTAAGTCGGCATTTAGCCTTTTGTATTTAATTCCGATGCAATTTCTGTGTTTCATCGTCAATTAGAAGGTCCAAGGGATACAGTGAACCTGAAGTGAAGCATCGGAATCTATAACTAGTGTCACAGGAATGGTTCAAAACTTATCAGTAAGAAAAGTCTGTCTTCTTTTAATTAAGTCTTCATTGTGCCTTTTCTATTTAATTCCAATGCAATTTCTGTGTTTCATCGTCAATAAGAAGGTCCAAGGGATACAGTAAACCTGGAGTGAAGCATCGGAATCTATAACTAGTGTCACAGGAATGGTTCAAATCATAGACAGTAACAAGAGTCAGACTTCTTTTACTTAAGTCGGCATTGTGCCATTTGTATTTAATTCCGATGCAATTTCTGTGTTTCATCGTCAATAAGAAGGTCCAAGGGATACAGTAAACCTTGAGTGAGGCATCAGAATCTATAACTAGTGTCACAATAATGGTTCAAAACATAGACAGTAAGATGAGTCAGTCTTCTTGTACCTAAGTCGGCATTGTGCCTTTTGTATTTAATTCCGATGCAAATTCAGTGTTTCATAAACAATAAGAAGGTCCTGGGAATACAGTAAACCTGAAGTGAAGCATCGGAATCTGCAACTAGTGTCACTGGAATGGTTCAAAATATAGGCAGTAATAAGAGTCAGTCTTCTTGTACTTAAGTCGGCATTGTGCCTTTTCTATTTAATTCCGATGCAATTTCTGTGTTTCATCGTCAATAAGAAGGTCCAAGGGATACAGTAAACCTGGAGTGAAGCAGCGGAATCGATAACTAGTGTCACAGGGACGGTTCAAAACATAGACAGTAAGATGTGTCAGTATTCTTGTACTTAAGTCGGCATTGTGTTTTTGTATTTATTTCCGATGCAATTTCTGTGTTTCATCGCCACTAAGAAGGTCAGAGGGATACAGTAATCCTGAAGTTAAGCTTCGGAATCTATAACTAGTGTCACAGGATTGGTTCATAGCATCGTCAGTAAGAAGAGTCAGTCTTGTGGTAGTTAAGTCGGCATTGTGCCTTCTGTATGAATTCCGATGCAATTTCTGTGATTCATCGTCAATAAGAAGGTCCAAAGGATACAGTAAACCTGAAGAGAAGCATCGGAATCTACAACTAGTGTCACAGGAATGGTTCAAATCATAGTCAGTAAGAAGAGTCAGTCTTCTTGTAATTAAGTTGGCATTGTGCCTTTCGTATTTAATTCCGGTGCAATTTCTGTGTATCACCGGCAATAAGATGGTCAGTGGGATACAGTAAGCCTGAAATGAAGCATCTGAATCTATAACTAGTGTCACAGGAATGGTTCAAAACATAGTCAGTAAGAAGAGTCAGTCTTCTTGTCCTTAAGTCGGCATTGTGCCTCTTGTATGTAATTCCGATGCAATTTCTGTGTTTCATCGTCAATAAGAAGGTCCAAGGGATACAGTAAACCTTGAGTGAAGCATCAGAATCTATAACTAGTGTCACAATAATGGTTCAAAACATAGACAGTAAGATGAGTCAGTCTTCTTGTACCTAAGTCGGCATTGTGCCTTTTGTATTTAATTCCGATGCAAATTCAGTGTTTCATAAACAATAAGAAGGTCCTGGGAATACAGTAAACCTGAAGTGAAGCATCGGAATCTGCAACTAGTGTCACTGGAATGGTTCAAAATATAGGCAGTAAGAAGAGTCAGTCTTCTTGTACTTAAGTCGGCATTGTGCCTTTTGTATTTAATTCCGATGCAATTTCTGTGTTTCATTGTCAATAAGAAGGTCAGTGGGATACAGTAGTCCTGAAGTGAAGCATCGGAATCTATAACTAGTGTCAAAGGATTGGTTCAAAACATAGTCAGTAAGAAGAGTCAGTCTTCTTGTCCTTAAGTCGGCATTGTGCCTCTTGTATTTAATTCCGATGCAATTTCTGTGTTTCATCGTCAATTAGAAGGTCCAAGGGATACAGTAAAGCTGGAGTGAAGCATCGGAATCTATGACTAGTGTCAATGGAATGGTTCAAAACATAGACAGTAAGAGGAGTCAGTCTTCTTGTACTTAGGTCGGCATTGTGCCTTTCGTATTTAATTCCGATGCAATTTCTGTGTTTCATCGTCAGTAACAAGGTCCAAGTGATACAGTAGACCCGGACTGTAGCATCGAAATCTATAACTAGTGTCACAGGAATGGTTCAAAACATAGACAGTAAGAAGAGTCAGTCTTCATGTACTTAGGTCTTCATTGTGCTTTTTCAATTTGATTCCGATGCAATTTCTGTGTTTCATCGTCAATAAGAATGTCCAAGGGTTACAGTAAACCTTAAGTGAACCATCGGAATATATAACTAGTGTCACAGGAATGGTTCAAAACATAGACAGTAAGAAGAGTCAGTATTGTTGTACTTAAGTCAGCATTGTGCCTTTTGTATTTAATTCCGATGCAATTTCTGTGTTTCATCGTCAATAAGAAGGTCAGAGGGATACAGTAATCCTGAAGTGAAGCATCGGAATCTATAACTAGTGTCACAGGTATGGTTCAAAACGTAGTCAGTAAGAATAGTCAGTCTTCTTGTCCTTAGGTCATCATTGTGCATTTTCTATTTAATTCTGATGCAATTTCTGTGTTTCATCGTCAATAAGAAGGTCCAAGGGATACAGTAAACCTGGAGTGAAGCATCGGAATCTGTAACTAGTGTCACAGGAATGGTTCAAATCATAGACAGTAACAAGAGTCAGACTTATTTTACTTAAGTCGCCATTGTGCCATTTGTATTTAATTCCGATGCAATTTCTGTGTTTCATCGTCAATAAGAAGATCAGAGGGATACAGTAAACCTGAAGTGAAGCATCGGAATCCATAACTAGTGTCACAGGAATGGTTCAAAACATAGTCAGTAAGAAGAGTCAGTCTTCTTGTACTTAAGTCGGCATTGTGTCTTTTGTATTTAATTCCGATGCAATTTCTGTGTTTCATCGGCAATAAGGTCAGAGGGATACAGTAAACCTGAAGTGAAGCATCGGAATCCAAAACTAGTGTCACAGGAATGGTTCAAACATAGACAGTAGAAGAGTCAGTCTTCTTGTACTTAAGTCGACATTGTGCCTATTCTATTTAATTCCGATGCAATTTCTGTGTTTCATCGTCAATAAGAAGGTCAGAGGGATACAATAAACCTGAAGTGAAGCATCGGAATCTATAACTAGTGTCACAGGAAAGGTTCAAAACATAGTCAGTTAGAAGAGTCAGTCTTCTTGTACATAAGTCTTCATTGTGCCTTTTCTATTTAATTCCGATGCAATTTCTGTGTTTCATCGTCAATAAGAAGGTCCAAGGGATACAGTAAACCTGGAGTGAAGCATCGGAATATATAACTAGTGTCACAGGAATGGTTCAAAACATAGACAGTAAGACGAGTCAGTCTTCGTGTACTTAAGTCGGCATTTTGCCTTTTGTATTTAATTCCGATGCAATTTCTGTGTTTCATCGTCAATAAGAAGGTCAGAGGGATACAGTAGTCCTGAAGTGAAGCATCGGAATCTATAACTAGTGTCACAGGATTGGTTCAAAACATAGTCAGTAAGAACAGTCAGTCTTCTTGTCCTTAAGTCGGCATTGTGCCTTTTGTATATCATTCCGATGCAATTTCTGTATTTCATCGTCAATAAGAAAGGTCCAGGGTATACAGTAAACCTGAAGTGAAGCATCGGAATCTATAACTAGTGTCACAGGAATGGTTCAAAACATAGTCAGTAAGAAGAGTCAGTCTTCTTGTACTTAAGTCGGCATTGTGCCTTTTCTATTTAATTCCGATGCAATTTCTGTGTTTCATCGTCAATAAGAAGGTCCAAGGGATACAGTAAACCTGGAGTGAGGCATCGGAATCTATAACTAGTGTCACAGGAATGGTTCAAACTATAGACAGTAATAAGAGTCAGTCTTCGTGTACTTAAGTCGGCATTTTGCATTTTGTATTTAATTCTGATGCAATTTCTGTGTTTCTTCGTCAATTAGAAGGTCCAAGGGATACAGTGATCCTGAAGTGAAGCATCGGAATCTATAACTAGTGTCACAGGAATGGTTCAAAACTTATTCAGTAAGAAGAGTCAGTCTTCTTTTACTTAAGTCTTCATTGTGCCTTTTCTATTTAATTCCGATGCAATTTCTGTATTTCATCGTCAATAAGAAGGTCCAAGGGATACAGTAAAGCTGGAGTGAAGCATCGGAATCTATGACTAGTGTCAATGGAATGGTTCAAAACATAGACAGTAAGAGGAGTCAGTCTTCTTGTACTTAGGTCGGCATTGTGCCTTTTGTATTTAATTCCGATGCAATTTCTGTGTTTCATCGTCTGTAAGAAGGTCCAAGGGATACAGTAGACCTGGACTGTAGCATCGAATTCTATAACTAGTGTCACAGGAATGGTTCAAAACATAGACAGTAAGAAGAGTCAGTCTTCATGTACTTATGTCGGCATTTTGCCTTTTCTATTTAATTCCGATGCAATTTCTGTGTTTCATCGTCAATAAGAAGGTCCAAGGGATACAGTAAACCTGAAGTGAAGCATCGGAATCTATAACTAGTGTCACAGGAATTTTTCAAAACATAGTCAGTAAGAAGAGTCAGTCTTCTTGTACTTAAGTCTTCATTGTGCCTTTTCTATTTGATTCCGATGCAATGTCTGTGTTTCATCGTCAATTAGAAGGTCCTAGGGATACAGTAAACCTGAAGTGAACCATCGGAATCTATAACTAGTGTCACAGGAATGGTTCAAAACATTGACAGTAAGAAGAGAAGGTATTCTTGTACTTAAGTCGGCATTGTGCCTTTTGTATTTAATTCCGATGCAATTTCTGGGTTTCATCGTCAATACGAAGGTCAGAGGGATACAGTAATCCTGAAGTGAAGCATCGGAATCTATAACTAGTGTCACAGGTATGGTTCAAAACGTAGTCAGTAAGAATAGTCAGTCTTCTTGTCCTTATGTCATCATTGTGCATTTTCAATTTAATTCTGATACAATTTCTGTGTTTCATCGAGAATAAGAAGGTCCAAGGGATACAGTAAACCTGGAGTGAAGCATCGGAATCTGTAACTAGTGTCACAGGAATGGTTCAAATCATAGACAGTAACAAGAGTCAGACTTCTTTTACTTAAGTCGGCATTGTGCCATTTGTATTTAATTCCGATGCAATTTCTGTGTTTCATCGTCAATAAGAAGGTCCAAAGGATACAGTAAACCTGGAGTGAAGCATCGGAGTCTATAACTAGTGACACAGGACTGGTTCAAAAATAGACAGTAAGAAGAGTCAGTCTTCTTGTACTTAATTCGGCATTGTGCCTATTGTATTTAATTCCGATGCAATTTCTGTGTTTCATCGTCAATAAGAAGATCAGAGGGATAGAGTAAACCTGAAGTGAAGCATCGGAATCCATAACTAGTGTCACAGGAATGGTTCAAAACATAGTCGGTAAGAAGAGTCAGCCTTCTTGTACTTAAGTCGGCATTGTGCCTTTTGTATTTAATTCCGATGCAATTTCTGTGTTTCATCGTCAATAAGAAGGTCCAACTCATACAGTAAACCTGGAGTGAAGCATCGGAAGCGATAACTAGTGTCACACGGACGGTTCAAATCATAGACAGTAAGATGTGTCAGTATTATTGTACTTAAGTCGGCATAGTGTTTTTGTATTTATTTCCGATGCAATTTCTGTGTTTCATCGTCACTAAGAAGGTCAGAGGGATACAGTAATCCTGACGTTAAGCATCGGAATCTATAACTAGTGTCACAGGAATGGTTCAAATCATAGACAGTAAGAAGAGTCAGTCTTCGTGTACTTAAGCCGGCATTTTGCCTTTTGTATTTAATTCCGATACAATTTCTGTGTTTCTTCGTCACTTAGAAGGTCCAAGGGATACAGTGAACCTGAAGTGAAGCATCGGAATCTATAACTAGTGTCACAGGAATGTTTCAAAACTTATTCAGTAAGAAGAGTCAGTCTTCTTTTATTTAAGTCTTCATTGTGCCTTTTCTATTTAATTCCGATGCAATTTCTGTGTTTCATCGTCAATAAGAAGGTCCAAGGGATACAGTAAACCTGGAGTGTACCATCGGAATCTATAACTAGTCTCACAGGAATGGTTCAAAAAATAGACAGTAAGATGAGTCAGTCTTTGTGAAATTAAGTCGGCATTTTGCTTTTTGTATTTAATTCCGATGCAATTTCTGTGTTGCATCATCAATAAGTAGGACCAAGGGACACAGTAAACCTGAAGTGAAGCATCGGAATCTATGACTAGTGTCACAGGAATGGTTCAAGTCATAGTCATTAAGAAGAGTCAGTCTTCTTGTACTTAAGTCTTCATTGTGCCATTTCTATTTACTTGCGATGCAATTTCTGTGTTTCATCGTCAATAAGAATGTCCAAGGGATACAGTAAACCTGGAGTGAAGCATCGGAATCTATAACTAGTGTCACAGGAATGATTCAAAACATAGACAGTAGAAGAGTCAGTCTTCATGTACTTAAGTCGGCATTGTGCTTTTTGTATTTAATTCCGATGCAATTTCTGTGTTTAATCGTTAATAAGAAGGTCCACGGTATACAGTAAACCTGAAGTGAAGCATCGGAATCTATAACTAGTGTCACAGGAATGCTTCAAAACATAGTCAGTAAGAAGAGTCAGTCTTCTTTTACTTAAGTCGGCATTGTGCTTTTCAATTTAATTCCGATGCAATTTCTGTGTTTCATCGTCAATAAGAAGGTGCAAGGGTTACAGTAAACCTGGAGTGAAGCATCGGAATCTACAACTAGTGTCACAGGAATGGTTCAAAACATTGTCAGTATGAAGAGTCAGTCTTCTTTTACTTAAGTCGGCATTGTGCTTTTCAATTTAATTCCGATGCTATTGCTGTGTTTCATCGTCAATAAGAAAGTCCAAGGGATACAGTAAACCTGGAGTGAAGCATCGGAGTCTATAACTAGTGTCACAGGAATGGTTCAAAACATAGACAGTAACAAGAGTCAGTCTTCTTGTACTTAATTCGGCATTGTGCCTTTTGTATTTAATTCTGATGCAATTTCTGTGTTTCATCGTCAATAAGAAGGTCAGAGGGATACAGTAAACCTGAAGTGAAGCATCGGAATCTATAACTAGTGTCACAGGAATGGTTCAAAACATAGTCAGTAAGAAGAGTCAGTCTTCTTGTGCTTAAGTCGGCATTGTGCATTTTGTATTTAATTCCGATGCAATTTTTGTGTTTCAACGTTAATAAGAAGGTCCAAGGGATACAGAAAACCTGGAGTGAAGCGTCGAAATCTATAACTAGTGTCACAGGGACGGTTCAAACATAGACAGTAAGATGAATCAGTATACTTGAACTTATGTCGGCATTGCGCCTTTACTATTTAATTCCAATACAATTTCTGTGTTTCATCGTCAATAAGAAGGTCCAAGGGATACAGTAAACCTGGGGTGAAGCTTCGGAATCTATAACTTGTGTCCCAGGGATGGTTCAAAACTTAGACAGTAAGAAGAGTAGGTCTTCTTGTACTTAAGTCGGCATTGTGCCTTTTGTATTTAATTCCGGTGCAATTTCTGTGTTTCATCGTCAATAAGAAGGTCAGAGGGATACAGTAATCCTGAAGTGAAGCATCGGAATCTATGACTAGTGTCACAGGAATGGTTCATAACATAGTCGGTAACAAGAGTCAGTCTTCTTGTACTTAATTCGGCATTGTGCCTTTTGTATTTAATTCTGATGTAATTTCTGTGTTTCATCGTCAATAGGAAGGTCAGAGGGATACAGTAAACCTGAAGTGTAGCATAGGAATCTATAACTAGTGTCACAGGAATGGGTCAAAACATAGTCAGTAAGAAGAGTCAGCCTTCTTGTACTTAAGTCGGCATAGTGCCTTTTGTATTTAATTCCGATGCAATTTTTGTGTTTCATCGTCAATAAGAAGGTCCAAGGGATACAGTAAACCTGGAGTGAAGCATCGAAATCTATAACTAGTGTCTAATGGGACGGTTCAAAATATAGTCTGTAAGATGTGTCAGTATTCTTGTACTTGAGTCGGCATTGTGCCTTTTCTATTTAATTCCGATGCAATTTCTGTGTTTCATCGTCAATAAGAAGGTCCAAGGGATACAGTAAACCTGGGGTGAAGCATCGGAATATATAAGTAGTGTCCCAGGGATGGTCCAAAACATAGGCAGTAAGAAGAGTCAGTCTTCTTGTACTTAAGTCGGTATTGTGCCTTTTGTATCTATTTCCGATGCAATTTCTGTGTTTCATCGTCAATAAGAGAGTCCAAGGGATACAGTAAACCTGAAGGGAATCGTCGGAATCTATAACTAGTGTCACAGGGACGGTTCAAAACATAGACAGTAAGATGAGTCAGTATTCTTGTACCTAAGTCGGCATTGTGCCTTTACTACTTCATTCCAATGCAATTTTTGTGTTTCATCGTCAATAAGAAGGTCCAAGGGATACAGTAAACCTGAAGTGAAGCATCGGAATCTATAACTTGTGTCACAGGAATGGTTCAAAACATAGACAGAAGGAAGAGTCCGTCTTCTTGTACTTAAGTAGGCATTGTGCCTATTGTATTTAATTCCGATGCAATTTCTGTGTTTCATCGTCAATAAGATGGTCCAAGGGATACAGTAAACCTGAAGTGAAGCATCGGAATCTATAACTAGTATCACAGGAATGGTTAAAAACATAGTCAGTATAAAGAGTCAGTCTTCTTGTACTTAAGTCGGCATTGTGTTTTTGTAATTAATTCCGATGCAATTTCTGTGTTTCATCGTCAATAAGAAGGTCAGAGGGATACAGTAAACCTGAAGTGAAGCATCGGAATCTATAACTAGTATCACAGGAATGGTTAAAAACATAGTCAGTATAAAGAGTCAGTCTTCTTGTACTTAAGTCGGCATTGTGTTTTTGTATTTAATTCCGATGTAATTTCTGTGTTTCATCGTCAATAAGAAGGTCCAAAGGATACAGTAAACCTGGATTGAAGCATCGGAATCTATAACTAGTGCCACAGAGACGGTTCAAAACATAGAATGTAAGATGAGTCAGTATTCTTGTACTTAAGTCGGCATTGTGCCTTTTCTATTTAATTCCGATGCAATTTCTGTGGTTCATCGTCAATAAGAAGGTCCAAGGGATACAGTAAACCTGAAGTGAAGCATCGGATACTATAACTAGTGTCACAGGAATGGTTCAAAACATAGTCTGCAAGAAGAGGCAGTCTTCTTGTACTTAAGTCGACATTGTGCCTTTTCTATTTAATTCCGATGCAATTTCTGTGTATCATCGTCAATAAGAAGGTCAGAGGGATACAATAAACGTGTAGTGAAGCATCGGAATCTATAACTAGTGTCACAGGAAAGGTTCAAACCATACTTAGTTAGAAGTGTCAGTCTTCTTGTACATAAGTCTTCATTGTGCCTTTTCTGTTTAATTCCGATGCAATTTCTGTGTTTCATCTTCAATAAGAAGGTCCAAGGGATCAGTAAACCTAGAGTGAAGCGTCGGAATCTATAACTAGTGTCACAGGAAAGGTTAAAACATAGTCAGTAAGAACAGTCAGTCTTCTTGCCCTTAAGTCGGCATTGTGCCTTTTTTATTTAATTCCGATGCAATTTCTGTGTTTCATCGTCAATAAGAAGGTCCAAGGGATACAGTTAACCTGGAGTGTACCATCGGAATCTATAACTAGTCTCACAGGAATGGTTCAACAGATAGACAGTAAGATGAGTCAGTCTTTGTGTATTTAAGTCGGCATTTTGCTTTTTGTATTTAATTCCGATGCAATTTCTGTGTTGCATCAGCAATAAGAAGGTCCATGGGACACAGTAAACCTGAAGTGAAGCATCGGAATCTATGACTAGTGTCACAGGAATGGTTCAAATCATAGTCATTAAGAAGAGTCAGTCTTCTTGTACTTAAGTCTTAATTGTGCCATTTCTATTTAATTCCGATGCAATTTCTGTGTTTCATCGTCAATAAGAAGGTCCAAGGGATACAGTAAACCTGGAGTGAAGCATCGGTATGTATAACTAGTGTCACAGGAATGGTTCAAAACATAGACAGTAAGGAGAGTCAGTCTTCTTGTACTTAAGTCGCCATTGTGCCTTTTCTGTTTAATTCCGAGGCAATTTCTGTGTTTCTTCGTCAATAAGAAGGTCAGAGGGATACGGTAAACCTGAAGTGAAGCTTCGGAATCCAAAACTAGTGTCACAGGAATGGTTCAAAACATAGTCAGTAGAAGAGTCAGTCTTCATGTACTTAAGTCAGCATTGTGCCTTTTGTATTTAATTCCGATGCAATTTCTGTGTTTAATCGTCAATAAGAAGGTCCACGGTATACAGTAAACCTGAAGTGAAGCATCGGAATCTATAACTAGTGTCACAGGAATGGTTCAAAGCATAGTCAGTAAGCAGAGTCAGTCTTCTTCTACTTAAGTCGGCATTGTGCTTTTCAATTTAATTCCGATGCAATTTCTGTGTTTCATCGTCAATAAGAAGGTGCAAGGGATACAGTACACCTGGAGTGAAGCATCGGAATCTATAACTAGTGTCAATGAAATGGTTCAAAACATAGACAGTAAGAAAAGACAGTCTTCTTGTACTTAAATCGGCATTGTGCCTTTCGTATTTAATTCCGATGCAATTTCTGTGTTTCATCGTCATTAAGAAGGTCAGAGGGATACAGTAAACCTGAAGTGAAGCATCGGAATCTATAGCTAGTGTCACAGGAATGGTTCAAACATAGTCTGCAAGAAGAGTCAGTCTTCTTGTCCTGAAGTCGGCATTGTGCCTTTTGTATTGAATTCCGATGCAATATCTGTGTTTCATCGTCAATAAGAAGGTCCAAAGGATACAGTAAACCTCAAGTGAAGCATCGGAATCCATAACTAGTGTCACATTAATGGTTCAAAACATAGTCAGTATGAAGAGTCGGTCTTCATGTACTTAAGTCGAAATTGTGCCTTTTGTATTTAGTTCCGATGCAATTTCTGTGTTTCATCGTCCATAAGAAGGTCAGAGGGATACAGTAAACCCGAAGTGAAGCATCGCAAACTATAACTAGTGCCACAGGAATGGTTCAAAGCATATTCAGTAAGAAGAGTCAGTCTTCTTGTACTTAAGTTGGCATTGTGCCTTTTGTATTTAATTCCGATGCAATTTCTGTGTTTCATCGTCAATAACAAGGTCAGAGGGATACAGGAAACCTGAAGTGAAGCATCGGAATCTATAACTATTGTCACAGGAATTGCTCAAACATAGACAGTAATAAGGGTCAGTCTTCTTGTACTTAAGTCGGCATTGTGCCTTTTGTATTTAATTCCGATGCAATTTCTGTGTTTCATCGTCAATAAGAAGGTCAGAGGGATACAGTAAACCTGAAGTGATGCATCGGAATTTATAGCTAGTGTCACACGACTGGTTCAAAAATAGACCGTAAGAAGAGTCAATCTTCTTGTACTTAATTCGGCATTGTGCCTTTTGTATTTAATTCCGATGCAATTTCTGTGTTTCATCGTCATTAAGAAGGTCAGAGGGATACAGTAAACCTGAAGTGAAGCTTCGGAATCTATAGCTAGTGTCACAAGAATGGTTCAAACGTAGTCTGTAAGAAGAGTCAGTCTTCTTGTCCTGAAGTCGGCATTGGTCCTTTTGTATTGAATTCTGATGCAATATTTGTGTTTCATCGTCAATAAGAAGGTCCAAAGGAACAGTAAACCTCAAGTGAAGCATCGGAATCCATAACTAGCGTCACAATAATGGTTCAAAACATAGTCAGTATGAAGAGTCGGTCTTCATGTACTTAAGTCGAAATTGTGCCTTTTGTACTAAATTCCGATGCAATTTCTGTGTTTCATCGTCTATAAGAAGGTCAGAGGGATACAGTAAACCTGAAGTGAAGCATCGCAATCTATAACTAGTGCTACAGGAATGGTTCAAAGCATAGTCAGTAAGAAGAGACAGTCTTCTTGTACTTAAGTTGGCTTTGTGCCTTTTGTATTTAATTCCGATGCAATTTCTGTGTTTCATCGTCAATAAGAATGTCAGAGGGATACAGGAAACCTGAAGTGGAGCATCGGAATCTATAACTATTGTCACAGGAATGGTTCAAACATAGACAGTAAGAAGGGTCAGTCTTCTTGTACTTAAGTCGGCATTGTGCCTTTTGTATTTAAGTCCGACGCAATTTCTGTGTTTCATCGTCAATAAGAAGGTCAGAGGGATACAGTAAACCTGAAGTGATGCATCGGAATTTATAGCTAGTGTCACACGACTGGTTCAAAAATAGACCGTAAGAAGAGTCAGTCTTCTTGTACTTAATTCGGCATTGTGCTTTTTGTATTTAATTCCGATGCTATTTCTGTGTTTCATCGTCAATAAGAAGGTCAGAGGGATACAGTAAACCTAAAGTGAAGCATCGGAATCTATAACTAGTGTCACAGGAATGGTTCAAAACATAGACATTTGGAAGAGTCAGTCTTCTTGTACTTAAGTCGGCATTGTGTCTTTTGTATTTAATTCCGATGCAATTTCTGTGTTTCATCGTCAATAAGAAGGTCCAAGGGATACAGTAAACCTGAAGTAAAGCATCGGAAACTACAACTAGTGTCACAGGAAAGGTTCAAAACATAGACAGTAAGAAGACTCAGTCTTCATGTACTTAGGTCGGCATTGTGTCTTTTCTATATAATTCCGATGCTATTTCTGACTTTCATCGTCAATAAGAAAGTCAGAGGGATACAGTAAACCTGAAGTGAAGCATCGGAATCTATAACTTGTGTCACAGGAATGGTTCAAATCTTAGTCAGTAAGAGGAGTCAGTCTTCTTGTACTTAAGTCGGCATTGTGCCTTTTGTATTTAATTCCGATGCAATTTCTGTGTTTCATCGTCAATAAGAAGGTCAGAGAGATACAGTAATCCTGAAGTGAAGCATCGGAATCTTTAGCTAGTGTCACAGGAATGGTTCAAAGGCATAGTCAGTAAGAAGAGCCATTCTTCTTGTACTTATGTCGGCATTGTGCCTTTTGTGTTTAATTCCGATGCAATTTCTGTGTTTCATCGTCAATAAGAAGGTCAGAGGGATACAGTAATCCTGAAGTGAAGCATCGGAATCTTTAGCTAGTGTCACAAAAATGGTTCAAAGGCATAGTCAGTAAAAAGAGTCATTCTTCTTGTCCTTAAGTCGGCATTGTGCCTTTTGTATTTAATTCCGATGCAATTTCTGTGTTTCATCGTCAATAAGAAGGTCCAAGGGATACAGTAAACCTGGAGTGAAGCATCGGAATCTAAAACTAGTGTCACAGGAATGGTTCAAATCATAGAGAGTAAGAGGAGTCAGTCTTCTTGTACTTAAGTCGACATTTTGCCTTTTGTATTCAATTCCGATGAAATATCTGTGTCTCATCGTCAATAAGAAGGTCCAAGGGATACAGTAAACCTGGAGTGAAGCATCGGAATCTATAACTAGTGACACAGGAATGATTCAAAACATAGAAAGTAAGAAGAGTCAGTCTTCTTGAACTTAAGTCGGAATTGTGCCTTTTGTATTTAATTCCGATGCAATTTCTGTGTTTCATCGTCAATAAGGACAGAGGGATACAGTAAACCTGAAGTGAAGCATCGGAATCTATAGCTAGTGTCACAGGACTGGTTCAAAAATAGACAGTAAGAAGAGTCAGTCTTTTGTACTTAATTCGGCATTTTGCCTTTTGTATTTAATTCCGATGCAATTACTGTGTTTCATCGTCAATAAGAATGTCCAAGGGATACAGTAAACCTGGAGTGTAGCATCGGAATCTATAACTAGTGTCACAGGAATGGTTCAAAGCAAAGACAGTAAGAAGAGTCAGTCTTCGTGTACTTAAGTCGGCATCTTGCCTTTTGTATTTAATTCCGATGCAATATCTGTGTTTCATCGTCAATAAGAAGGTCCAAGGGATACAGTAAACCTGAAGTGAAACATCGGAAACTATAACTAGTGTCAATGGAATTGTTCAAAACATAGACAGTAAGAAGAGTCAATCTTCTTGTACTTAAGTCGGCATTGTGCCTTTTGTATTTAATTCCGATGCAATTTCTGTCTTTCATCGTCAATAAGAAGGTCAGAGGGATACAGTAAACCTGAAGTGAACCACCGGAATCTATAGCTAGTGTCACAGGAATGGTTCAAACATAGTCAGTAAGAAAAGTCATTCTTCTTGTCCATAAGGCGGCATTGTGCCTTTTGTATTTAATTCCGATGCAATATCTGTGTTTCATCGTCAATAAGAAGGTCCAAGGGATACAGTAATCCTGAAGTGAAGCATCGGAATCTATAACTAGTGTCACAGGAATGGTTCAAAACATAGTCAGTAAGAAGAGTCACTCTTCCTGTACTTAAGTCATCATTGTGCATTTTCTATTTAATTCTGTTGCAATTTCTGTGTTTCATCGTTAATAGGATGGTCCAAGGGATACAGTAAACCTGGAGTAAAGCATCGGAATCTATAACTAATGTCACAGGAATGGTTCAAATCATCGGCAGTAAGAAGAGTCAGTCTTCTCTTCCTTAAGTCGGCATTGTGCCCTTTGCATATTATTCCGATGCAATTTCTGTGTTTTATCGTCAATAAGAAGGTCCATGGGATACAGTAAACCTGGAGTGAAGCATCGGAGTCTATAACTAGTGTCACAGGACTGGTTCAAAAATAGACAGTAAGAAGAGTCAGTCTTCTTGTACTTAATTCGGCATTGTGCCTTTTGCATTTAATTCCGATGCAATTTCTGTGTTTCATCGTCAATAAGAAGGTCAGAGGGATACAGTTAACCTGAAGTGAAGCTTCGGAATCCATAACTAGTGTCACAGGAATGGTTCAAAGCATAGTCAGTAAGAAGAGTCAGTCTTCTAGAACTTAAGTCGGCTTTGTGCATTTTCTATTTAATTCCGATGCAAATTCTGTGTTTCATCGTTAATAAGACGGTCAGAGGGATACAGTAAACCTGAAGTGAAGCATCGGAATCTATAACTAGTGTCACAGGAATGGTTCAAAACATAGACAATTGGAAGAGGCAGTCTTCTTGTACTTAAGTCGGCATTGTGTCTTTTGTATTTAATTCCGATGCAATTTCTGTGTTTCATCGTCAGTAAGAAGGTCCAAGTGATACAGTAAACCTGAAGTGAAGCATCGGAAACTATAACTTGTGTCACAAGAATGGGTCAAATCATAGTCAGTAAGAAGAGTCAGTCTTCTAGTACTTAAGTTGGCATTGTGCCTTTCGTATTTAATTCCGATGCAATTTCTGTTTTTCACCGGCAATGAGAAGGTCAGAGGGATACAGGAAACCTGAAGTGAAGCATCGGAATCTATAACTAGTGTCACAGGAATGTTTCAAACATAGACAGTATGAAGAGTCAGTCTCCTTGTCCATAAGTCGGCATTGTGCTTCTTGTATTTAATTCCAATGCAATTTCTGTGTTTCATCGTCAATGAGGAGGTCCAAGGGATACAGTAAACCTGGAGTGAAGCATCGGAAACTATAACTAGTGTCACAGGAATGGTTCAAAACATAGTCAGTAAGAAGAGTCAGTCTTCTTGTAATTAAGTCTTCATTGTGCCTTTTCTATTTAATTCCGATGCAATTTCTGTGTTTCATCGTCAATAAGAACGTCCAAGGGGTACAGTAAACCAGGAGTGAAGCATCGGAATCTATAACTAGTGTCAATGGAATGGTTCAAAACATAGACAGTAAGAAGAGTCAGTCTTCTTGTACTTAAGTTGGCATTGTGCCTTTCGTATTTAATTCCGATGCAATTTCTGTTTTTCACCGGCAATGAGAAGGTCAGAGGGATACAGGAAACCTGAAGTGAAGCATCGGAGTCTATAACTAGTGTCACAGGATTGGTTCAAAAATAGACAGTAAGAAGAGTCAGTCTTCTTGTACTTAAGTCGGCATTGTGCCTTTTGTATTTAATTCCGATGCAACTTCTGTGTTTCATCGTCAATAAGAATCTCAGAGGGATACAGTAAACCTGAAGTGAAGCATCGGAATCTATAGCTAGTGTCACAGGAATGGTTCAAAGGCATAGTCAGTAAGAAGAGTCAGTCTTCTTATCCTTAAGTCGGAGTTGTGCTTTTGTATTTAATTCCGATGCAATTTCTGTGTTTCATTGTCAATAAGAAGGTCCAAGGGATACAGTAAACCTGGAGTGAAGCATCGGAATCTATAACTAGTGTCACAGGAATGGTTCAAATCATAGAGAGTAAGATGAGTCAATCTTCTTGTACTTAAGTCGGCATTTTGCTTTTGTATTTAATTCCGATGCAATTTCTGTGTTTCATCGTCAATAAGAAGGTCCAAGGGATACAGTAAACCTGGAGTGAAGCATCGGAATCAATAACTAGTGTCACAGGAATGGTTCAAAGCATAGAAAGTAAGAAGAGTCAGTCTTCTTGAACTTAAGTCGGCATTGTGCCTTTTGTATTTAATTCCGATTCAATTTCTGTGTTTCATCGTCAATAAGGTCAGAGAGATAGTGTAAACCTGAAGTGAAGCATCGGAGTCCATAAGTAGTGTCACAGGAATGGTTCAAAACATAGTCAGGAAGAAGAGTCATTTTTCTAGTACTTAAGTCGGCATTGTGCCTTTTCTATTTAATTCCGATGCATTTTCTGTGTTTCATCGTCAATAAGCCAGTCAGAGGGATACAGTAAACCTGAAGTAAAGCATCGGAATCTATAACCAGTGTCACAGAAATGGTTCAAAACATAGACAGTTGGAAGAGTCAGTCTTCTTGTACTTAAGTCGGCATTGTGTCTTTTGTATTTAATTCCGATGCAATTTCTGTCTATCATCGTCAATAAGAAGGTCAGAGGGATACAGTAATTCTGAAGTGAAGCATCGGAATCTACAACTAGTGTCACAGGAATGGTTCAGAGCATAGTCAGTAAGAAAAGTCAGTCTTCTTGTACTTAAGTCATCATTGTGCATTTTTATTTAATTCTGTTGCAATTTCTGTGTTTCATCGTTAATAGGATGGTCCAAGGGATACAGTAAACCTGGAGTGAAGCATCGGAATCTATAACTAAAGTCACAGGAATAGTTCAAATCAAAGACAGTAAGAAGAGTCAGTCTTCTCTTACTTGAGTCGGCATTGTGCCCTTTGCATTTTATTCCGATGCAAGTTCTGTGTTTCATCGTCAATAAGAAGGTCCATGGGATACAGTAAACCTGAAGTGAAGCATCGGAATCTATAACTTGTGTCACAGGAATCGGTCAAATCATAGTCAGTAAGAAGAGTTAGTCTTCTTGTACTTAAGTTGGCATTGTGCCTTTTGTATTTAATTCCGATTCAATTTCTGTGTTTCATCGTCAATAAGGTCAGAGGGATAGTGTAAACCTGAAGTGAAGCATCGGAATCCATAAGTAGTGTCACAGGAATGGTTCAAAACATAGTCAGGAAGAAGAGTCATTTTTCTAGTACTTAAGTCGGCATTGTGCCTTTTCTATTTAATTCCGATGCAATTTCTGTGTTTCATCGTCAATAAGCCAGTCAGAGGGATACAGTAAACCTGAAGTGAAGCATCGGAATCTATAACCAGTGTCACAGAAATGGTTCAAAACATAGACAGTTGGAAGAGTCAGTCTTCTTGTACTTAAGTCGGCATTGTGTCTTTTGTATTTAATTCCGATGCAATTTCTGTCTATCATCGTCAATAAGAAGGTCAGAGGGATACAGTAATTCTGAAGTGAAGCATCGGAATCTACAACTAGTGTCACAGGAATGGTTCAAAGCATAGTCAGTAAGAAAAGTCAGTCTTCTTGTACTTAAGTCATCATTGTGCATTTTTATTTAATTCTGTTGCAATTTCTGTGTTTCATCGTTAATAGGATGGTCCAAGGGATACAGTAAACCTGGAGTGAAGCATCGGAATCTATAACTAAAGTCACAGGAATAGTTCAAATCAAAGACAGTAAGAAGAGTCAGTCTTCTCTTACTTAAGTCGCCATTGTGCCCTTTGCATTTTATTCCGATGCAAGTTCTGTGTTTCATCGTCAATAAGAAGGTCCATGGGACACAGTAAACCTGAAGTGAAGCATCGGAATCTAGAACTTGTGTCACAGGAATCGGTCAAATCATAGTCAGTTAGAAGAGTTAGTCTTCTTGTACTTAAGTTGGCATTGTGCCTTTCGTATTTAATTCCGATGTAATTTCTGTGTTTCACCGGCAATGAGAAGGTCAGAGGGATACAGTAAACCTGAAGTGAAGCATCGGAATCTATAACTAGTGTCACAGGAATGTTTCAAACATAGACAGTAAGAAGAGTCAGTCTTCTTGTACTTAAGCCGGCATTGTGCCTTTTGTATTTAATTCCGATGCAATTTCTGTGTTTCACCGGCAATGAGAAGGTCAGAGGGATACAGTAAACCTGAAGTGAAGCATCGGAATCTATAACTTGTGTCACAGGAATGGGTCAAATCATAGTCAGTAAGAAGAGTTAGTCTTCTTGTACTTAAATTGGCATTGTGCCTTTCGTATTTAATTCCGATGCAATTTCTGTGTTTCACCGGCAATGAGAAGGTCAGAGGGATACAGTAAACCTGAAGTGAAGCATCGGAATCTATAACTAGTGTCTCAGGAATGGTTCAAAACATAGACAGTAGGAAGAGTCAGTCTTCTTGTACATAAGGCGGCATTGTGCCTTTTGTATTTAATTCCGATGCCATATCTGTGTTTCATCGTCAATAAGAAGGTCCAAGGGATAGAGTAATCCTGGAGTGAAGCATCGGAATCTATAACTAGTGTCACAGGAATGGTTAAAACATAGAAAGTAAGAAGAGTCAGTCTTCTGTACTTAAGCTGGCATTCTGCCTTTTGTATTTAATTCCGATGCAATTTCTGTGGTTCATCGTCAATAAGAAGGTCCAAGGGATACAGTAAACCTCAAGTGAAGCATCGGAACCTATAACTAGTATCACAGGGATGGTTCAAAACATAGACAGTAGGAAGAGTCAGTCTTCTTGTACTTAAGTCGGCATTGTGCCTTTTGTATTTAATTCCGATGCAATTTCTGTGTTTCATTGTCAATAAGAAGGTCAGAGGGATACAGTAATCCTGAAGTGAAGCATCGGAATCTATAACTAGTGTCACAGGAATGGTTCAAAACATAGTCAGTAAGAAAAGTCAGTCTTCTTGTACTTAAGTCATCATTGTGCAATTTCTATTTAATTCTGTTGCAATTTCTGTGTTTCATCGTTAATAGGATGGTCCAAGGGATACAGTAAACCCGGAGTGAAGCATCGGAATCTATAACTAATGTCACAGGAATAGTTCAAATCATAGACAGTAAGAAGAGTCAGTCTTCTCTTACTTAAGTCGGCATTGTGCCCTTTGCATTTTATTCCGATGCAAGTTCTGTGTTTCATCGTCAAGAAGAAGGTCCATGGGATACAGTAAACCTGGAGTGAAGCATCGGAGGTTATAACTAGTGTCACAGGACTGGTCAAAAATAGACAGTAAGAAGAGTCAGTCTTCTTGTACTTAATTCGGCATTGTGCCTTTTGTATTTAATTCCGATGCTGTTTCTGTGTTTCATCGTCAATAAGAAGGTCAGAGGGATACAATTAACCTGAAGGGAAGCTTCGGAATCCATAACTAGTGTCACAGGAATGGTTCAAAACATAGTCAGTAAGAAGAGTCAGTCTCCTAGAACTTAAGTCGGCAATGTGCATTTTCTATCTAATTCCGATGCAAATTCTGTGTTTCATCGTCAATAAGACGGTCAGAGGGATACAGTAAACCTGAAGTGAAGCATCGGAATCTATAACTAGTGTCACAGGAATGGTTCAAAACATAGACAGTTGGAAGAGGCAGTCTTCTTGTACTTAAGTCGGCATTGGGTCTTTTGTATTTAATTCCGATGCAATTTCTGTGTTTCATCGTCAATAAGAAGGTCCAAGGGATACAGTTAACCTGAAGTGAAGCATCGGAAACTACAACTAGTGTCACAGGAATGGTTCAAACCATAGTCTGTAAGAAGAGTCAGTCTTATTGTACTTAAGTCGGCATTGTGCCTTTTCTATTTAATTCCGACGCTATTTCTGTGTTTCATCGTCAATAAGAAGGTCAGAGGGATACAGTAAACCTGAAGTGAAGCATCGGAATCTATAACTTGTGTCACAGGAATGGGTCAAATCATAGTCAGTAAGAAGAGTTAGTCTTCTTGTACTTAAGTTGGCATTGTGCCTTTCGTATTTAATTCCGATGCAATTTCTGTGTTTCACCGGCAATGAGAAGGTCAGAGGGATACAGTAAACCTGAAGTGAAGCATCGGAATCTATAACTTGTGTCACAGGAATGGGTCAAATCATAGTCAGTAAGAAGAGTTAGTCTTCTTGTACTTAAGTTGGCATTGTGCCTTTCGTATTTAATTCCGATGCAATTTCTGTGTTTCACCGGCAATGAGAAGGTCAGAGGGATACAGTAAACCTGAAGTGAAGCATCGGAATCTATAACTAGTGTCTCAGGAATGGTTCAAAACATAGACAGTAGGAAGAGTCAGTCTTCTTGTACATAAGGCGGCATTGTGCCTTTTGTATTTAATTCCGATGCCATATCTGTGTTTCATCGTCAATAAGAAGGTCCAAGGGATAGAGTAATCCTGGAGTGAAGCATCGGAATCTATAACTAGTGTCACAGGAATGGTTAAAACATAGAAAGTAAGAAGAGTCAGTCTTCTGTACTTAAGCTGGCATTCTGCCTTTTGTATTTAATTCCGATGCAATTTCTGTGTTTCATCGTCAATAAGAAGGTCCAAGGGATACAGTAAACCTCAAGTGAAGCATCGGAATCTATAACTAGTATCACAGGGATGGTTCAAAACATAGACAGTAGGAAGAGTCAGTCTTCTTGTACTTAAGTCGGCATTGTGCCTTTTGTATTTAATTCCGATGCAATTTCTGTGTTTCATTGTCAATAAGAAGGTCAGAGGGATACAGTAATACTGAAGTGAAGCATCGGAATCTATAACTAGTGTCACAGGAATGGTTCAAAACATAGTCAGTAAGAAAAGTCAGTCTTCTTGTACTTAAGTCATCATTGTGCAATTTCTATTTAATTCTGTTGCAATTTCTGTGTTTCATCGTTAATAGGATGGTCCAAGGGATACAGTAAACCCGGAGTGAAGCATCGGAATCTATAACTAATGTCACAGGAATAGATCAAATCATAGACAGTAAGAAGAGTCAGTCTTCTCTTACTTAAGTCGGCATTGTGCCCTTTGCATTTTATTCCGATGCAAGTTCTGTGTTTCATCGTCAAGAAGAAGGTCCATGGGATACAGTAAACCTGGAGTGAAGCATCGGAGGTTATAACTAGTGTCACAGGACTGGTCAAAAATAGACAGTAAGAAGAGTCAGTCTTCTTGTACTTAATTCGGCATTGTGCCTTTTGTATTTAATTCCGATGCTGTTTCTGTGTTTCATCGTCAATAAGAAGGTCAGAGGGATACAATTAACCTGAAGGGAAGCTTCGGAATCCATAACTAGTGTCACAGGAATGGTACAAAACATAGTCAGTAAGAAGAGTCAGTCTCCTAGAACTTAAGTCGGCAATGTGCATTTTCTATCTAATTCCGATGCAAATTCTGTGTTTCATCGTCAATAAGACGGTCAGAGGGATACAGTAAACCTGAAGTGAAGCATCGGAATCTATAACTAGTGTCACAGGAATGGTTCAAAACATAGACAGTTGGAAGAGGCAGTCTTCTTGTACTTAAGTCGGCATTGGGTCTTTTGTATTTAATTCCGATGCAATTTCTGTGTTTCATCGTCAATAAGAAGGTCCAAGGGATACAGTTAACCTGAAGTGAAGCATCGGAAACTACAACTAGTGTCACAGGAATGGTTCAAACCATAGTCTGTAAGAAGAGTCAGTCTTATTGTACTTAAGTCGGCATTGTGCCTTTTCTATTTAATTCCGACGCTATTTCTGTGTTTCATCGTCAATAAGAAGGTCAGAGGGATACAGTAAACCTGAAGTGAAGCATCGGAATCTATAACTTGTGTCACAGGAATGGGTCAAATCATAGTCAGTAAGAAGAGTTAGTCTTCTTGTACTTAAGTTGGCATTGTGCCTTTCGTATTTAATTCCGATGCAATTTCTGTGTTTCACCGGTAATGAGAAGGTCAGAGGGATACAGTAAACCTGAAGTGAAGCATCGGAATCTATAACTAGTGTCACAGGAATGTTTCAAACATAGACAGTAAGAAGAGTCAGTCTTCTTGTACTTAAGTCGGCATTGTGCCTTTTGTATTTAATTCCGATGAAATTTCTGTGTGTCATCGTCAATAAGAAGGTCCAAGGGATACAGTAAAATAGGAGTGAAGCATCGGAAACTATAACTAGTGTCACAGGAACGGTTCAAAACATAGTCAGTAAGAAGAGTCAGTCTTCCTGTACTTAAGTCTTCATTGTGCCTTTTCTATTTAATTCCGATGCAATTTCTGTGTTTCATCGTCAATAAGAATGTCCAAGGGATACAGTAAACCTGGAGTGAAGCATTGGAATCTATAAGTAGTGTCAATGGAATGGTTCAAAACATAGACAGTAAGAAGAGTCTATCATCTTGTACTTAACTCGGCATTGTGCCTTTTGTATTTAATTCCGATGCAACTTCTGTGTTTCATCGTCAATAAGAACGTCAGAGGGATACAATAAACCTGAAGTGAAGCATCGGAATCTATAACTAGTGTCTCAGAGATGGTTCAAAACATAGACAGTAGGAAGAGTCAGTCTTCTTGTACATAAGGCGGCATTGTGCCTTTTGTATTTAATTCCGATGCCATATCTGTGTTTCATCGTCAATAAGAAGGTCCAAGGGATAGAGTAATCCTGGAGTGAAGCATCGGAATCCATAACTAGTGTCACAGGAATGGTTAAAACATAGAAAGTAAGAAGAGTCAGTCTTCTGTACTTAAGCTGGCATTCTGCCTTTTGTATTTAATTCCGATGCAATTTCTGTGTTTCATCGTCAATAAGAAGGTCCAAGGGATACAGTAAACCTCAAGTGAAGCATCGGAATCTATAACTAGTATCACAGGGATGGTTCAAAACATAGACAGTAGGAAGAGTCAGTCTTCTTGTACTTAAGTCGGCATTGTGCCTTTTGTATTTAATTCCGATGCAATTTCTGTGTTTCATTGTCAATAAGAAGGTCAGAGGGATACAGTAATCCTGAAGTGAAGCATCGGAATCTATAACTAGTGTCACAGGAATGGTTCAAAACATAGTCAGTAAGAAAAGTCAGTCTTCTTGTACTTAAGTCATCATTGTGCAATTTCTATTTAATTCTGTTGCAATTTCTGTGTTTCATCGTTAATAGGATGGTCCAAGGGATACAGTAAACCCGGAGTGAAGCATCGGAATCTATAACTAATGTCACAGGAATAGTTCAAATCATAGACAGTAAGAAGAGTCAGTCTTCTCTTACTTAAGTCGGCATTGTGCCCTTTGCATTTTATTCCGATGCAAGTTCTGTGTTTCATCGTCAAGAAGAAGGTCCATGGGATACAGTAAACCTGGAGTGAAGCATCGGAGGTTATAACTAGTGTCACAGGACTGGTCAAAAATAGACAGTAAGAAGAGTCAGTCTTCTTGTACTTAATTCGGCATTGTGCCTTTTGTACTTAATTCCGATGCTGTTTCTGTGTTTCATCGTCAATAAGAAGGTCAGAGGGATACAATTAACCTGAAAGGAAGCTTCGGAATCCATAACTAGTGTCACAGGAATGGTTCAAAACATAGTCAGTAAGAAGAGTCAGTCTCCTAGAACTTAAGTCGGCAATGTGCATTTTCTATCTAATTCCGATGCAAATTCTGTGTTTCATCGTCAATAAGACGGTCAGAGGGATACAGTAAACCTGAAGTGAAGCATCGGAATCTATAACTAGTGTCACAGGAATGGTTCAAAACATAGACAGTTGGAAGAGGCAGTCTTCTTGTACTTAAGTCGGCATTGGGTCTTTTGTATTTAATTCCGATGCAATTTCTGTGTTTCATCGTCAATAAGAAGGTCCAAGGGATACAGTTAACCTGAAGTGAAGCATCGGAAACTACAACTAGTGTCACAGGAATGGTTCAAACCATAGTCTGTAAGAAGAGTCAGTCTTATTGTACTTAAGTCGGCATTGTGCCTTTTCTATTTAATTCCGACGCTATTTCTGTGTTTCATCGTCAATAAGAAGGTCAGAGGGATACAGTAAACCTGAAGTGAAGCATCGGAATCTATAACTTGTGTCACAGGAATGGGTCAAATCATAGTCAGTAAGAAGAGTTAGTCTTCTTGTACTTAAGTTGGCATTGTGCCTTTCGTATTTAATTCCGATGCAATTTCTGTGTTTCACCGGTAATGAGAAGGTCAGAGGGATACAGTAAACCTGAAGTGAAGCATCGGAATCTATAACTAGTGTCACAGGAATGTTTCAAACATAGACAGTAAGAAGAGTCAGTCTTCTTGTACTTAAGTCGGCATTGTGCCTTTTGTATTTAATTCCGATGAAATTTCTGTGTTTCATCGTCAATAAGAAGGTCCAAGGGATACAGTAAAATAGGAGTGAAGCATCGGAAACTATAACTAGTGTCACAGGAACGGTTCAAAACATAGTCAGTAAGAAGAGTCAGTCTTCCTGTACTTAAGTCTTCATTGTGCCTTTTCTATTTAATTCCGATGCAATTTCTGTGTTTCATCGTCAATAAGAATGTCCAAGGGATACAGTAAACCTGGAGTGAAGCATTGGAATCTATAAGTAGTGTCAATGGAATGGTTCAAAACATAGACAGTAAGAAGAGTCTATCTTCTTGTACTTAACTCGGCATTGTGCCTTTTGTATTTAATTCCGATGCAACTTCTGTGTTTCATCGTCAATAAGAACGTCAGAGGGATACAGTAAACCTGAAGTGCAGCATCGGAATCTATAGCTAGTGTCACAGGAATGGTTCAAAGGCATAGTCAGTAAGAACAGTCAGTCTTCTTGTCCTTAAGTCGGCATTGTGCCTTTTGTATTTAATTCTGATGCAATTTCTGTGTTTCATCGTCAATAAGAAGGTCCAAGGGATACAGTAAACCTGGAGTGAAGCATCGGAATCTATAACTAGTGTCACAGGAATGGTTCAAATCATAGAGAGTAAGAAGAGTCAGTCTTCTTGTACTTAAGTCGGCATTTTGCATTTTGTATTTAATTCCGATGCAATTTCTGTGTTTCTTCGTCAATAAGAAGGTCCAAGGGATACAGTAAACCTGGAGTGAAGCATCGGAATCTATAACTAGTGTCACAGGACTGGTTCAAAAATATACAGTAAGAAGAGTCAGTCTTCTTGTACTTAATTCGGCATTGTGCCTTTAGTATTTAATTCCGATGCAATTTCTGTGCTTCATAGTCAATAAGAAGGTCAGAGGGATACATTTAACCTGAAGTGAAGATTCGGAATCCATAAGTAGTGTCACAGGAATGAGTCAAACATAGTCAGTAAGAAGAGTCAGTCTTCTTGTATTTAAGTCGGCATTGTGCGTTTTGTATTTAATTCCGATGCAATTTCTGTGCTTCATCGTCAATAAGAAGGTCCCAGGGTAACAGTTAACCTGGAGTGAAGCATCGGAATCTATATCTAGTGTCACAGGGACGGTTCAAAACATAGACAGTAAGATGAGTCAATACTCTTGTACTTAAGTCGGCATTGTGTTTTTGTATTTATTTCCGATGCAATTTCTGTGTTTCATCGTCACTTAGAAGGTCAGAGGGATACAGTAATCCTGAAGTTAAGGATCGGAATCTATAACTAGTGTGACAGGAATGGTTCAAAGCATAGTTAGTAAGAAGAGTCAGTCTTCTTGTAGTTAGGTCGGCATTGTGCCTTTTGTATTGAATTCCGATGCAATATCTTTGTTTCATCGTCAATAAGACGGTGCAAGGGATACAGTAAATCTGAAGTGAAGCACCGGAATCTATAACTAGTGTCTCAGGACTGGTTCAAAAATAGACAGTAGGAAGAGTCAGTCTTCTAGTACTTAAGTCAGCATTGTACACTTTCTATTTAATTCCGATGCAATTTCTGTGTTTCATTGTCAATAAGACGGTCAGAGGGATACAGTAAACCTGAAGTGAAGCATCGGAATCTATAACTAGTGTCACAGGAGTGGTTCAAAACATAGACAGTTGGAAGGGTCAGTCATCTTGTACTTAAGTCGGCATTGTGTCTTTTGTATTTAATTCCGATGCAATGTCTGTGTTTCATCGTCAATAAGTAGGTCCAAAGGATACAGTAAACCTGAAGTGAAGCATCGGATTCTACAACTAGTGTCACAGGATTGGTTCAAAACATAGACAGTAAGAAGAATCAGTCTTCATGTACTTAAGTCGGCATTGTGCCTTTTCCATTTAATTCCGAGGTTATTTCTCTGTTTCATCGTCAATAAGAAGGTCAGAGGGATACAGTAAACCTGAAGTGAAGCATCGGAATCCATAGCTAGTGTCACAGAAATGGTTCAAACCATAGTCAGTAAGAAGAGTCAGTCTTCTTGTACTTAAGTTGGCATTGTGCCTTTCGTATTTAGTTCCGATGCAATTTCTGTGTTTCATCGTCAATAAGCCGGTCAGAGGGATACAGTAAACCTGAAGTGAAGCATCGGAATCTATAACCAGTGTCACAGGAATGGTTCAAAACATAGACAGTTGGAAGAGTCAGTCTTCTTGTACTGAAGTCGGCATTGTGTCTTTTGTATTGAATTCCGATGCAATATCTTTGTTTCATCGTCAATACGACGGTCCAAGGGATACAGCAAACCTGAAGTGAAGCATCGGAATCTATAACTAGTGTCTCAGGAATGGTTCAAAAGATAGACAGTAGGAAGAGTCAGTCATCTAGTACTTAAGTTGGCATTGTGCCTTTTGTATTGAATTCCGATGCAATATCTTTGTTTCATCGTCAATAAGACGGTCCAAGGGATACAGTAAACCTGAAGTGAAGCATCGGAATCTATAACTAGTGTCTCAGGAATGGTTCAAAACATAGACAGTAGGAAGAGTCAGTCTTCTTGTCCATAAGGCGGCATTGTGCCTTTTGTATTTAATTCCGATGCAATATCTGTGTTTCATCGTCAATAAGAAGGTCCAAGGGATTCAGTAATCCTGGAGTGAAGCATCGGAATCTATAACTAGTGTCACAGGAATGGTTCAAAACATAGAAAGTAAGAAGAGTCAGTCTTCTGTACTGAAGTTGGCATTTTGCCTTTTGTATTTAATTCCGATCCAATTTCTGTGTTTCATCGTCAATAAGAAGGTGCAAGGGATACAGTTAACCTCAAGTGAAGCATCGGAATCTATAACTAGTATCACAGGGACGGTTCAAAACATAGACAGTAAGAAGAGTCAGTCTTCTTGTACTTAAGTAGGCATTGTGCATTTTGTATTAAATTCCGATGCAATTTCTGGGTTTCATTGTCAATAAAAAGGTAAGAGGGATACAGTAATCCTGAAGTGAAACATCGGAATCTATAACTAGTGTCACAGGAATGGTTCAAAACATAGTCAGTAAGAAAAGTCAGTCTTCTTGTACTTAAGTCATCATTGTGCATTTTCTATTTAATTCTGTTGCAATTTCTGTGTTTCATCGTCAATAAGACGGTCAGAGGGATACAGTAAACCTGAAGTGAAGCATCGGAATCTATAACTAGTGTCACAGGAATGGTTCAAAACATAGACAGTTGGAAGAGGCAGTCTTCTTGTACTTAAGTCGGCATTGTGTCTTTTGTATTTAATTCCGATGCAATTTCAGTGTTTCATCGTCAATAAGAAGGTCCAAGGGATACAGTAAACCTGGAGTGAAGCATCGGAATCTATAACTAGTGTCACAGGAATGGTTCAAATCTTAGAGAGTAAGAAGAGTCAGTCTTCTTGTACTTAAGTCGGCATTTTGCATTTTGTATTTAATTCCGATGCAATTTCTGTGTTTCATCGTCAATAAGAAGGTCCTAGGGATACAGTTAACCTGAAGTGAAGCATCGGAATCTATAACTAGTGTCACAGGACTGGTTCAAAAATAGACAGTAAGAAGAGTCAGTCTTCTTGTACTTAATTCGGCATTGTGCCTTTTGTGTTTAATTCCGATGCAATTTCTGTGTTTCATAGTCAATAAGAAGGTCAGAGGGATACATTTAACCTGAAGTGAAGATTCGGAATCCATAAGTAGTGTCACAGGAATGGTTCAAAAATAGACAGTAGGAAGAGTCAGTCTTCTAGTACTTAAGTCAGCATTGTACACTTTCTATTTAATTCCGATGCAATTTCTGTGTTTCATTGTCAATAAGACGGTCAGAGGGATACAGTAAACCTGAAGTGAAGCATGGGAATCTATAACTAGTGTCACAGGAGTGGTTCAAAACATAGACAGTTGGAAGAGGCAGTCTTCTTGTACTTAAGTCGGCATTGGGTCTTTTGTATTTAATTCCGATGCAATTTCTGTGTTTCATCGTCAATAAGAAGGTGCAAGGGATACAGTAAACCTCAAGTGAAGCATCGGAATCTATAACTAGTATCACAGGGATGGTTCAAAACATAGTCAGTAAGAAGAGTCAGTCTTCTGTACTTAAGTTGGCATTTTGCCTTTTGTATTTAATTCCGATGCAATTTCTGTGTTTCATCGTCAATAAGAAGGTGCAAGGGATACAGTAAACCTCCAGTGAAGCATCGGAATCTATAACTAGTATCACAGGGATGGTTCAAAACATAGACAGTAAGAAGAGTCAGTCTTCTTGTACTTAAGTAGGCATTGTGCCTTTTGTATTAAATTCCGATGCAATTTCTGTGTTTCATTGTCAATAAGAAGGTCAGAGGGATACAGTAATCCTGAAGTGAAGCATCGGAATCTATAACTAGTGTCACAGGAATGGTTCAAAACATAGTCTGTAAGAAGAGTCAGTCTTCTTGTATTTAAGGCATCATTGTGCATTTTCTATATAATTCTGTTGCAATTTCTGTGTTTCATCGTTAATAGGATGGTCCAAGGGATGCAGTAAACCTGGAGTGAAGCATCGGAAACTATATCTAATATCACAGGAATGGTTCAAATCATAGACACTAAGAAGACTCAGTCTTCTCTTACTTAAGTCGGCATTGTGACCTTTGCATTTTATTCCAATGCAATTTCTGTGTTTCATCGTCAGTAAGAAGTTCCATGGGATACAGTAAACCTGGAGTGACGCATCGGAGTCTATAACTAGTGTCACAGGACTGGTTCAAAAATAGACAGTAAGAAGAGTCAGTCTTCTTGTACTTAATTCGGCATTGTGCCTTTTGTATTTAATTCCGATGCAATTTCTGTGGTTCATCGACAATTAGAAGGTCAGAGGGATACAATTCACCTGAAGTGAAGCTTCGGAATCCATAACTAGTGTCACAGGAATGGTTCAAAACATAGTCAGTAAGAAGAGTAAGTCTTCTAGAACTTCAGGCGGCATTGTGCATTTTCTATTTAATTCCGATGCTATTTCTGTGTTTCATCGTCAATAAGAAGGTCAGAGGGATTCAGTAAACCTGAAGTAAAGCATCGGAATTTATAACTTGTGTCACAGGAATGGGTCAATTCATAGTCAGTAAGATGAGTCAGTCTTCTTTTACTTAATTTGGCATTGTGCCTTTCGTATTTAATTTCGATGCAATTTCTGTGTTTCACCGGCAATGAGAAGGTCAGAGGGATACAGTAAACCAGAAGTGGAGCATCGGAATCTATAACTAGTGTCACAGGAATGTTTCAAACATAGACAGTATGAAGAGTCAGTCTTCTTGTACTTAAGTCTTCATTGTGCCTTTTCTATTTAATTCCGATGCAATTTCTGTGTTTCATCGTCAATAAGAACGTCCAAGGGATACAGTAAACCTGGAGTGAAGCATCGGAATCTATAACTAGTGTCAATGGAATGGTTCAAAACATAGACAGTAAGAAGAGTCAATCTTCTTGAATTTAAGTCGGCATTGTGCCTTTTGTATTTAATTCCGATGCAACTTCTGTGTTTCATCGTCAATAAGAACGTGAGAGGGATACAGTAAACCTGAAGTGAAGCATCGGAATCTATAGCTAGTGTCACAGGAATGGTTCAAATGCATAGTCAGTAAGAAGAGTCAGTCTTCTTGTCCTTAAGTCGGCATTGTGCCTTTTGTATTTAATTCCGATGCAATTTCTGTGTTTCATCGTCAATAAGAAGGTCCAAGTGATACAGTAAACCTTGAGTGAAGCATCGGAATCTATAACTAGTGACACAGGAATGGTTCAAATCATGAAGAGTAAGAAGACTCAGTCTTCTTGTCCTTAAGTCGGCATTTTGCATTTTGTATTTAATTCCGATGCAATTTCTGTGTTTCATTGTCACTAAGAAGGTCACAGGGATACATTAATCCTGAAGTTAAGCATCGGAATCTATAACTAGTGTCACAGGAATGGTTCAAAGCATAGTCAGTAAGAAGAGTCAGTTTTCTTGTAGTTAAGTCGGCATTGTGCCTTTTGTATTGAATTCCGATGCAATATCTTTGTTTCATCGTCAATAAGACGGTCCTAGGGATACAGTAAACCTGAAGTGAAGCATGGGAATCTATAACTAGTGTCTCAGGAATGGTTCAAAACATAGACAGTAGGAAGAGTCAGTCTTCTAGTACTTAAGTCGGCATTGTGCCTTTTGTATTTAATTCCGATGCAATTTCTGTGTTTCATCGTCCATAAGAAGGACAGAGGGATACAGCAGTCCTGAAGTGAAGCATCGGAATCTATAACTAGTGTCACAGGAATGGCTGAAAACATAGTCAGTGAGAAGAGCCAGTCTCCTTGTCCTTAAGTCGGCATTGTGCCTCTTGTATTTAATTCTGATGCAATTTCTGTGATTCATCGTCAATAAGAAGGTCCAAGGGATACAGTAAACGTGGAGTGAAGCATCGGAATCTATAAATAGTGTCACAGTAATGGTTCAAAACATAGACAGTCAGAGGAGTCAGACGTCTCGTACATAAGTCGGCATTGTGCCCTTTGTATATAATTCCGATGCGATTTCTGTGTTTCATTGTCAATAAGGAGGTCCAAAGTATACAGTAAACCCGAAGTGAAACATCGGAATCCATAACAAGTGTCACAGGAATGGTTCAAAACATAGTTAGTAAGAAGAGTCAGTCTTCTTGTGCTTTAGTCGGCATTGTGCCTTTCCTATTTAATTCCGATGCAATTTCTGTGTTTCATCGTCAATAAGAAGGTCCAAGGTATACAGTAAACCTGGAGTGAAGCATCGGAATCTGTAACTAGTGTCACAGGAATGGTTCAAACATAGACAGTAAGAAGAGACAGTCTTCTTGAACTTAAGTCGACATTGTGCCTTTTCCTTTTAACTCCGGTGCAATTTCTGTGTTTCATCGTCAACAAGAAGGACAGAGGGATACAATAAATCTGAACTGAAGCATCGGAATCTATAACTAGTGTCACAGGAATGGATCAAAACATAGTCATTAAGAACAGTCAGTCTTCTTGTCCTTAAGTCGGCATTGTGCCTTTTGAATTTAATTCCGATGCAATTTCTGTGTTTCATCGTCAAAAAGATGGTCCAATGGATACAGTAAACCTGGAGTATAGCATCGGAATCTATAACTAGTGTCACAGGAATGGTTCAAAACATAGACAGTAAGAAGAGTCAGTCTTCGTGTACTTAAGTCGGCAATTTGCCTTTTGTATTTAATTCCGATGCAATTTCTGTGCTTCATCGTCAATAAGAAGATCCAAGGGATACTGTAAACCTCTAGTGAAGCATCGGAAACTGTAACTAGAGGCACAGGAATGGTTCAAAACATAGTCAGTAAGAAGAGTCAGTCTTCTTGTACTTAAGTCTTCATTGTGCCTTTTCTATTTAATTCCGATGCAATTTCTGTGTTTCATCGTCAAAAAAAAGGTCCAAGGGATACTGTAAACCTGGAGTGTAGCATCGGAATCTATAAGTAGTGTCACAGGAATGGTTCAAATCATAGACAGTAAGAAGAGTCAGTCTTCGTGTACTTAAGTCGGCATTTTACCTTTTGTATTTAATTCCGATGCAATTTCTGTGTTTCATCGTCAAAAAGAAGGTGCAAGGGATACTGTAATCCTGGAGTGAAGCATCGGAATCTATAACTAGTGTCACAGGAATGGTTCAAATCATAGACAGTAAGAAGAGTCAGTCTTCTCTTACTTAAGTCGGCATTGTGCCCTTAGCATTTTATTCCGATGCAGTATCTGTGTTTCATCGTCAATAAGAAGGGTTGTGGGATACAGTAAACCTGGAGTGAAGCATCAGAGTCTATAACTAGTGTCACAGGACTGGTTCAAAAATAGACAGTAAGAAGAGTCAGTCTTCTTGTACTTAATACGGCATTGTGCCTTTTGTATTTAATTCCGATGCAATTTCTGTGTTTTATCGTCAATAAGAAGGTCAGAGGGATACAGTTAACCTGACGTGAAGCATCGGAATCCATAAGTAGTGTCACAGGGACTTTTCAAAACATAGACAGTAAGATGAGTCAGTATTCTTGTACTTAATTCGACATTGTGCCTTTTGTATTTAATTCCGATATAATTTCTGTGTTTCATCGTCAATAAGAAGGTCAGAGGGATACATTTAACCTGAAGTGAAGATTCGGAATCCATAAGTAGTGTCACAGGAATGAGTCAAAACAGTCAGTAAGAAGAGTCAGTCTTCTTGTATTTAAGTCGGCATTGTGCCTTTTGTATTTAATTCCGATGCAATTTCTTTGCTTCATCGTCAATAAGAAGGTACAAGGGATACAGTAAACCTGGAGTGATGCATCGGAATCTATATCTAGTGTCACAGGGACGGTTCAAAACATTGACAGTAAGATGAGTCAATATTGGAATCTATAACTAGTGTCTCAGGAATGGTTCAAAAATAGACAGTAGGAAGAGTCAGTCCTCTAGTACTTAAGTCAGCATTGTACATTTTCTAATTATTTCCGATGCAATTTCTGTGTTTCATTGTCAATAAGACGGTCAGAGGGATACAGTAAACCTGAAGTGAAGCATCGGAATCTATAACTAGTGTCACAGGAGTGGTTCAAAACATAGACAGTTGGAAGGGTCAGTATTCTTGTACTTAAGTCGGCATTGTGACTTTTGTATTTTATTCCGATGCAATGTCTGTGTTTCATCGTCAATAAGAAGGTCCAAGGGATACTGTAAACCTGAAGTGAAGCATCGGATTCTCCAACTAGTTTCACAGGAATGGTTCAAAACATAGACAGTAAGAAGAATCAGTCTTCATGTACTTAAGTCGGCATTGATCCTTTTCCATTTAATTCCGAGGTTATTTCCGTGTTTCATCGTCAATACGAAGGTCAGAGGGATACAGTAAACCTGAAGTGAAGCATCGGAATCCATAGCTAGGGTCACAGAAATGGTTCAAACCATAGTCAGTAAGAAGAGTCAGTCTTCTTGTACTTAAGTTGGCATTGTGCCTTTCGTATTTAGTTCCGATGCAATTTCTGTGTTTCATCGTCAATACGCCGGTCAGAGGGATACAGTAAACCTGAAGTGACGCATCGGAATCTACAACTAGTGTCACAGGAATGGTTCAAAACATTGACAGTAAGAAGAGTCAGTCTTCATGTACATAAGTCGGCATTGTGTTTTTTATTTATTTCCGATGCAATTTCTGTGTTTCATTGTCGATAAGAAGGTCAGAGGGATACAGTAATCCTGAAATTAAGCATCGGAATCTATAACTAGTGTCACAGGAATGGTTCAAAGCATAGTCAGTAAGAAGAGTCAGTTTTCTTGTAGTTAAGTCGGCATTGTGCCTTTTGTATTGAATTCCGATGCAATATCTTTGTTTCATCGTCAATAAGACGGTCCAAGGGATACAGTAAACCTGAAGTGAAGCATCGGAATCTATAACTAGTGTCTCAGGAATGGTTCAAAACATAGACAGTAGGAAGAGTCAGTCTTCTTGTCCATAAGGCGGCATTGTGCCTTTTGTATTTAATTCCGATGCAATTTCTGTGTTTCATCGTCAATAAGAAGGTCCAAGGGATACAGTAATCCTGGAGTGAAGCATCGGAATCTATAACTAGTGTCACACGAATGGTTCAAAACATAGAAAGTAAGAAGAGTCAGTCTTCTGTACTTAAGTTGGCATTTTGCCTTTGTATATAATTCCGATGCAATTTCTGTGTTTCATCGTCAATAAGAATGTCCAAGGGATACAGTAAGACTCAAGTGAAGCATCGGAATCTATAACTAGTATCACAGGGATGGTTCAAAACATAGACAGTAAGAAGAGTCAGTCTTCTTGTACTTAAGTCGTCATTGTGCCTTTTGAATTTAATTCCGATGCAATTTCTGTGTTTCATTGTCAATAAGACGGTCAGAGGGATACAGTAATCCTGAAGTGAAGCATCGGAATCTATAACTAGTGTCACAGGAATGGTTCAAAACATAGTCAGTAAGAAGAGTCAGTCTTCTTGTACTTAAGTCATCATTGTGCATTTTCTATTTAATTCTGGTGCAATTTCTGTGTTTCATCGTTAATAGGATGGTCCAAGGGATACAGTAAACGTGGGGTGAAGCATCGGAATCTATAACTAATGTCACAGGAATGGTTCAAATCATAGACAGTAAGAAGAGTCAGTCTTCTCTTACTTTAGTCGGCATTGTGCCCTTTGCATTTTATTACGATGCAATTTCTGTGTTTCATCGTCAATAAGAAGGTGCATGGGATACAGGAAACCTGAAGTGAAGCATCGGAGTCTATAACTAGTGTCACAGGACTGGTTCAAAAATAGACAGTAAGAAGAGTCAGTCTTCTTGTAATTAATTCGGCATTGTGCCTTTTGTATTTAATTCCGATGCAATTTCTGTGTTATATCGTCAATAGGAAGGTCACAGGGATACAATTAACCTGAAGTGATGCTTCGGAATCCATAACTAGTGTCACGGGAATGGTTCAAAACATAGTCAGTAAGAAGAGTCAGTCTTCTAGAACTAAAGTCGGCATTGTGCATTTTCTATTTAATTCCGATGCAAATTCTGTGTTTCATCGTCAATAAGACGGTCAGAGGTATACAGTTAACCTGAAGTGAAGTATCGGAATCTATAACTAGTGTCACAGGAATGGTTCAAAACATAGACAGTTGGAAGAGGCAGTCTTCTTGTACTTAAGTCGGCATTGTGTCTTTTGTATTTAATTCCGATGCAATTTCTGTGTTTCATCGTCAATAAGAAGGTCCAAGGGATACAGTAAACCCGAAGTGAAGCATCGGAAACTACAACTAGTGTCACAGGAATGGTTCAAACCATAGAAAGTAAGAAGAGTCAGTCTTCTTGTACTTAAGTGGGCATTGTGCCTTTTCTATTTAATTCCGATGCTATTTCTGTGTTTCATCGTCAATAAGAAGGTCAGAGGGATACAGTTAACCTGAAGTGAAGCATCGGAATCCTTAAGTAGTGTCACAGGGACGGTTCAAACATAGACAGTAAGATGAGTCAGTATTCTTGTGCTTAATTCGACATTGTGCCTTTTGTATTTAATTCCGATGCAAATTCTGTGTTTCATCGTCAATAAGAAGGTCAGTGGGATACATTTAACCTGATGTGAAGATTCGGAATCCATAAGTAGTGTCACAGGAATGAGTCAAAACATAGTCAGTAAGAAGAGTCAGTCTTCTTGTATTTAAGTCGGCATAGTGCCTTTTGTATTTAATTCCGATGCAATTTCTGTGCTTCATCGTCAATAAGAAGGTCCAAGGGATACAGTAAACCTGGAGTGAAGCATCGGAATCTATATCTAGTGTCATAGGGACGGTTCAAATCATAGACAGTAAGATGAGTCAATATTCTTTCACTTAAGTCGGCATTGTGTTTTTGTATTTATTTCCGATGCAATTTCTGTGTTTCATTGGCAATAAGACGGTCAGAGGGATATAGTAAACCTGAAGTGAAGCATCGGAATCTATAACTAGTGTCACAGGAGTGGTTCAAAACATAGACAGTTGGAAGGGTCAGTCTTCTTGTACTTATGTCGGCATTGTGTCTTTTGTATTTAATTCCGATGCAATGTCTGTGTTTCATCGTCAATAAGAAGGTCCAAGGGATACAGTAAACCTGAAGTGAAGCATCGGATTCTACAACTAGTGTCACAGGAGTGGTTCAAAACATAGACAGTAAGAAGAATCAGTCTTCATGTACTTAAGTCGGCATTGTGCCTTTTCCATTTAATTCCGAGGTTATATCTGTGTTTCATCGTCAATAAGATGGTCAGAGGGATACAGTAAACCTGAAGTGAAGCATCGGAATCCATAGCTAGTGTCACAGAAATGGTTCAAAACATAGTCAGTAAGAAGAGTCAGTCTTCTTGTACTTATGTTGGCATTGTGCCTTTCGTATTTAGTTCCGATGCAATTTCTGTGTTTCATCGTCAATAAGCCGGTCAGAGGGATACAGTAAACCTGAAGTGAAGCATCGGAATCTATAACCAGTGTCACAGGAATGGTTCAAAGCATAGACAGTTGGAAGAGTCAGTATTCTTATACTTAAGTCGGCATTGTGTCTTTTGTATTTAATTCCGATGCAATTTCTGTCTTTCATCGTCAATAAGAAGGTCCAAGGGAAACAGTAAACCTGAAGTGAAGCATCGGAATCTACAACTAGTGTCACAGGAATGGTTCAAAACATAGACAGTAAGAAGAGTCAGTCTTCATGTACTTAAGTCGGCATAGTGTTTTTTATTTATTTCCGATGCAATTTCTATGTTTCATTGTCACTACGAAGGTCAGAGGGATACAGTAATCCTGAAGTTAATCATCGGAATCCATAACTAGTGTCACAGGAATGGTTCAAAGCATAGACAGTAAGAAGAGTCAGTTTTCTTGTAGTTAAGTCGGCATTGTGCCTTTTGTATTGAATTCCGATGCAATATCTTTGTTTCATCGTCAATAAGACGGTCCAAGGGATACAGTAAACCTGAAGTGAAGCATCGGAATCTATAACTAGTGTCTCAGGAATGGTTCAAAACATAGACAGTAGAATGAGTCAGTCTTCTAGTACTTAAGTCGGCATTGTGCCTTTTGTATTGAATTCCGATTCAATATCTTTGTTTCATCGTCAATAAGACGGTCCAAGGGATACAGTAAACCTGAAGTGAAGCATCGGAATCTATAACTAGTGTCTCAGGAATGGTTCAAAACATAGACAGTAGGAAGAGTCAGTCTTCTTGTCCATAAGGCGGCATTGTGCCTTTTGTATTTAATTCCGATGCAATATCTGTGTTTCATCGTCAATAAGAAGGTCCAAGGGATACAGTAATCTTGGAGTGAAGCATCGGAATCTATAACTAGTGTCACAGGAATGGTTCAAAACATAGAAAGTAAGAAGAGTCATTCTACTGTACTTAAGTTGGCATTTTGCCTTTTGTATTTAATTCCGATACAATTTCAGTGCTTCTTCGTCAATAAGAAGGTCCAAGGGATACTGTAAACCTCAAGTGAAGCATCGGAAACTATAAATAGAGTAACAGGAATGTTTCAAAACATAGTCAGTAAGAAGAGTCAGTCTTCTTGTACTTAAGTCTTCATTGTGCTTTTCCTATTTAATTCCGTTGCAATTTCTGTGTTTCATCGTCAAAAAGAAGGTCCAAGAGATACAGTAAACCTGAAGTGTAGCATCGGAATCTATTACTAGTGTCACAGGAATGGTTCAAAACATAGACAATAAGAAGAGTCAGTCTTCGTGTACTTAAGTCGGCATTTTGCCTTTTGTATTTAATTCCGATGCAATTTCTGTGTTTCATCGTCAAAAAGAAGGTCCAAGGGATACTGTAATCCTGGAGTGAAGCATCGGAATCTATAACTAGTGTCACAGGAATGGTTTAAATCATAGACAGTAAGAAGAGTCAGTCTTCTCTTACTTAAGTCGGCATTGTGCCCTTTGCATTTTATTCCGATGCAATATCTGTGTTTCATCGTCAATAAGAAGGTGCGTGGGATACAGTTAACCTGAAGTGAAGCATCGGAATCCTTAAGTAGTGTCACAGCGACGGTTCAAAACATAGACAGTAAGATGAGTCAGTACTCTTGTACTTAATTCGACATTGTGCTATTTGTATTTAATTCCGATGCAATTTCTGTGTTTCCTCGTCAATAAGAAGGTCAGAGGGATACATTTAACTTGAAGTGAAGATTCGGAATCGATAAGTATTGTCACAGGAGTGAGTCAAAACATAGTCAGTAAGAAGAGTCAGTCTTCTTGTATTTAACTCGGCATTGTGCCTTTTGTCTTTAATTCCGATGCAATTTCTGTGCTTCATCGTCAATAAGAAGGTCCAAGGGATACAGTAAACCTGGAGTGAAGCATCGGAATCTTTATCTAGTGTCACAGGGACGGTTCAAAACATAGAGAGTAAGATGAGTCAATATTCTTTCACTTAAGTCGGCATTGTGTTTTTGTATTTATTTCCGATGCAATTTCTGTGTTTCATCGTCACTAAGAACGTCAGAGGGATACAGTAATCCTGAAGTTAAGCATCGGAATCTATAACTAGTGTCGAAGGAATGGTTCAAAGCATAGATAGTAAGAAGAGTCAGTCTTCTTGTAGTTAAGTCGGCATTATGCTTTTGTATTGAATTACGATGCAATTTCTGTGTTTTATCGTCAATAAGAAGGTCAGAGGGATACAGTTAACCTGAAGTGAAGCATCGGAATCTATAACTAGTGTCTCAGGAATTGTTCAAAAATAGACAGTAGGAAGAGTCAGTCTTTTAGTACTTAAGTCAGCATTGTACATTTTCTATTTAATTCCGATGCAATTTCTGTGTTTCATTATCAATAAGACGGTCAGGGGGATACAGTAAACCTGAAGTGAAGCATCGGAATCTATAACTAGTGTCACAGGAGTGGTTCAAAACATAGACAGTTGGAAGGGTCAGTCTTCTTGTACTTAAGTCGGCATTGTGTCTTTTGTATTTAATTCCGATGCAACGTCTGTGTTTCATCGTCAATAAGAAGGTCCAAAGGATACAGAAAACCTGAAGTGAAGCATCGGATTCTACAACTAGTGTCACAGGAATGGTTCAAAACATAGACAGTAAGAAGAATCAGTCTTCATGTACTTAAGTCGGCATTGTGCCTTTTCCATTTAATTCCGAGGTTATTTCTGTGTTTCATCGTCAATAAGATGGTCAGAGGGATACAGTAAACCTGAAGTGAAGCATCGGAATCCATAGCTATTGTCACAGAAATGGTTCAAACCATAGTCAGTAAGAAGAGTCAGTCTTCTTGTACTTAAGTTGGCATTGTGCCTTTCGTATTTAGTTCCGATGCAATTTCTGTGTTTCATCGTCAATAAGCCGGTCAGAGGGATACAGTAAACCTGAAGTGAAGCATCGGAATCTACAACCTGTGTCACAGGAATCTTTCAAAGCATAGACAGTTGGAAGAGTCAGTCTTCTTGTACTTAAGTCGGCATTGTGTCTTTTGTATTTAATTCCGATGCAATTTCTGTCTCTCATCGTCAATAAGAAGGTCCAAGGGATACAGTAAACCTGAAGTGAAGCATCGGAATCTACAACTAGTGTCACAGGAATGGTTCAAAACATGACAGTAAGTAGAGTCAGTCTTCATGTACTTAAGTCGGCATTGTGTTTTTTATTTATTTCCGATGCAATTTCTATGTTTCATTGTCACTAAGAAGGTCAGAGGGATACAGTAATCCTGAAGTTAAGCATCGGAATCTATAACTAGTGTCACAGGAATGGTTCAAAGCATAGACAGTAGGAAGAGTCAGTCTTCTAGTAATTAAGTCAGCTTTGTGCCTTTTGTATTGAATTCCGATGCAATATCTTTGTTTCATCGTCAATAAGACGGTCCAAGGAATACAGTAAACCTGAAGTGAAGCATCGGAATCTATAACTAGTGTCACAGGAATGGTTCAAAACATAGAAAGTAAGAAGAGTCAGTCTTCTGTACTTAAGTCGGCATTGTGCCTTTTGTATTTCATTCCGATGCAATTTCTGTGTTTCACTGTCAATAAGAAGGTCAGAGGGATACAGTAATCCTGAAGTGAAGCATCGGAATCTATAACTAGTGTCACAGGAATGGTTCAAAACATAGTCAGTAAGAAGAGTCAGTATTCCTGTATTTAAGTCATCATTGTGCATTTTCTATTTAATTCTGTCGCAATTTCTGTGTTTCATCGTTAATAGGATGGTCCAAGGGATACAGTAAACCTGGAGTGAAGCTCGGAATCTATAACTAATGTCGCAGGAATGGTTCAAATCATAGACAGTAAGAAGAGTCAGTCTTCTCTTACTTAAGTCGGCATTGTGCCCTTTGCATTTTATTCCGATGCAATTTCTGTGTTTCATCGTCAATAAGAAGGTCCATGGGATACAGTAAACCTGGAGTGAAGCATCGGAGTCTATAACTAGTGTCACAGGACTGGTTCAAAAATAGGCAGTAAGAAGAGTCAGTCTTCTTGTAATTAATTCGGCATTGTGCCTTTTTCCATTTAATTCCGATGCAATTTCTGTGTTATAACGTCAATAAGAAGGTCAGAGGGATACAATTAACCTGAAGTGAAGCTTTGGAATCCATAACTAGTGTCACAGGAATGGTTCAAAACATAGTCAGTAAGAAGAGACAGTCTTCTAGAACTTAAGTCGGCATTGTGCATTTTCCATTTAATTCCGATGCAAATTCTGTGTTTCATCGTCAATAAGACGGTCATAGGGATACAGTAAACCTGAAGTTAAGCATCGGAATCTATAACTAGTGTCACAGGAATGGTACAAAACATAGACAGTTGGAAGAGGCAGTCTTCTTGTACTTAAGTCGGCATTGTGTCTTTTGTATTTAATTCCGATGCAATTTCTGTGTTTCATCGTCAATAAGAAGGTCCAAGGGATACAGTTAACCTGAAGTGAAGCATCGGAAACTACAACTAGTGTCACAGGAATGGTTCAAACCATAGACAGTAAGAAGAGTCAGTCTTCTTGTACTTAAGTCGGCATTGTGCCTTTTCTATTTAATTCCGATGCTATTTCTAAGTTTCATCGTCAATAAGAAGGTCAGAGGATTACAGTAAACCTGAAGTGAAGCATCGGATTCTATAACTTGTGTCACAGGAATGGGTCAAATCATAGTCAGTAAGAAGAGTCAGTCTTCTTGTTCTTAAGTTGGCATTGTGCCTTTCGTATTTAATTCCGATGCAATTTCTGTGTTTCACTGGCAATGAGAAGGTCAGAGGGATACAGTAAACCTGAAGTGAAGCATGGCAATCTATAACTAGTGTCACAGGAATGTTTCAAAGATAGACAGTGAGAAGAGTCAGTCTTCTTGTACTTAAGTCGGCATTGTGCCTTTTGTATTTAATTCCGATGCAATTTCTGTGTTTCATCGTCAATAAGAAGGTCAGAGGGATACAGTAAACCTGAAGTGAAGCATCGGAATCTATAACTAGTGTCACAGGAATGGTTCAAAACATAGTCAGTGAGAAGAGTCAGCCTCCTTGTCCATAAGTCGGCATTGTGCCTCTTGTATTTAATTCCAATGCAATTTCTGTGTTTCATCGTCAATAAGAAGGTCCAAGGGATACTGTAAACCAGGAGTGAAGCATCGGAAACTATAACTAGTGCCACAGGAATGGTTCAAAACATAGTCAGTAAGAAGTGTCAGTCTTCTTGTACTTAAGTCTTCATTGTGCTTTTTCTATTTAATTCCGATGCAATTTCTGTGTTTCATCGTCAATAAGAACGTCACAGGGATACAGTAAACCTGAAGTGAAGCATCGGAATCTATAACCTGTGTCACAGGAATGGTTCAAAGCATAGACAGATGGAAGAGTCAGTCTTCTTGTACTTAAGTCGGCATTGTGTCTTTTGTATTTAATTCCGATGCAATTTCTGTCTTTCATCGTCAATAAGAAGGTCCAAGGGATACAGTAAAACTGAAGTGAAGCATCGGAATCTACAACTAGCGTCACAGGATTGGTTCAAAACATAGACAGTAAGAAGAGTCAGTCTTCTTGTACTTAAGTCAGCATTGTGTTTTTTATTTATTTCCGATGCAATTTCTATGTATCATTGTCACTAAGAAGGTCAGAGGGATACAGTAATCCTGAAGTTAAGCATCGGAATCTATAACTAGTGTCACAGGAATGGTTCAAAGCATAGGCAGTAAGAAGAGTCAGTTTTCTTGTAGTTAAGTCGGCATTGTGCCTTTTGTATTGAATTCCGATGCAATATCTTTGTTTCATCGTCAATAAGACGGTCCAAGGGATACAGTAAACCTGAAGTGAAGCATCGGAATCTATAACTAGTGTCTCAGGAATGGTTCAAAACATAGACAGTAGGAAGAGTCAGTCTTCTAGTACTTAAGTCAGCATTGTGCCTTTTGTATTGAATTCCGATGAAATATCTTTGTTTCATCGTCAATAAGATGGTCCAAGGAATACAGTAAGCCTGAAGTGAAGCATCGGAATCTATAACTAGTGTCTCAGGAATGGTTCAAAACATAGACAGTAGGAAGAGTCAGTCTTCTTGTCCATATGGCGGCATTGTGCCCTTTGTATTTAATTCCGATGCAATATCTGTGTTTCATCGTCAATAAGAAGGTCCAAGGGATACAGTAATCCTGGAGTGAAGCATCGGAATCTATAACTAGTTCCACAGGAATGGTTCAAAACATAGAAAGTAAGAAGAGTCAGTCTTCTGTACTTAAGTTGGCATTTTGCTTTTTGTATTTAATTCCGATGCAATTTCTGTATTTCATCGTCAATAAGAAGGTCCAAGGGATACAGTAAACCTCAAGTGAAGCATCGGAATCTATAACTAGTATCACAGGGATGGTTCAAATCATAGACAGTAAGAAGAGTCAGTCTTCGTGTACTTAAGTCGGCATTGTGCCTTTTGTATTTCATTCCGATGCAATTTCTGTGTTTCACTGTCAATGAGAAGGTCAGAGGGATACAGTAATCCTGAAGTGAAGCATCGGAATCTATAACTAGTGTCACAGGAATGGTTCAAAACATAGTCAGTAAGAAGAGTCAGTATTCCTGTACTTAAGTCATCATTGTGCATTTTCTATTTAATTCAGTCGCAATTTCTGTTTTTCATCGTTAACAGGATGGTCCAAGGGATACAGTAAACCTTTAGTGAAGCATCGGAATCTATAACTAATGTCACAGGAATGGTTCAAATCATAGACAGTAAGAAGAGTCAGTCTTCTCTTACTTAAGTCGGCATTGTGCCCTTTGCATTTTATTCCGATGCAATTTCTGTGTTTCATCGTCAATAAGAAGGTCCATGGGATACAGTAAACCTGGAGTGAAGCATCGGAGTCTATTACTAGTGTCACAGGACTGGTTCAAAAATAGACAGTAAGAAGAGTCAGTCTTCTTGTAATTAATTCGGCATTGTGCCTTTTTGCATTTAATTCCGATGCAATTTCTGTGTTATATCGTCAATAAGAAGGTCAGAGGGATACAATTAACCTGAAGTGAAGCTTCGGAATCCATAACTGGTGTCACAGGAATGGTTCAAACATAGTCAGTAAGAAGAGACAGTCTTCTAGAACTTAAGTCGGCATTGTGCATTTTCTACTTAATTCCGATGCAAATTCTGTGTTTCATCGTCAATAAGACGGTCAGAGGGATACAGTAAACCTGAAGTGAAGCATCGGAATCTATAACTAGTGTCACAGGAATGGTTCAAAACATAGACAGTTGGAAGAGGCAGTCTTCTTGTACTTAAGTCGGCATTGTGTCTTTTGTATTTAATTCCGATGCAATTTCTGTGTTTCATCGTCAATAAGAAGGTCCAAGGGATACAGTAAACCAGGAGTGAAGCATCGGAAACTATAACTAGTGCCACAGGAATGGTTCAAAACATAGTCAGTAAGAAGTGTCAGTCTTCTTGTACTTAAGTCTTCATTGTGCTTTTTCTATTTAATTCCGATGCAATTTCTGTGTTTCATCGTCAATAAGAACGTCCAAGGCATACAGTAAACATGGAGTGTAGCATCGGAATCTATAACTAGTGTCAATGGAATGGTTCAATACATAGACAGTAAGAAGAGTCAATCTTCTTGTACTTAAGTCGGCATTGTGCTTTTTGTATTTAATTCCGATATAACTTCTGTGTTTCATCGTCAATAAGAACGTCAGAGGGATACAGTAAACCTGAAGTGAAGCATCGGAATCTATAGCTAGTGTCACAGGAATGGTTCAAAGCATAGTCAGTACGAAGAGTCAGTTTTCTTGTATTTAAGTCGGCATTGTGCATTTGTATTGAATTCCGATGCAATAACTTTGTTTCATCGTCAATAAGACTGTCCAACGGATACAGTAAACCTGAATTGAAGCATCGGAATCTATAACTAGTGTCTCAGGAATGGTTCAAAACATAGACAGTAGGAAGAGTCAGTCTTCTAGTACTTAAGTCGGCATTGTGCCTTTTGTATTTAATTCCGATGCAATTTCTGTGTTTCATCGTCCATAAGAAGGTCAGAGGGATACAGTAGTCCTGAAGTGAAGCATCGGAATCTATAACTAGTGTCACAGGAATGGTTCAAAACATAGTCAGTGAGAAGAGTCAGTCTCCTTGTCCTTAAGTCGGCATTGTGCCTCTTGTATTTAATTCCGATGCAATTTCTGTGTTTCATCGTCAATAAGAAGGTCCAAGGGATACAGTAAACCTGGAGTGTAGCATCGGAATCTATAACTAGTGTCAATGGAATGGTTCAAAACATAGACAGTAAGAAGAGTCAATCTTCTTGTACTTAAGTCGGCATTGTGCATTTTCTATTTAATTCCGATGCGATTTCTGTGTTTCATCGTCAATAAGAAGTTCCAAAGTATACAGTAAACCTGAAGTGAAACATCGGAATCCATAACTAGTGTCAGAGGAATGGTTCAAAACATAGTTAGTAAGAAGAGTCAGTCTTCTCGTACTTAAGCCGGCATTGTGCCTTTTCTATTTAATTCCGATGCAATTTCTGTGTTTCATCGTCAATAAGAAGGTCCAAGGTATAAAAAAAACCTCGAGTGAAGCATCGGAATCTATAACTAGTGTCACAGGAATGGTTCAAACATAGACAGTAAGAAGAGACAGTCTTCTTCAACTTAAGTCGACATTGTGCCTTTTCTACTTAACTCCGATGCAATTTCTGTGTTTCATCGTCAACAAGAAGGACAGAGGGATACAATAAACCTGAACTGAAGCATCGGAATCTATAACTAGTGTCACAGGAATGGTTCAAAACATAGTCATTAAGAACAGTCAGTCTTCTTGTCCTTAAGTCGGCATTGTGCCTTTTGTATTTAATTCCGATGCAATTTCTGTGTTTCATCGTCAAAAAGAAGGTCCAAGGGATACAGTAAACCTGGAGTGTAGCATCGGAATCTATAACTAATGTCACAGGAATGGTTCAAAACATAGACATTAAGAAGAGTCAGTCTTCATGTACTTAAGTCGGCATTTTGCCTTTTGTATTTAATTCCGATGCAATTTCTGTGCTTCATCGTCAATAAGAAGGTCCAAGGGATACAGTAAACCTGAAGTGAAGCATCGGAAACTATAACTAGTGTCACAGGAATGGTTCAAAACATAGTCAGTAAGAAGAGTCAGTCTTCTTGTACTCAAGTCTTCATTGTGTCCTTTCTATTTAATTCCGATGAAATTTCTGTGTTTCAACGTCAAAAAGAAGGTCCAAGGGATACTGTAAACCTGGAGTGTAGCATCGGAATCTATAAGTAGTGTCACAGGAATGGTTCAAATCATAGACAGTAAGAAGAGTCAGTCTTCGTGTACATAAGTCGGCATTTTGCCTTTTGTATTTAATTCCGATGCAATTTCTGTGTTTTATCGTCAATAAGAAGCTCAGAGGGATACAGTAAACCTGAAGTGAAGCATCGGAATCCACAACTAGTGTCACAGGAATGGTTCAAAATAAAGACAATAGTATCAGTCTTCTTGTACTTAATTCGGCATTGTGCCTTTTGTATTTAGTTCCGATGCAATTTCTGTGCTTCATCGTCAATAAGAAGGTCCAAGGGATACAGTAAACCTGGTGTAAAGCATCGGAATCTATATCTAGTGTCACAGGGACGGTTCAAAAGCATAGACAATAAGATGAGTCAGTATTCTTGTACTTAAGTCGGCATTGTGTTTTTGTATTTATTTCCGATGCAATTTCTGTGTTTCATCGTCACTAAGAAGGTCAGAGGGATACAGTAATCCTGAAGTTAAGCATCGGAATCTATAACTAGCGTCACAGGAATGGTTCAAAGCATAGTTAGTAAGAAGAGTCAGTATTCTTGTAGTTAAGGCGGCATTGTGCCTTTTGTATTGAATTCCCATGCAATATCTTTGTTTCATCGTCAATAAGACGGTCTAAGGGATACAGTAAACCTAAAGTGAAGCATCGGAATCTATAACTAGTGTCTCAGGAATGGTTCAAAAATAGACAGTAGGAACAGTGAGTCTTCTAGTACTTAAGTCAGCATTGTACATTTTCTATTTAATTCCGATGCAATTTCTGTGTTTCATTGTCAATAAGACGGTCAGAGGGATACAGTAAACCTGAAGTGAAGCATCGGAATCTATAACTAGTGTCACAGGAGTGGTTCAAAACATAGACAGTTGGAAGTGTCAGTCTTCTTGTACTTAAGTCGGCATTGTGTCTTTTGTATTTAATTCGGATGCAATGTCTGTGTTTCATCGTCAATAAGAAGGTTCAAGGGATACAGTAAACCTAAAGTGAAGCATCGGATTCTACAACTAGTGTCACAGGAATGGTTCAAAACATAGACAGTAAGAAGAATCAGTCCTCATGTACTTAAGTCGGCATTGTGCCTTGTCCATTTAATTCCGAGGTTATTTCTGTGTTTCATCGTCAATAAGAAGGTCAGAGAGATACAGTAAACCTGAAGTGAAGCATCGGAATCCATAGCTAGTGTCACAGAAATGGTTCAAAACATAGTCAGTAAGAAGAGTCAGTCTTCTTGTACTTAAGTTGGCATTGTGCCTTTCGTATTTAGTTACGATGCAATTTCTGTGTTTCACCATCTATATGAAGGTCAGAGGGATATAGTAAACTTGAAGTGAAGCATCGGAATCCAAAACTAGTGTCACAGGAATGGTTCAAAACATAGTCAGTAGGAAGAGTCGGTCTTCATGTACTTAAGTCGGCATTGTGCCTTTTTTATTCAATTCCGATGCAATTACTGTGTTTCATCGTCAATTCGAAGGTCCAAGGGATACAGAAAACCTGGAGTGTAGCATCGGAATCTATAACTAGTGGCACAGGAATGGTTCAAAACATAGACACTAAGAAGAGTCAGTCTTCGTGTACTTAAGTCGGAATTGTGCCTTTTGTATTTATTTCCGATGCAATTTCTGTGTTTCATCGTCAATATGAAGGTCCAAGGGATACAGTAATCCTGAAGTGAAGCATCGGAATCTATAACTAGTGTCACAGGAATGGTTCAAAACATTGTCAATAAGAAGAGTCAGTCTTCTTGTACATAAGTCTTCATAGTGCCTTTTCTATTTAATTCCGACGCAATTTCTGTGTTTCATCGTCAATAAGAAGGTCAGAGGGATACAGTAAACCTGAAGTGAAGCATCGGAATCTGTAGCTAGTGTCACAGGAATGGTTCAAAACATAGTCAGAAAGAAGAGACAGTCTTCTTGTACTTAAGTCGGCATTGTGCCTTTTGTATTTAATTCCGATGCAATTTCTGTGTTTCATCATCAATAAGAAGGTCAGAGGGATACAGTAAACCTGAAGTGAAGCATCGGAATCTATAACTAGTGTCACAGGAATGGTTCAAAACATAGACAGTAAGAAAAGTCAGTCGTCTTGTTCTTAAGTCGGCATTGTGCCTTTTCTATTTAATTCTGATGCAATTTCAGTGTTTCATCGTCAATAAGAAGGTCAGAAGGATACAGTAAATCAGAAGTGAAGCATCCGAATGTATAACTAGTGTCAGAGGAATGGTTCAAAACATAGTCAGTAAAAAGAGTCTGTCATCTTGTACTTAAGTCGGCATTGTGCCTTTTGTATTTAACCCTGCTGTTCTGTTCACTTTTACTTGACATATATACTGTTCGGGTCAATATGACCCGACATATCAAAATGCTTTAGAAACATAAATTTTGGTACAGTTTTAGCTATCGACATTGTTGTTCTATTCCAGTACCTTGTTAGTAATAATAATAATAATAATAATAATAATAATAATGGTAATAATAATAATAATAACAATGCATACAACTTTATTGAGGGATATTTTTCATTTAAATATGCACATAAATTTGAAACAACAGACAGTTTCCATTACAGGCATTCAACTTAGAAAGCACTACAGTTTTTCCATACTTCTATTCTTATTGTTGACAGTTTAGACGTAAGTATTGACATTTTCTAACAACAGACAGTTGTCATTACAGATATTCATCTTAGAGCACACTACAGTACAGAACACACTACAGTTTTTTTATTACATTCCAACATAGAAAGCACTACAACTTTAGAATCCTCTCTTCTTACTGATTGTAGTTTAGGCACAAGTATTCACATAAATTTGAAACAACAGAATTTTCAATACAATCATCTTATAAAATACTACAGTTCTTTTCTTACTGCTTGCACTGTGGACACAAGTAGGTTACATGTTTCTTGCAAATATGTTTACTACATTTTCCACACACCATGTTTGTTTTATTGTCATTACTTGATGGACAGAACTTACAGCGTGCACGTTTTGTAGATTTTCTTGTTGTTACCGATTCTGACACACCACCCACATCATTCGGGTTTTGGATGCTTGTGACCATTCTCAAAGAATCTTCTGTTCTTGGGAAATGCGTTCTTGATGCAATATGTTCTTTTATCAGTGACTTTCCAAGTTCCTCCAAGAATATTCTCCTTCTAGTCAATTTGCTTGCATTCCAATTAGGGTCAACCGAAATCCACAAAACGTATGCATTATAAGCAGAAACATCAAGAATATTGTAGAAAACTATCATTGGCCACCTATTACTTTTTCGTTTGCATGTATATGTACCTAATAACTGATCAAGCGTGTCTACAGCACCTTTGGTTGAATTATAGTCCAAAATCATTTTTGGCTTCTTATCAGCCCTGTCACTGATTTCCGCATCATGGTGGAGAGTGCTCATAAGTACAACATTCTTGTGTCTCTTAGGAATATAATTAACCACAGTAGTGTCATTTGTGAAGTAAAATGAAGAGCTGTGTACCTCCTTGTTGGTCATTTTGTGTGGAAGCTCCGGCTTATTTTTCCGTATAGTTCCCAACATAGTCAATTTCCTTTTCAGAAGCAGCTGCCCCAAATTGTACGACGTAAAAAAGTTGTCACACGTGATATTCTGACCACGTAACTCAGAAGTGAGATCAGATACCACCCTCATTCCCTGATTTCTTTCTGGTGCCGCTCCACTCACCTTTCCTGTATAAATTTGGGCTTTCAGTACGTATGAAGTTTTGCTGTCACACATGGTCCATATTTTGATCCCATATTTTGCCGGTTTACTTGGGATATACTGCTTGAATGGACAGCGACCTCTAAATGCTACTAACTGCTCGTCAACAGTAACATTTTCTCCTGGATTATACAGTTTAGGAAGGACCTCTACCCACTTCTCCCAAATACTACGAATTGCGGCAAGTTTGTCAGTACGTCGTCTTTCCTCTCTAGTAGATTTCTTGTCAAATCGCAGGACACGTGATATCTTACAGAATGTTTCATGAGACATGGTTGCTCGAAATATGTTTCGCCCAGTATCTTTATCCCACAAACTTTTTGTAGACTCCCCATGAGATCGATATACACCCGCTAGGAGTAAGAGTCCTAAGTATGCATGGAAAACAGAACCATCAATATCTGTCCACTGTTCACCATAAACTCGCTGCCCTTCAATATTTGTCATCTCTATTATTTCATTTTGAAGCGCTGTGTGAAATACTGCTTCAAATGAACATTTTACATCAGATATTCTGCTGACTGCATACCTGGTAACTCCTGGGGTACTCTTGATGATGTTCGAAGCTGGTAGGCGACCATGTTGTGCTGGTGGATGCAACTGCCATTCTATATTCCCATTTTTAGAAAGAAAAGTCTCTACACTATTTTGTATGGGCTGTGGACTGTCGTAACTGTCATCGGAACACTCGCTTTCAGATGCATTGCTGATGTGATCTTCAAACTCAGAAAGTGATCCTTCATCTGGTGAGGCATTTACTATTTCTTCCAACTCACGATCATTCAATGGTCTCATCGCCATGGTGTCACAAGTCAAACTGGGCAGAAACAAAGCATTCCAATTATTGAGAACTGCCAATTATTATTTCCTGGGGAAAGCAACAAACAAGCCCATTGTTGTGAACGCATGGAGCTTTAGGTGATTGTTGAGAGTAAGTTGGAATGATGCAGTCACTATTCCCACACAACACAACAAAAATAATTTTCGCCATTTCCAGATTTTAGAAATAAATACGAGTTACACTAAACATATTTGTGTCGGGTCATTATGACCCGAACATTACATATGCAACTATTACAGTTGAAGCCCAAACTTCTTAAACTTTTTTAAAACCTTTTAAAACACATGCTGCTCATCCATTTTCAGACAAAGTCACAAAGTTTCATAAATATATATTGGTATTTACATAATGTAAAATAACGTTCATATTCGTTTCGGGTCATATAGACCCGAACAGAACAGCAGGGTTAATTCCGATGCAATTTCTGACTTTCATCGTCAATAAGAAGGTCAGAGGGATACAGTAAACCTGAAGTGAAGCATCGGAATCTATAACTAGTGTCACAGTAATGGTTCAAAACATAGTCAGTAAGAAGAGTCAGTCGTTTTGTACTTAATTCGGCATTGTGCCTTTTGTGTTTAATTCCGATGCAATTACTGTGTTTTATCGTCAATAAGAAGGTCCAAGGGATACAGTAAACCTAAAGTGAAGCATCGGTATCTATAACTAGTGTCACAGGAATGGTTCAAAACATAGACAGTAAGATGAGTCAGTCTTCTTGTACTTAAGTCGGCATTGTGCCATTTGTGTTTAATTCCGATGCAATTTCTGTGTTTCATCGTCAATAAGAAGGTCCATGGGATACAGTAAACCTCAAGTGAAGCATCGGAATCTATAACTAGTGTCACAGGAATGGTTCAAAACATAGTCAGTAGGGAGTGTCGGTCTTCATGTACTTAATTCGGCATTATGTCTTTGGTATATAATTCCGATGCAATTTCTGTCCTTCATCGTCAATAAGAAGGTCCAAGGCATACAGTAAACCTGAAGTGAAGCATCGGAATCTATAACTAGTGTCACTGGAATGGTTCAAAATATAGACAGTAAAAATAGTCAGTCTTCTTGTACCTAAGTCGCCATTGTGCCTTTTGTATTTAATTCCGATGCAATTTCTGTGATTCATCGTCAATAAGAAGGCCCAAGGGATACAGAAAACCTAAGTGAAGCATCGGACTCTACAACTAGTGTCACAGAAATGGTTCAAAACATAGACAGTAGAAGAGTCAGTCTTCTTGTACTTAAGTTGGCATTTTGCCTTTTGTATTTAATTCCGATGCAATTTCTGTGTTTCATCGTCAATAAGAAGGTCAAAGGGAAACAGTAAACCTGAAGTGAAGCATCGGAATCTATAACTAGTGTCACAGGAATGGTTCCAATCATAGTCAGTAAGAAGAGTCAGTCTTCTTTTCCTTATGTCGGCATTGTGCCTTTTCTATTTAATTCAGTTGCAATTTCTGTGCTTCATCGTCAATAAGAAGATCCAAGGGATACAGTAAACCTGGAGTGAAGCATCGGAATCTATAACTAGTGTCACAGGAATGGTTCAAAACATAGTCAGTAATAAAAGTCAGTCTTCTTGTACTTAAGTCGGAATTGTGCCTTTTCTATTTAATTCAGTTGCAATTTCTGTGCTTCATCGTCAATAAGAAGATATAAGGGATACAGTAAACCTGTAGTGAAGCATCGGAATCTATAACTAGTGTCACAGGAACGGTTCAAAGCATAGACAGTAAGAAGGGTCAGTCTTCTTGTACTTAAATCGACATTGTGCCTTTTGTATTTATTTCCGAAGCAATTTCTGTGTTTCATCGTCAATAAAAAGGTCAGAGGGATACAATAAACCTGAAGTGAAGCATCGGAATCTATTACTAGGTTCACAGGAATGGTTCAATACATAGTCAGTAAGAACAGTCAGTCCTCTTGTCCCTAAGGCGGCATTGTGCCTTTTTTATTTAATTCCGATGCAATTTCTGTGTTTCATCGTCAATAAGAAGGTCAAAGGAATACAGTAAACCTGGAGTGTAGCATCAGAATCTATAACTAGTGTCACAGGAATGGTTCAAAACATAGACAGTAAGAAGAGTCAGTCTTCGTGTACTTAAGTCGGCATTTTGCCCTTTGTATATAATTCCGATGCAATTTCTGTGTTTCATCGTCAATAAGAAGGTCCAAGGGATACAGTAAACCTGGAGTGAAGCATCGGAATCTATAACTAGTGTCAATGGAATGGTTCAAAACATAGACAGTAAGAAGAGTCAGTCCTCTTGTACTTAATTCGGCATTGTGCCTTTTGTATTTAGTTCCGATACAATTTCTGTGTTTCATCGTCAATAAGAAGGTCAGAGGGATACAGTAAACTTGAAATAAAGCATCGGAATCTATAGCTAGTGTCATAGGAATGGTTCAAAACATAGTCAGTAAGAAGAGTCAGTCTTCTTGTCTTTATGTCGGCAGTGTGCCTTTTGTATTTAATTCCGATGCAATTTCTGTGTTTCATCGTCAATAAGAAGGTCCAAGAGATACAGTAAACCTGAAGTGAAGCATCGCAATCTATAACTAGTGTCACAGGAATTTATCAAAACATAGTAAGTAAGAGGAGTCAGTCTTCTTGACCTTAAGTCGGCATTGTGCCTTTTGTATTTAATTCCGATGCAATTTCTGTGTTTCATCGTCAATAAGAAGGTCCAAGGGATACAGTAAACCTGTAGTGAAGCATCAGAATCCTTAACTAGTGTCACAGGAATGGTTCAAAGCACAGACAGTAAGAAGAGTCAGTCTTCTTGTACTTAAGTCGGCATTGTGCCTTTTCTATTTAATTCTGATGCAATTTCAGTGTTTCATCGTCAATAAGAAGTTCAGAGGGATACAGTAAACCTGAAGTGAAGCATCGGAATCTATAACTAGTGTCACAGGAATGGTTCAAAACGTAGACAGTAAGATGAGTCAGTCTTCTTGTACTTTAGTCGGCATTGTGCCTTTTGTGTTTAATTCCGATGCAATTTGTGTGTTTCATCTTCTGTAAGAAGGTCAAAGGGATACAGTAAACCTCAAGTGAAGCATCGGAATCTATAACTAGTGTCACAGGAACGGCTGAAAACATAGTCAGTAGGAAGTGTCGGTCTTCATGTACTTAAGTCGGCATTGTGCCTGTTGTATTTAATTCCGATGCAATTTCTGTCATTCATCGTCAATAAGAAGGACCAAGGGATACAGTAAACCTAAAGTGAAGCATCGGAATCTATAACTAGTGTCACTGGAATGGTTCAAAATATGGACAGTAAGAAGAGTCAGTCTTCTTGTACTTTAGTCGGCATCGTGCCTTTTGTGTTTAATTCCAATTCAATTTCTGTGATTCATCGTCAATAAGAAGGCCCAAGGGATACAGAAAACCTGAAGTGAAGCATCGGACTCTACAACTAGTGTCACAGAAATGGTTCAAAACATAGACAGTAGAAGAGTCAGTCTTCTTGTACATAAGTTGGCATTTTGCCTTTTGTATTTAATTCCGATGCAATTTCTGTGTTTCATCGTCAATAAGAAGGTCAAAGGGAAACAGTAAACCTGAAGTGAAGCATCGGAATCTATAACTAGTGTCACAGGAATGGTTCCAATCATAGTCAGTAAGAAGAGTCAGTCTTCTTGTCCTTATGTCGGCATTGTGGTTTTCTATTTAATTCAGTTGCAATTTCTGTGCTTCATCGTCAATAAGAAGATCCAAGGGATACAGTAAACCCGGAGTGAAGCATCGCAATCTATAACTAGTGTCACAGGAATGGTTCAAAACATAGACAGTAAGAAGAGTCAGTCTTCTTGTACTTAAATCGACATTGTGCCTTTTGTATTTATTTCCGATGCAATTTCTGTGTTTCATCGGCAATAAGGTCAGAGGGATACAGTAAACCTGAAGTGAAGCATCGGTATCTATAACTACTGTCACAGGAATGGTTCAAAGCATAGACAGTAGGAAGAGTCAGTCTTCTTGTACTTAAGTCGACATTGTGCCTTTTGTATTTAATTCCGATGCAATTTCTGTGTTTCATCGTCAATAAGAAGGTCCAAGGTATACAGTAAACCTGAAGTGAAACATCGGAATCTATAACTAGTGTCACATGAATGGTTCAAAACATAGTCAGTAATAAAAGTCAGTCTACTTGTACTTAAGTCGGAATTGTGCCTTTTCTATTTAATTCAGTTGCAATTTCTGTGCTTCATCGTCAATAAGAAGATATAAGGGATACAGTAAACCTGGAGTGAAGCATCGGAATCTATAACTAGTGTCACAGGAATGGTTCAAAACATAGACAGTAAGAAGAGTCAGTCTTCGTGTACTTAAGTCGGCATTTTGCCCTTTGTATATAATTCCGATGCAATTTCTGTGTTTCATCGTCAATAAGAAGGTCCAAGGGATACAGTAAACCTGGAGTGAAGCATCGGAATCTATAACTAGTGTCAATGGAATGGTTCAAAACATAGGAAGTAAGAAGAGTCAGTCTTCTTGTACTTAATCCGGCATTGTGCCTTTTGTATTTAGTTCCGATACAATTTCTGTGTTTCACCGTCAATAAGAAGGTCAGAGGGATACAGTAAACCTGAAATAAAGCATCGGAATCTATAGCTAGGGTCATAGGAATGGTTCAAAACATAGTCAGTAAGAAGAGTAAGTCTTCTTGTCTTTAAGTCGGCAGTGTGCCTTTTGTATTTATTTCCGATGCAATTTCTGTGTTTCATCGTCAATAAGAAGGTCCAAGAGATACAGTAAACCTGAAGTGAAGCATCGGAATCTATAACTAGTGTCACAGGAATGGTTCTAAGCATAGACAGTAAGAAGAGTCAGTCTTCTTGTACTTAAGTCGGCATTGTGCCTTTTCTATTTAATTCCGATGCAATTTCTGTGTTTCATCGTCAATTAGAAGGTCAGAGGGATACAGTAAACCTGAAGTGAAGCATCGCAATCTATCACTAGTGTCACAGGAATTTATCAAAACATAGTAAGTAAGAAGAGTCAGTCTTCTTGTACTTAAGTCGGCATTGTGCCTTTTGTTTTTAATTCCGATGCAATTTCTGTGTTTCATCGTCAATAAGAAGGTCCAAGGGATACAGTAAACCTGTAGTGAAGCATCAGAATCCTTAACTAGTGTCACAGGAATGGTTCAAAGCACAGACAGTAAGAAAAGGCAGTCGTCTTGTACTTAAGTCGGCATTGTGCCTTTTCTATTTAATTCTGATGCAATTTCAGTGTTTCATCGTCAATAAGAAGGTCAGAGGGATACAGTAAACCTGAAGGGAAGCATCGGAATCTATAACTAGTGTCACAGGAATGGTTCAAAACATAGACAGTAAGATGAGTCAGTCTTCTTGTACTTTAGTCGGCATTGTGCCTTTTGTGTTTAATTCCGATGCAATTTCTGTGTTTCATCTTCAGTAAGAAGGTCCAAGGGATACAGTAAACCTCAAGTGAAGCATCGGAATCTATAACTAGTGTCACACAAATGGCTGAAAACATAGTCAGTAGGAAGTGTCGGTCTTCATGTACTTAAGTCGGCATTGTGTCTGTTGTATATAATTCCGATGCAATTTCTGTCACTCATCGTCAAAAAGAAGGACCAAGGGATACAGTAAACCTAAAGTGAAGCATCGGAATCTATAACTAGTGTCACTGGAATGGTTCAAAATATGGACAGTAAGAAGAGTCAGTCTTCTTGTACTTTAGTCGGCATTGTGCCTTTTGTGTTTAATTCCAATTCAATTTCTGTGATTCATCGTCAATAAGAAGGCCCAAGGGATTCAGTAAACCTTAAGTGAAGCATCGGACTCTGCAACTAGTGTCACAGAAATGGTTCAAAGCATAGACGGTAGAAGAGTCAGTCTTCTTGTACTTAAGTCGGCATTTTGCCTTTTGTATTTAATTCCGATGCAATTTCTGAGTTTCATCGTCAATAAGAAGGTCCAGGGAAACAGTAAACCTGAAGTGAAGCATCGAAATCTATAACTAGTGTCACAGGAATGGTTCAAATCATAGTCAGTGAGAAGTGTCAGTCTTCTTGTCCTTAAGTCGGCATTGTGCCTTTTGTATTTAATTCCGATGCAATTTCTGTGTTTCATCGGCAATATGGTCAGAGGGATAAGTAAACCTGAAGTGAAGCATCGGAATCTATAACTAGTGTCACAGGATTGGTTCAAAACGTAGTCAGTAGGAAGTGTCGGTCTTCATGTACTTAAGTCGGCATTGTGCCTTTTGTATATAATTCCACTGCAATTTCTGTCTTTCATCGTCAATAAGAAGGTTCAAGGGATACAGTAAACCTAAAGTGAAGCATCGGAATCTATAACTAGTGTCAGTGGAATGGTTCAAAATATGGACAGTAAGAAGAGTCAGTCTGCTTGTACTTAAGTCGGCATTGTGCCTTTTGTGTTTAATTCCGATGCAATTACTGTGTTTCATCGGCAATAAGGTCAGAGGGATACAGTAAACCTGAAGTGAAGCATCGGTATCTATAACTACTGTCACAGGAATGGTTCAAAGCATAGACAGTAGGAAGAGTCAGTCTTCTTGTACTTAAGTCGACATTGTGCCTTTTGTATTTAATTCCGATGCAATTTCTGTGTTTCATCGTCAATAAGAAGGTCCAAGGTATACAGTAAACCTGAAGTGAAACATCGGAATCTATAACTAGTGTCACATGAATGGTTCAAAACATAGTCAGTAATAAAAGTCAGTCTACATGTACTTAAGTCGGAATTGTGCCTTTTCTATTTAATTCAGTTGCAATTTCTGTGCTTCATCGTCAATAAGAAGATATAAGGGATACAGTAAACCTGGAGTGAAGCATCGGAATCTATAACTAGTGTCACAGGAATGGTTCAAAACATAGACAGTAAGAAGAGTCAGTCTTCGTGTACTTAAGTCGGCATTTTGCCCTTTGTATATAATTCCGATGCAATTTCTGTGTTTCATCGTCAATAAGAAGGTCCAAGGGATACAGTAAACCTGGAGTGAAGCATCGGAATCTATAACTAGTGTCAATGGAATGGTTCAAAACATAGGAAGTAAGAAGAGTCAGTCTTCTTGTACTTAATCCGGCATTGTGCCTTTTGTATTTAGTTCCGATACAATTTCTGTGTTTCATCGTCAATAAGAAGGTCAGAGGGATACAGTAAACCTGAAATAAAGCATCGGAATCTATAGCTAGGGTCATAGGAATGGTTCAAAACATAGTCAGTAAGAAGAGTAAGTCTTCTTGTCTTTAAGTCGGCAGTGTGCCTTTTGTATTTAATTCCGATGCAATTTCTGTGTTTCATCGTCAATAAGAAGGTCCAAGAGATACAGTAAACCTGAAGTGAAGCATCGGAATCTATAACTAGTGTCACAGGAATGGTTCTAAACATAGACAGTAAGAAGAGTCAGTCTTCTTGTACTTAAGTCGGCATTGTGCCTTTTCTATTTAATTCCGATGCAATTTCTGTGTTTCATCGTCAATTAGAAGGTCAGAGGGATACAGTAAACCTGAAGTGAAGCATCGCAATCTATCACTAGTGTCACAGGAATTTATCAAAGCATAGTAAGTAAGAAGAGTCAGTCTTCTTGTACTTAAGTCGGCATTGTGCCTTTTGTATTTAATTCCGATGCAATTTCTGTGTTTCATCGTCAATAAGAAGGTCCAAGGGATACAGTAAACCTGTAGTGAAGCATCAGAATCCTTAACTAGTGTCACAGGAATGTTTCAAAGCACAGACAGTAAGAAAAGGCAGTCGTCTTGTACTTAAGTCGGCATTGTGCCTTTTCTATTTAATTCTGATGCAATTTCAGTGTTTCATCGTCAATAAGAAGGTCAGAGGGATACAGTAAACCTGAAGGGAAGCATCGGAATCTATAACTAGTGTCACAGGAATGGTTCAAAACATAGACAGTAAGATGAGTCAGTCTTCTTGTACTTTAGTCGGCATTGTGCCTTTTGTGTTTAATTCCGATGCAATTTCTGTGTTTCATCTTCAGTAAGAAGGTCCAAGGGATACAGTAAACCTCAAGTGAAGCATCGGAATCTATAACTAGTGTCACACAAATGGCTGAAAACATAGTCAGTAGGAAGTGTCGGTCTTCATGTACTTAAGTCGGCATTGTGTCTGTTGTATATAATTCCGATGCAATTTCTGTCACTCATCGTCAAAAAGAAGGACCAAGGGATACAGTAAACCTAAAGTGAAGCATCGGAATCTATAACTAGTGTCACTGGAATGGTTCAAAATATGGACAGTAAGAAGAGTCAGTCTTCTTGTACTTTAGTCGGCATTGTGCCTTTTGTGTTTAATTCCAATTCAATTTCTGTGATTCATCGTCAATAAGAAGGCCCAAGGGATTCAGTAAACCTTAAGTGAAGCATCGGACTCTGCAACTAGTGTCACAGAAATGGTTCAAAGCATAGACGGTAGAAGAGTCAGTCTTCTTGTACTTAAGTCGGCATTTTGCCTTTTGTATTTAATTCCGATGCAATTTCTGAGTTTCATCGTCAATAAGAAGGTCCAGGGAAACAGTAAACCTGAAGTGAAGCATCGAAATCTATAACTAGTGTCACAGGAATGGTTCAAATCATAGTCAGTGAGAAGTGTCAGTCTTCTTGTCCTTAAGTCGGCATTGTGCCTTTTGCATTTAATTCCGATGCAACTTCTGTGTTTCATCGGCAATATGGTCAGAGGGATAAGTAAACCTGAAGTGAAGCATCGGAATCTATAACTAGTGTCACAGGATTGGTTCAAAACGTAGTCAGTAGGAAGTGTCGGTCTTCATGTACTTAAGTCGGCATTGTGCCTTTTGTATATAATTCCACTGCAATTTCTGTCTTTCATCGTCAATAAGAAGGTTCAAGGGATACAGTAAACCTAAAGTGAAGCATCGGAATCTATAACTAGTGTCACTGGAATGGTTCAAAATATGGACAGTAAGAAGAGTCAGTCTGCTTGTACTTAAGTCGGCATTGTGCCTTTTGTGTTTAATTCCGATGCAATTTCTGTGTTTCATCGTCAGTAAGAATTTCCAAGGGATACAGTAAACCTCAAGTGAAGCATCGGAATCTATAACTAGTGTCACAGAAATGGTTAAACACATAGTCAGTAGGAAGTGTCGGTCTTCATGTACTTAAGTCGGCATTGTGCCTTTTGTGTTTAATTCCGATGCAATTTCTGTGTTTCATCGTCAGTAAGAAGGTCCAAGGGATACAGTAAACCTCAAGTGAAGCATCGGAATCTATAACTAGTGTCACAGGAAAGGTTCAAATCATAGTCAGTAGGAAGTGTCGGTCTTCATGTACTTAAGTCGGCATTGTGCCTTTTGTATATAATTCCGATGCAATATCTGTCTTTCATCGTCAATACGAAGGACCAAGGGATACAGTAAACCTAATGTGAAGCATCGGAATCTATAACTAGTGTCACTGGAATGGTTCAAAATATGGACAGTAAGAAGAGTCAGTCTTCTTGTACTTAAGTCGGCATTTTGCCTTTTGTATTTAATTCCGATGCAATTTCTGAGTTTCATCGTTTATAAGAAGGTCCAGGGAAACAGTAAACCTGAAGTGAAACATCGGAATATATAACTAGTGTCACAGGAATGGTTCAAAACATAGTCAGTAATAAGAGTCAGTCTTCTTGTACTTAAGTAGCCTTTGTGGCTATTCTATTTAATTCCGATGCAATTTCTGTGTTTCATCGTCAATTAAAAAGTTCAGAGGGAAACAGTAAACCTGAAGTGAAGCATCGGATCTATAACTAGTGTCACAGGAATGGTTCAAAACACAGACAGTTAGAAGAGTCAGTTTTCGTGTACTTAAGTCGGCATTTTGCTCTCTGTATTTAATTCCGATGCAATATCTGTGATTCATCGTCAATAAGAAGGTCCAAGGGATACAGTAAAACTTAAGTCAAGCATCGGAATCTATAACTAGTGTCACAGGAATGGTTCAAAACATAGCCAGTAAGAAGAGTCAGCCTTCTTGTACTTAAGTAGCCATTGTGGCGTTTCTATTTAATTCCGATGCAATTTCTGTGTTTCATCGTCAATAAGAAGGTCAGAGTGATACAGTAAACCTGAAGTGATGCATCGGGATCTATAACTAGCGTCACAGGAATGGTTCAAAACATAGTCAGTAAGAACAGTCAGTCTTCTTGTCCCTAAGTCGGCATTGTCCCTTTTTTATTTAATTCCGATGCAATTTCTGTGTTTCATCCTCAATAAGAAGGTCCAAGGGATACGGTAAACCTGTAGTGAAGCATCGGAATCTATAACTAGTGTCACAGGAATGGTTCAAAGCATAGACAGTTAGAAGAATCAGTTTTCGTGTACTTAAGTCGGCATTTTTCCCTTTGTATTTAATTCCGATGCAATTTCTGTGATTCATCGTCAATAAGAAGGTCCAAGGGATACAGTAAAACTGAAGTCAAGCATCGGAATGTATAACTAGTGTCACAGGAATGGTTCAAAACATAGCCAGTAAGAAGAGTCAGTCTTCTTGTACTTAAGTAGCCTTTGTGGCTATTCTATTTAATTCCGATGCAATTTCTGTGTTTCATCGTCAATTAAAAAGTTCAGAGGGAAACAGTAAACCTGAAGTGAAGCATCGGATCTATAACTAGTGTCACAGGAATGGTTCAAAACATAGTCAGTATGAAGAGTCAGTCTTTATGTACCTATTCTGCATTGTGCCTTTTGTGTTTAATTCCGATGCAATTTCTGTGTTTCATCGTCAATAAGAAGGCCCAAGGGATACAGTAAACCTGAAGTGAAGCATCGGAATGTACTAAGTAGTGTCACAGGAATGGTTCAAAACATAGACAGTTAGAAAAGTCAGTCGTCTTGTACTTAACTTGGCATTGTGCCTTTACTATTTAATTCTGATGCAATTTCAGTGTTTCATCGTCAATAAGAAGGTCAGAGGGATACAGTAAACCTGAAGTGAAGCATCGGAATCTATAACTAGTGTCACAGGAATGGTTCAAAACATAGACAGTAAGATGAGTCAGTCTTCTTGTACTTAAGTCGGCATTGTGCCTTTTGTATTTAATTCCGATGCAATTTCTGTGTTTCATCGTCAGTAAGAAGGTCCAAGGGAGACAGTAAACCTCAAGTGAAGCATCGGAATCTATAACTAATGTCACAGGAATGGTTCAAAACATAGTCAGTAGGAAGTGTCGGTCTTCATGTACTTAAGTCGGCATTGTGCCTTTTGTATATAATTCCGATGCAATTTTTGTCTTTGATCGTAAATAAGAAGGACCAAGGGATACAGTAAACCTGAAGTGAAGCATCGGAATCTATAACTAGTGTCACAGGAATGGTTCAAAGCATAGTGAGGAAGAAGAGTCAGTCTTCTTGTACATAAGTCGGCATTGTGCCTTTTGTGTTTAATTCCGATGCAATTTCTGTTTTTCATCGTCAATAAGAAGGTCCAAGGGATACAGTAAACCTGAAGTGAAGCATCGGAATGTATAACTAGTTTCACAGGAATGGTTCAAAACATAGACGGTAAGATGAGTCAGTCTTCTTGTACTTAAGTCGGCATTGTGCCTTTTGTATTTAATTCCGATGCAATTTCTGTGTTTCATCGTCAATACGAAGGTCTAAGGGATACATTAAACCTGAAGAGAAGCATCGGAATCTATAACTAGTGTCACAGGAAAGGTTCAAAGCATAGTGAGTAGGAAGAGTCTGTCTTCATGTACTTATGTCGGCATTGTGCCTGTTGTATTAAATTCCGACGCAATTTCTGTGTTTCATCGTCAATAAGAAGGTCCAAGGGATACAGTAAACCTCAAGTGAAGCATCGGAATCTATAACTAGTGTCACAGGAATGGTTCAAAACATTGACAGTAGGAAGAGTCAGTCATCTTGTACTTAAGTCGGCATTGTGCCTTTTGGATTTAATTCCGATGCAATTTCTGTGTTTCATCGTCAATAAGAAGGTCCAAGGGATAGAGAAAAACTGAAGTCAAGCATCGGAATCTATAACTAGTGTCACGGGAATGGTTCAAAACGTAGCCAGTAGGAAGAGTCAGTCTTCTTGTACCTAAGTAGGAATTGTGGCGTTTCTATTTAATTCCGATGCAATTTCTGTGTTTCATCGTCAATAAGAAGGTCAGAGGGATACAGTAAACCTGAAGTGAAGCATCGGTATCTATAACTAGTGTCACAGGAATGGTTCAAAACATAGTCAGTAAAAGAAGTCAGTCTTCTTGTACTTAAGTCGGCATTGTGCCTTTTGTATTTAATTCCGATGCAATTTCTGTTTTTCATCGTCAATAAGAAGGTCCAAGGGATACAGTAAACCTGAAGTGAGGCATCGGAATCTATAACTAGTGTCACAGGAATGGTTCAAAACATAGACAGTACGAAAAGTCAGTCGTCTTGTACTTAAGTCGGCATTGTGCCTTTTCTATTCAATTCCGATGCAATTTCTGTGTTTCATCGTCAATAAGAAGGTCAGGGGTATACTGTATACTTGAAGTGAAGCATCCGAATCCATAACTAGTGTCACAGGAATGGTTCAAATCATAGTCACTAAATAGAGTCAGTCTTCTTGTACTTCAGTCGGCATTGTGCCTTTTGTATTTAATTCCGATGCAATTTCTGTCTTTCATCGTCAATAAGAAGGTCAGAGGGAAACAGTAAACCTGAAGTGAAGCATGGGATCTATAACAAGTGTCACAGGAATGGTTCAAAACATAGTCAGTATGAAGAAGCAGTCTTTATGTACCTAAGTCTGCATTGTGCATTTTGTGTTTAATTCCGATGCAATTTCTGTGTTTCATCGTCAATAAGAAGGTCCTAGGGATACAGTAAACCTGAAGTGAAGTATCAGAATCTATAACTAGTGTCACAGGAATGGTTCAAAACATAGACAGTAAGAAAAGTCAGTCGTCTTGTATTTAAGTTGGCATTGTGCCTCTTCTATTTAATTCTGATGCAATTTCAGTGTTTCATCGTCAATAAGAAGGTCAGAGGGATACAGTAAACCTGAAGTGAAGCATCGGAATCTATAACTAGTGTCACAGGAATGGTTCAAATCATAGACAATAAGAAGAGCCAGTCTTCTTGTACTTAAGTCGGCATTTCGCCTTTTGTATTTAATTCCGATGGAATTTCTGAGTTTCATCGTCAATAAGAAGGTCCAGGGAAACAGTAAACCTGAAGTGAAGCATCGGAATCTATAACTAGTGTCACAAGAATGGTTCAAATCATAGTCAGTAAGAAGAGTCAGTCTTCTTGTCCTTAAGTCGGCATTGTGCCTTTGTATTTATTTCCGATGCAATTTCTGTTTTTCATCGTCAATAAGAAGGTCAGAGGGATACAATAAACCTGAAGTGAAGCATCGGAATCTATAACTAGTGTCACAGGAATGGTTCAAAACATAGTCAGTAAGAACAGTCAGTCTTCTTGTCCCTAAGTCGGCATTGTGCCTTTTTTATTTAATTCCGATGCAATTTCTGTGTTTCATCGTCAATAAGAAGGTCCAAGGGATACAGTGAACCTGGAGTGAAGCATCGGAATCTATAACTAGTGTCACAGGAATGGTTCAAAACATAGACACTTAGAAGAGTCAGTTTTCGTGTACTTAAGTAAGCATTTTGCCCTTTGTATTTAATTCCGATGCAATTTCTGTGATTCATCGTCAATAAGAAGGTCCAAGGGATACAGTAAAACTGAAGTCAAGCATCGGAATTTATAACTAGTGGCACAGGAATGGTTCAAAGCATAGCCAGTAAGATGAGTCAGTCTTCTTGTACTTAAGTAGCCATTGTGGCGTTTCTATTTAATTCCGATGCAATTTCTGTGTTTCATCGTCAATAAGATGGTCAGATTGATACAGTAAACCTGAAGTGAAGCATCGGGATCTATAACTAGTGTCACAGGAATGGTTCAAAGCATAGTCAGTAAGAAGAGTCAGTCTTCTTGTCCTTAAGTCTCATTGTGCCTTTTGTATTTAATTCCGATGAATTTTCTGTCTTTCATCGTCAATAAGAAGGTCCAAGGGATACAGTAAACCTGGAGTGAAGCATCGGAATCTATAACTAGTGTCACAGGAATGGTTCAAAACATAGACAGTAAGAGGAGACAGTCTTCTTGTACTTATGTCGGCATTATGCCTTTTCTATTTAATTCCGATGCAATTTCTGTGTTTCATCGTCAATAAGAAGGTACAAGGGATACAGTGAAAATGGAGTGAAGCATCGGAATCTATAACTAGTGTCAATGGAATAGATCAAAACATAGACAGTAAGAAGAGTCAGTCTTCTTGTACTTAATTCGGCATTGTGCTTTTTGTATTTAATTCCGATGCAATTTCTGTGTTTCATCGTCAATAAGAAGGTCCAGGGGATACAGTAAACCTGAGGTGAAGCATCGGAATCTATAACTAGTGTCACAGGAATGGTTCAAAACATAGTCAGTAGGAAGAGTCGATCTTCATGTACTTAAGTCGGCATTGTGCTTTTTGTATTTAATTCCGATGCAATTTCTGTGTTTCATCGTCAATAAGAAGGTCCAAGGGATCCAGTAAACCTGAAGTGAAGCATCGGAATCTATAACTAGTGTCACAGGAATGGTTCAAACCATAGACATAAGGAACAGTCAGTCTTCTTGTACTTTGGTCGGCATTGTGCCTTTTGTATTTAATTGCGATGCAATTTCTTTGTTTCATCGTCAATAAGAAGGTCCAAGGAATGCAGTAAACCTGAAGTGAAGCATCGGAATCTATAACTAGTGTCACAGGAATGGTTCAAACATAGACAGTAATAAGAGTCAGTCTTCTTGTACTTAAGTCGGCATTGTGCCTTTTGTGTTTGATTCCGATGCAATTTCTGTGTTTCATCGTCAATAACAAGGTCAGAGGGATACAGTAAAACTGAAGTGAACCATCGGATTCTATAACTAGTGTCACAGGAATGGTTCAAATCACACTCAGTAAGAATAGTCAGTCTTCTTCTACTTAAGACGGCATTGTGCCTTTCGTATTTAATTCCGAAGCAATTTCTGTGTTTCATCGTCAATAAGAAGGTCAGAGGGATACAGTAAACCTGAAGTTAAGCATCGGAATCTATAACTAGTGTCACAGGAATGGTTCAAAACATAGCCAGTAAGAAGAGTCAGTCTCCTTGTACTTAGGTAGGCATTGTGGCGTTTCTATTTAATTCCTATGCAATTTCTGTGTTTCATCGTCAATAAGAAGGTCAGAAGGATACAGTCAACCTGAAGTGTAGCATCGGGTTCTATAACTAGTGTCACAGGAATGGTTCAAATCATCGTCAGTAAGAAGAGTCAGTTTCTTGTACTTAAGTCGGCATTGTGCCTTTTGTATTTAATTCCGATGCAATTTCTGTGTTTCATCGTCAATAAGAATGTCCAAGGGATACAGTAAACCGGAAGTGAAGCATCGGATTCTATAACTAGTGTCACAGGAATGGTTCAAAACATAGACAGTAAGAAAAGTCAGTCGTCTTGTACTTAAGTCGGCATTGTGCCTTTTGTATTTAATTCCGATGCAATTTCTGTTTTTCATCGTCAATAAGAAGGTCCAAGGGATACAGTAAACCTGAAGTGAAGCAACGGAATCTATAACTAGTGTCACAGGAATGGTTCAAAACATAGACAGTACGAAAAGTCAGTCGTCTTGTACTTAAGTCGGCATTGTGCCTTTTCTATTTAATTCCGATGTAATTTCTGTGTTTCATCGTCAATAAGAAGGTCAGGAGGATACAGTATACCTGAAGTGAAGCATCCGAATCCATAACTAGTGTCACAGGAATGGTTCAAATCATAGTCAGTAAATAGAGTCAGTCTTCTTGTACTTCAGTCGGCATTGTGCCTTTTGTATTTAATTCCGATGCAATTTCTGTGTTTCATCGTCAATAAGACGGTCAGAGGGAAACAGTAAACCTGAAGTGAAGCATGGGATCTATAACAAGTGTCACAGGAATGGTTCAAAACATAGTCAGTATGAAGAGTCAGTCTTTATGTACCTAAGTCTGCATTGTGCCTTTTGTGTTTAATTCCGATGCAATATCTGTGTTTCATCGTCAATAAGAAGGTCCTAGGGATACAGTAAACCTGAAGTGAAGCATCGGAATCTATAACTAGTGTCACAGGAATGGTTCAAAACATAGACAGTAAGAAAAGTCAGTCGTCTTGTACTTAAGTTGGCATTGTGCCTTTTTTATTTAATGCTGATGGAATTTCGGTGTTTCATCGTCAATAAGAAGGTCAGAGGGATAAAGTAAACCTGAAGTGAAGCATCGGAGTCTATAACCAGTGTCACAGGAATGGTTAAAAGCATAGACAATAAGATGAGTCAGTCTTCTTGTACTTAAGTCGGCATTGTGCCTTTTGTGTTTAATTCCGATGCAATTTCTGTGTTTCATCGTCAATAAGAATGTCCAAGGGATACAGTAAACCTGAAGTGAAGCATCGGATTCTATAACTAGTGGCACAGGAATTGTTCAAAACATAGAGAGTAAGAAAAGTCAGTCGTCTTGTACTTAAGTCAGCATTGTGCCTTTTCTATTTAATTCCGATGCAATTTCTGTGTTTCTTCGTCAATTGGAAGGTCAGAGTGACACAGTAAACCTGAAGTGAAGCATCCGAATCTATAACTAGTGTCACAGGAATGGTTCAAAACATAGTCAGGAAAAAATGCAGTCTTCTTGTACTTAAGTCGGCATTGTGCCCTTTGTATTTAATTTCGAAGCAATTTTTGTGTTTCATCGTCAATAACAAGATCAGAGGGGTACAGTAAACCTGAAGTGAAGCATCGGAATCTATAACTAGTGTCACAGGAATGGTTCAAAGTATAGTCAGTAAGAAGAGTCAGTCTTCTTGTACATAAGACGGCATTGTGCCTTTTGTGTTTAATTCCGATGCAATTTCTGTGTTTCATCGTCAATAAGAAGGTCCAAGGGATACAGTAAACCTGAAGTGAAGCATCGGAATCTATAACTAGTGTCACAGGAATGGTTCCAAACATAGACGGTAAGATGAGTCAGTCTTCTTGTAGTTAAGTCGGCATTGTGCCTTTTGTATTTTATTCCGATGCAGTTTCTGTGTCTCATCGCCAATAAGAAGGTCTAAGGGATACAGTAAACCTCAAGTGAAGCATCGGAATCTATAACTAGTGTCACAGGAAATGTTCAAAGCATAGTCAGTAGGAAGAGTCGGTCTTCATGTACTAAAGTCGGCATTGTGCCTTTTGTATTAAATTCCCACGCAATTTCTGTGTTTCATCGTCAATAAGAAAGTCAGTGGGATACAGTAAACCTCAAGTGAAGCATCGGAATCTATAACTAGTGTCACAGGAATGGTTCAAAAGATAGACAGTAGGAAGAGTCAGTCTTCTTGTACTTATGTCGGCATTGTGCCTTTTGTATGTAATTCCGATGCAATTTCTGTGTTTCATCGTCAATAAGAAGGTCCAAGGGATACAGAAAAACTGAAGTCAAGCATCGGAATCTATAACCTGTGTCACAGGAATGGTTCAAAACGTAGCCAGTAAGAAGAGTCAGTCTTCTTGTACCTAAGTAGGAATTGTGGCGTTTCGATATAATTCCGATGCAATTTCTGTGTTTCATCATCAATACGAAGGTCAGAGGGATACAGTAAACCTGAAGTGAGGCATCGGGATCTATAACTAGTGTCACAGGAATGGTTCAAAACATAGTCAGTAAGAAGAGTCAGTCTTCTTGTACTTAAGTCGGCATTGTGCCTTTTGTATTTAATTCCGATGCAATTTCTGTTTTTCATCGTCAATAAGAAGGTCCAAGGGATACAGTAAACCTGAAGTGAAGCATCGGAATCTATAACTAGTGTCACAGGAATTTTTTAAAACATAGACAGTACGAAATGTCAGTCGTCTTGTACTTAAGTCGGCATTGTGCCTTTTCTATTAAATTCCGATGCAATTTCTGTGTTTGATCGACAGTAAGAAGGTCAGGGGGATACAGTAAACCTGAAGCGAAGCATCCGAATCCATAACTAGTGTCACAGGAATGGTTCAAAACATAGTTAGTAAATAGAGTCAGTCTTCTTGTACTTCAGTCGGCATTGTGCCTTTTGTATTTAATTCCGATGGAATTTCTGTGTTTCATCGACAATAAGAAGGTCAGAGGGATACAGTAAACCTGAAGTGAAGCATCGGAATCTATAACTAGTGTCACAGGAATGGTTCAAAACATAGTCAGTATGAAGAGTCAATCTTTATGTACCTAAGTCTGCATTGTGCATTTCGTGTTTAATTCCGATGCAATTTCTTTGTTTCATCGTCAATATGAAGGTCCCAGGGATATAGTAAACCTCAAGTGATGCATTGGAATCTATAACTAGTGTCACAGGAATGGTTCAAATCAAAGTCAGTAGGAAGAGTCGGTCTTCATGTAATGAAGTCGGCATTGTGCCTTTTGTATATAATTCCGATGCAATTTCTGTGTTTCATCGTCAATACGAAGGTCCAAGGGATACAGTATACTGGAAGTGAAGCATCGGAATCTATAACTAGTGTCACAGGAAAGGTTTAAAACATAGACAGTAGAAAGAGTCAGTCTTTTTGTACTTAAGTCGGCATTGTGCCTTTTGTATTTAATTCCGATGCTATTTCTGTGTTTCTTCGTCAATAAGAAGGTCCAAGGTATACAGTAAACCTGAAGTGAAGCATCGGAATCTATAACTAGTGTCACAGGAATGGTTCAAACATAGTCAGTAACAGGAGTCAGTCTTCTTGTACTTAAGGCGGCATTGTGCCTTTTCTATGTAATTCCGATGCAATTTCTGTGTTTCATTGTCAATATGAGGGTCAGAGGGAAACAATACACCTGAAGTGAAGCATCGGAATCTATAGCTAGTGTCACAGGAATTGTTCAAAACAGAGTCAGTAAGAAGAGTCAGTCTTCTTGTCCTTAAGTCAGTATTGTGCCTTTTGTATTTAATTCCGATGCAATTTCTGTGTTTCATCGTCAATAAGAAGGTCCAAGGGATACAGTAAACCTGGAGTGTAGCATTGGAATCTATAACTAGTGTCACAGGAATGGTTCAAAACATAGACAGTAGGAAGAGTCAGTCTTCGTGTAGTTATGTCGGCATTTTGCCTTTTGTATTTAATTCCGATGCAATTTCTGTGTTTCATCATCAATAACAAGATAAAAGGGATACAGTAAACCTGGAGTGAAGCATCGGAATCTATACCTAGTGTCAACGGAGTGGTTCAAAACATAGTCAGTCAGAAGAGTCAGTCTTCTTGTACTTAAGTCGGCATTGTGCCTTTTGTATATAATTCCGATACAATATCTGTGTTTCATCGATAATGAGATGCTCAGAGGGATACAGTAAACCTGAAGTGAAGCATCGTAATCTGTAGCTAGTGTCACAGGAATGGTTCAAATCATAGTCAGTAAGAAGAGTCAGTCTTCTTGTCCTTAAGTCGGCATTGTGCCTTTTGTATTTAATTCCGATGCCATTTCTGTGTTTCATCGTCAATAAGAAGGTCCAAAGGATACAGTCAACCTGAAGTGAAGCATCGGAATCTATAACTAGTGTCACAGGAATGGTTCAAAACATAGTATGAAGAGTCAATCTTTATGTACCTAAGTCTGCATTGTGCCTTTCGTGTTTAATTCCGATGCAATTTCTGTGTTTCATCGTCAATAAGAAGGTCCAAGGGATACAGTAAACCTGAAGTGAAGCATCGGAATCTATTACTAGTGTCACAGGAATGGTTCAAAACATAGACAGTAGGAAGAGTCAGTCTTCTTGTACTTAAGTCGTCATTGTGCCTTTTGTGTTTAATTCCGATGCCATTTCTGTGTTTCATTGTCAATAAGAAGGTCCAAGGGATGCAGTAAACCAGGAGTGTAGCATCGGAATCTATAACTAGTGTCAGGGGAATGCTTCAAATCATAGACAGTAAGAAGAGTCAGTCCTCGTGTACCTAAATCGGCATTTTGCCTTTTGTATTTAGTTCCGATGCAATTTCTGTGTTTCATCGTCAATAAGAAGGTCCAAGGGATACAGTAAACCTGAAATGAAGCATCGGAATCTATAACTAGTGTCACAGGAATGGTTCAAAACATAGTCAATAAGAAGAGTCAGTCTTCTTGTACTTAAGTCGGCTTTGTGCATTTTCTATTTAATTCCGATGCAATTTCTGTGTTTCATCGTCAATAACAAAGTCCAAGGAATACAGTAAACCTGATATGAAGCATCGGAATCTATAACTAGTGTCACAGGAATGGTTCAAAACATAGTCAGTAAAAAGATTCAGTCTTCTTGTACTTAAGTCGGCATTGTGCCCTTTGTATTTAATTTCGATGCAATTTTTGTGTTTCATCGTCAATAAGAAGATCGGAGGGGTACAGTAAACCAGAAGTGAAGCATCGGAATCTATAACTAGTGTCACAGGAATGGTTCAAAGCATAGTCAGTAAGAAGAGTCAGTCTTCTTGTACATAAGACGGCATTATGCCTTTTGTGATTAATTCCGATGCAATTTCTGTGTTTCATCGTCAATAAGAAGGTCCAACGGATACAGTAAACCTGAAGTGAAGCATCGGAATCTATTACTAGTGTCACAGGAATGGTTCAAAACATAGACGGTAAGATGAGTCAGTCTTCTTGTAGTTAAGTCGGCATTGTCTCTTTTATATTTAATTCCGATGCCATTTCTGTGTTTCATCGTCAATAAGAAGGTCCAAGGGATGCAGTAAACCAGGAGTGAAGCATCGGAATCTATAACTAGTGTCACAGGAATGCTTCAAATCATAGACAGTAAGAAGAGTCAGTCCTCGTGTACCTAAATCGGCATTTTACCTTTTGTATTTAATTCCGATGCAATTTCTGTGTTTCATCGTCAATAAGAAGGTCCAAGGGATACAGTAAACCTGAAATGAAGCATCGGAATCTATAACTAGTGTCACAGGAATGGTTCAAAACATAGTCAGTAAGAAGAGTCAGTCTTCTTGTACTTAAGTCGGCATTGTGCCTTTTCTATTTAATTCCGATGCAATTTCTGTGTTTCATCGTCAATAACAAGGTCCAAGGGATACAGTAAACCAGGAGTGAAGCATCGGAATCTATAACTAGTATCAATGGAATGGTTCAAAACATAGACAGTGAGAATAGTCAGTCTTCTTGTACTTAAGTCGGCATTGTGCCTTTTGTATTTAATTCCGATGCAATATCTGCGTTTCATCGTCAATAAGAAAGTCAGAGGGATACAGTAAACCTGAAGTGAAGCATCGGAATTCTATAGCTAGTGTCACATGAATGGTTCAAAACATAACAGTAAGAAGAGACAGTCTTCTTGTCCTTAAGTCGGCATTGTGCCTTTTGTATTTTATTCCGATGCAATTTCTGTGTTTCATCGTCAATAAGAAGGTCCAAGGGATACAGTTAACCTGGAGTGAAGCATCGGAATCTATACCTAGTGTCACAGGAATGGTTCAAAACATAGACAGTAAGAAGAGTCAGTCTTCTAGTACATAAGTCGGCATTGTGCCTTTTGTGTTTAATTCCGATGCAATTTCTGGGTTTCATCGTCAATATGAAGGTCCAAGGGATACAGTAAACCTCAAGTGATGCATCGGAATCTATAACTAGTGTCACAGGAATGGTTCAAAACATAGTCAGTAGGAAGAGTCGGTCTTCATGTAATGAAGTCGGCATTGTGCCTTTTGTATATAATTCCGATGCAATTTCTGTGTTTCATCGTCAATACGAAGGTCCAAGGGATACAGTATACTGGAAGTGAAGCATCGGAATCTATAACTAGTGTCACAGGAAAGGTTTAAAACATAGACAGTAGAAAGAGTCAGTCTTCTTGTACTTAAGTCGGCATTGTGCCTTTTGTATTTAATTCCGATGCAATTTCTGTGTTTCTTCGTCAATAAGAAAATCCAAGGGATACAGTAAACCTGGAGTGTAGCATCGGAATCTATACCTAGTGTCAACGTAGTGGTTCAAAACATAGTCAGTCAGAAGAGTCAGTCTTCTTGTACTTAAGTCGGCATTGTGCCTTTTGTATTTAATTCCGATACAATATCTGTGTTTCATCGATAATGAGATGCTCAGAGGGATACAGTAAACCTGAAGTGAAGCATCGGAATCTGTAGCTAGTGTCACAGGAATGGTTCAAATCATAGTCAGTAAGCAGAGTCAGTCTTCTTGTCCTTAAGTCGGCATTGTGCCTTTTATATTTAATTCCGATGCAATTTCTGTGTTTCATCGTCAATAAGAAGGTCCAAGGGATACAGTAAACCTGGTGTGAGGCATCGTAATCTATAACTAGTGTCACAGGAATGGTTCATAACATTGACAGTAAGAAGAGTCAGTCTTCTTGTACTTAATTCTGCATTGTGCCTTTTGTATTTAATTCCGATGCAATTTCTGTGTTACATCGTCAATAAGATGGTCCAAGGGATACGGTAATCCTGAAGTGAAGCATCGGAATTTATAACTAGTGTCACAGGAATGGTTCAAAATATAGTCAGTAAGAAGAGTCAGTCTTCTTGTACTTAAGTCGGCATGTGCCTTTTGTATTGAATTCCGATGCAATTTCTGTGTTTCATCGTCAATAAGAAGGACCAAGGGAAACAGTAAACCTGGAGTGAAGCATCGGAATCTATAACTAGTGTCACTGGGATGGTTCAAAACATAGACAGTAAGAAGATACTGTCTTCTCGTTCTTAAGTCGGCATTGTGCCTTTTGTATTTAATTCCGATGCAATTTCTGTCTTTCATCGTCAATAAGAAGGTCAGAGGGATACAGTTATCTTGAAGTGAAGCATCGGAATCTATAACTAGTGTCACAGAAATGGTTCAAACATAGTCAGTAAGAATAGTCAGTCTTCTTATACTTAAGTCATCATTGTGCATTTTCTATTTAACTCTGATGCAATTTCTGTGTTTCATCGTCAATAAGAAGGTCCAAGGGATACAGTAAACCTCGAGCGAAGCATCGGAGTCTATAACTTGTGTCACAGGAATGGTACAAATCATAGACAGTAAGAAGAGACAGACTTCGTTTACTTAAGTCAACATTGTGTTTTGTATTTAATTCCGAAGCAATTTCTGTGTTTCATCGTCAATAAGATGGTCCAAGGGATACAGAAAACTTGGAGTGAAGCATCGGAGTCAATAAGTAGTGTCACAGGACTGGTTCAAAAATAGACTGTAAGAAGAGTCAGTCTTCTTGTACTTAATTCGGCATTGTGCCTTTTGTATTTAATTCCGATGCAATTTCTGTGTTTCATCGTCAATAAGGAGGTCAGAGGGATACAGTAAACCTGAAGTGAAGCATCGGAAGCCATAACTAGTGTCACAGAAATGGTTCAAACATAGTCAGTAAGAAGAGTCAGTTTTCTTGTACTTATGTCGGCATTGTGCCTTTTGTATTTAATTCCGATGCAATTTCTGTGTTTCATGGTCAATAAGAAGGTCCAAGGGATACAGTAAACGTGGAGTGAAGCATCGGAATCTATAACTAGTGTCACAGCGACGGTTCAAATCATAGACAGTAAGATGAGTCAGTAGTCTTGTACTTAAGTCGGCATTGTGCTTTTTGTATTTATTTCCGATGCAATATCTGTGTTTCATCGTCTCTAAGAAGGTCAGAGGGATACAGTAAACCAGAAGTTAAGCATCGGAATCTATAACTAGTGTCACAGAAATTTTTCAAACATAGTCAGTAAGAAGAGTCAGTCTTCATGTGGTTAAGTGGGCATTGTGCCTTTTGTATTGAATTCCGATGCAATTTCTGTGTTTCATCGTCAATAAGAAGGTCCGAGGGATATAGTAAATCTGAAGTGAAGCATCGGAATCTATGACTAGTGTCACAGGAATGGTTCAAAACATAGACAGTAGGAAGAGTCAGTCTTCTAGTACTTAAGTCGGCATTGTGCCTTTCCTATTTAATTCCGATGCAATTTCTGTATTTCACCGACTATAAGAAGGTCAGAGGGATACAGTAAACCTGAGGTGAAGCATCGGAATCTATAACTAGTGTCACAGGAATGGTTCAAAACATAGTCAGTAAGAAGAGTCAGTCTTCTTGTCCTTAAGTCGGCATTGTGCCTCTTGTATTTAATTCCGATGCAATTGCTGTGTTTTATTGTCAATGAGAAGGTCCAAGGGATACAGTAAACCTGGAGTGAAGCATCGGAATCTATAACTAGTGTCACAGTAATGGTACAAAACATAGACAGTAGGAAGAGTCAGTCTTCTTGCACTTAAGTCGGCATTGTGCCTTTTGTATTTAATTCCGATGCAATTTCTGTGTTTCATCGTCAATAAGAAGGTCAGAGGGGTACAGTAAACCAGAAGTGAAGCATCGGAATCGAAAACTAGTGTCACAGGAATAGTTCAAATCATGGACAGTAGGAAGGGCCAGTCTTCTTGTACTAAAGTCGGCATTGTGCCCTTTGTATTTAATTCCGATGCAATATCTGTGTTTCGTCGTCAATAAGAATGTCCAAGGTATACAGTAAACCTGGAGTGAAGAATCGGAATCTATTACTAGTGTCACAGGAATGGTTCAAAACATAACCAGTAAGAAGAGGCAGTCATCTTGTACTTAAGTCGACATTGGGCATTTTCTATTTAATTCCGATGCAAATTCTGTGTTTCATCGTCAATAAGAAGGTCAAAAGGATACAGCAAACCTGAAGTGAAGCATCGGGATCTCTAACTAGTGTCACAGGAATGGTTCAAAGCATAGTCAGTAAGAAGAGTCAGTCTTCTTGTACTTAAGTCGGCATTGTGCCTTTTGTATTTAATTCGGATGCAATTTCTGTATTTCATCGTCAACAAGAAGGTCCAAGGAATACAGTAAACCTGAAGTGAAGCATCGGAATCTATAACTAGTGTCACAGGAATGGTTCAAAACAAAGACAGTACGAAAAGTCAGTCGTCTTGTACTTAAGTCGGCATTGTGACTTTTCTATTTAATTCCGATGCAGTTTCTGTGATTCATCGACAATAAGAAGTTCAGGGGGATACAGTAAACCTGAAGTGAAGCATCCGAATCCATAACTAGTGTCACAGGAACGGTTCAAAACATAGTTAGTAATTAGAATCAGTCTTCTTGTACTTCAGTCGGCATTGTGCCTTTTGTATTTAATTCCGATGCAATTTCTGTGTTTCATCGTCAATAAGAAGGTCAGAGGGATACAGTAAACCTGAAGTGAAGCATCGGAAACTATAACTAGTGTCACAGGAATGGTTCAAAACATAGTCAGTATGAAGAGTCAGTCTTTATGTACCTAAGCCTGCATTGTGACTTTTGTGTTTAATTCTGATGCAATTTCTGTGTTTCATCGTCAATAAGAAAGTCCAAGGGATACAGTAAACCTGAAGTGAAGCATCGGAATCTATAACGAGTGTCACAGGAATGGTTCAAACATAGACAGTAGGAAGAGTCAGTCTTCTTGTACTTAAGTCGGCATTGTGCCTTTTGTATTTTATTCTGATGCAATTTCTGTGTTTCATCGTCAAAAAAGAAGTTCCAAGGGATACAGTAAACCTGGAGTGAACAATCGGAATCTATAACTAGTGTCACAGGAAAAGTTTAAAACATAGACAGTAGGAAGAGTCAGTCTTCTTGTACTTAAGTCGGCATTGTGCCTTTTGTATTTAATTCCGATGCAATTTCTGTGTTTCTTCGTCATTAAGAGGGTCCTAGGTATACAGTAAACCTGAAGTGCAGCATCGGAATCTGTAACTAGTGTCACAGGAATGGTTCAAATCATAGACAGTAAGAAGAGTCAGTCTTATTGTACTTATGTCGGCATTGTGCCTTTTGTATTTAATTCTGATACAATATCTGTGTTTCATCGTCAACAAGATGCTCAGAGGGATACAGTAAACCTGAAGTGAAGCATCGGAATCTATAGCTAGTGTCACAGGATTGGTTCAAATCATAGTCAGTAAGAAGAGTCAGTCTTCTTGTCCTTAAGTCGGCATTGTGCCTTTTGTATTTAATTAAGATGCAATATCTGTGTTTCATCGTCAACAAGATGGTCAGAGGGATACAGTTATCTTGAAGTGAAGCATCGGAATCTATAACTAGTGTCACAGGAATGGTTCAAAACATAGTCAGTAGGAAGAGTTGGTCTTCATGTAATGAAGTCGGCATTGTGCCTTTTGTATATAATTCCGATGCAATTTCTGTGTTTCATCGTCAATACGAAGGTCCAAGGGATACAGTAAACCGGAAGTGAAGCATCGGAATCTATAACTAGTGTCACAGGAAAGTTTTAAAACATAGACAGTAGGAAGAGTCAGTCTTCTTGTACTTAAGTCGGCATTGTGCCTTTTGTATTTAATTCCGATGCAACTTCTGTGTTTCTTCGTCATTAAGAGGGTCCTAGGTATACAGTAAACCTGAAGTGCAGCATTGGAATCTGTAACTAGTGTCACAGGAATGGTTCAAATCATAGACAGTAAGAAGTGTCAGTCTTATTGTACTTATGTCGGCATTGTGCCTTTTGTATTTAATTCCGATACAATATCTGTGTTTCATCGTCAATAAGATGCTCAGAGGGATACAGTAAACCTGAAGTGAAGCATCGGAATCTATAGCTAGTGTCACAGGAATGGTTCAAATCATTGTCAGTAAGAAGAGTCAGTCTTCTTGTCCTTAAGTCGGCATTGTGCCTTTTGTATTTAATTAAGCTGCAATTTCTGTGTTTCATCGTTAATAAGAAGGTCAGAGGGATACAGTTATCTTGAAGTGAAACATCGGATCTATAACTAGTGTCACAGGAATGGTTCAAAACATAGTCAGTAAGAATAGTCAGTGTTCTTATACTTAAGTCATCATTGTGCATTTTCTATTTAATTCTGATGCAATTTCTGTGTTTCATCGTCAATAAGAAGTCCAAGGGATACAGTAAACCTCGAGCGAAGCATCGGAGTCTATAACTAGTGTCACAGGAATGGTACAAATCATAGACAGTAAGAAGAGACAGACTTCTTTTACTTAAGTCAACATTGTGTTTTGTATTTAATTCCGATGCAATTTCTGTGTTTCATCGTCATTAAGAAGGTCCAAGGGATACAGAAAACTTGGAGTGAAGCATCGGAGTCAATAAGTAGTGTCACAGGACTGGTTCAAAAATAGACAGTAAGAAGAGTCAGTCTTCTTGTACTTAATTCGGCATTGTGTCTTTTGTTTTTAATTCCGATGCAATTTCTGTGTTTCATCGTCAATAAGGAGGTCAGAGGGATACAGTAAACCTGAAGTGAAGCATCGGAATCCATAACTAGTGTCACAGAAATGGTTCAAAACATAGTCAGTAAGAAGAGTCAGTTTTCTTGTACTTATGTCGGCATTGTGCCTTTTGTATTTAATTCCGATGCAATTTCTGTGTTTCATCGTCAATAAGAAGGTCCAAGGGATACAGTAAACCTGGAGTGAAGCATCGGATTCTATACCTAGTGGCACAGCGACGGTTCAAATCATAGACAGTAAGATGAGTCAGTATTCTTGTACTTAAGTCGGCATTGTGCTTTTTGTATTTATTTCCGATGCAATATCTGCGTTTCATCGTCTCTAAGAAGGTCAGAGGGATACAGTAATCCAGAAGTTAAGCATCGGAATCTATAACTAGTGTCACAGAAATTTTTCAAACATAGTCAGTAAGAAGAGTCAGTCTTCATGTAGTTAAGTGGGCATTGTGCATTTTGTATTGAATTCCGATGCAATTTCTGGGTTTCATCGTCAATATGAAGGTCCAAGGGATACAGTAAACCTCAAGTGATGCATCGGAATCTATAACTAGTGTCACAGGAATAGTTCAAAACATAGTCAGTAGGAAGAGTCGGTCTTCACGTAATGAAGTCGGCATTGTGCCTTTTGTATATAATTCCGATGCAATTTCTGTGTTTCATCGTCAATACGAAGGTCCAAGGGATACAGTAAACCGGAAGTGAAGCATAGGAATCTATAACTAGTGTCACAGGAAAGGTTTAAAACATGGACAGTAGGAAGAGTCAGTCTTCTTGTACTTAAGTCGGCATTGTGCCTTTTGTATTTAATTCCGATGCAATTTCTGTGTTTCTTCGTCATTAAGAAGGTCCTAGGTATACAGTAAACCTGAAGTGCAGCATCGGAATCTATAACTAGTGTCACAGGAATGGTTCAAATCTTAGACAGTAAGAAGAGTCAGTCTTATTGTACTTATGTCGGCATTGTGCCTTTTGTATTTAATTCCGATACAATATCTGTGTTTCATCGTCAGTAAGATGCTCAGAGGAATACATTAAACCTGAAGTGAAGCATCGGAATCTATAGCTAGTGTCACAGGAATGTTTCAAATCATTGTCAGTAAGAAGAGTCAGTCTTCTTGTCCTTAAGTCGGCATTGTGCCTTTTGTATTTAATTCTGATGCAATTTCTGTGTTTCATCGTCAATAAGAAGGTCCAAGGGATACAGTAAACCTGGAGTGAAGCATCGTAATCTATAACTAGTGTCACAGGAATGTTTCAAAACATTGACAGTAAGAAGAGTCAGTCTTCTTGTACTTAATTCTGCATTGTGCCTTTAGTATTGAATTCCGATGCAATTTCTGTGTTACATCGTTAATAAGAAGGTCCAAGGGATACAGTAATCCTGAAGTGAAGCATCGGAATTTATAACCAGTGTCACAGAAATGGTTCAAAATACAGTCAGTAAGAAGAGTCAGTCTACTTGTACTTAAGTTGGCATTGTGCCTTTTGTATTGAATTCCGATGCAATTTCTGTGTTTCATCGTCAATAAGAAGGTCCAAGGGATACAGTAAACTTAGAGTGAAGCATCGGAGTCAATAAGTGGTGTCACAGGACTGGTTCAAAAATAGACAGTAAGAAGAGTCAGTCTTCTTGTACTTAATTCGGCATTGTGCCTTTTGTATTTAATTCCGATGCAATTTCTGTGTTTCATCGTCAATATGGAGGTCAGAGGGATACAGTAAACCAGAAGTAAAGCATCGGAATCTATAACAAGTGTCACCGGCATGGCTCAAAACGTAGGCAGTTGGAAGAGTCAGTCTTCTTGTACTTAAGTGGGCATTGTGTCTTTTGTATTTAATTCCGATTCAATTTGTTTGTTTCATCGTCAATAAGAAGGTCCAAGGGATACAGTATACCTGAAGAGAAGCATCGGAATCTACAACTAGTGTCACAGGAATGGATCAAAACATAGACAGTAAGAAGAGTCAGCCTTCTTGTATATAAGTCAGCATTGTGCCTTTTCTATTTAATTCCGATGCAATTTCTGTGTTCATCGTCAATAAGAAGGTCAGAGGGATACAGTAAACCTGATGTGAAGCATCGGAATCTGTAACTAGTGTCACAGGAATGGTTCAAACATAGTCAGTAAGAAGAGTCAGTCTTCTTGTACTTAAGTTGGCATTGTGCCTTTCGTATTTAATTCCGATGCAATTTCTGTATTTCACCGGCTATAAGAAGGTCCAAGGGATACAGTAAACCTAAAGTGAAGCATCGGAATCTATAACTAGTGTCACAGGAATGGTTCAAAGCATAGATAGTACGAAAAGTCAGTCGTCTTGTACTTAAGTCGGCATTGTGACGTTTCTATTTAATTCCGATGCAATTTCTGTGTTTCATCGACAATAAGAAGGTCAGGGGGATACAGTAAACCTGAAGTGAAGCATCCGAATCCATAACTAGTGTCACAGGAATGGTTCAAAACATAGTTAGTAAATAGAATCAGTCTTCTTGTACTTCAGCCGGCATTGTGCATTTTGTATTTAATTCCGATGCAATTTCTGTGTTTCATCGTCAATAAGAAGGTAAGAGGGATACAGTAAACCTGAAGTGAAGCATCGGAATCTATAAGTAGTGTCACAGGAATGGGTCAAAACATAGTCAGTATGAAGAGTCGGTCTTTATGTACCTAAGTCTGCATTGTGCCTTTTGTGTTTAATTCCGATGCAATTTCTGTGTTTCATCGTCAATAAGAAGGTCCAAGGGATACAGTAAACCTGGAGTGAAGCATCGGAATCTATAACTAGTGTCACAGGGATCGTTCAAAACATAGACAGTAAGAAGAGTCAGTCTTCTCGTTTTTAAGTCGGCATTGTGCCTTTTGTATTTAATTCCGATGATATTTCTGTGTTTCATCGTCAATAAGAAGGTCAGAGGGATACAGTTATCCTGAAGTTAAGCATCGGAATCTAGAACTAGTGTCACAGGAATGGTTCAAAACATAGTCAGTAAGAATAGTCAGTGTTCTTATACTTAAGTCATCATTGTGCATTTTCTATTTAATTCTGATGCAATTTCTGTGTTTCATCGTCAATAAGAAGGTCCAAGGGATACAGTAAACCTCGAGCGAAGCATCGGAGTCTATAACTAGTGTCACAGGAATGGTACAAATCATAGACAGTAAGAAGAGACAGACTTCTTTTACTTAAGTCAACATTGTGTTTTGTATTTAATTCCGATGCAATTTCTGTGTTTCATCGTCAATAAGAAGGTCCAAGGGATACAGAAAACTTGGAGTGAAACATCGGAGTCAATAAGTAGTGTCACAGGACTGGTTCAAAAATAGACAGTAAGAAAAGTCAGTCTTCTTGTACTTAAGTCGGCATTGTGGCTTTTGTATTTTATTCCGATGCAATTTCTGTGTTTCATCGTCAATAAGAAGTTCCAAGGGATACAGTAAACCTGGAGTGAAGTATCGGAATCTACAACTAGTGTCACAGGAATGGTTCAAATCATAGACAGTAAGAAGAATTAGTCTTCTTGTACTTAAGTCGGCATTGTGCCTCTTGGGTTCAATTCCGATGCAATTTCTGGGTTTCATCGTCAATATAAAGGTCCAAGGGATACAGAAAACCTCAAGTGATGCATCGGAATCTATAACTAGTGTCACAGGAATCGTTCAAAACATAGTCAGTAGGAAGAGTCGGTCTTCATGTAATGAAGTCGGCATTGTGCCTTTTGTATATAATTCCGATGCAATTTCTGTGTTTCATCGTCAATACGAAGGTCCAAGGGATACAGTAAACCGGAAGTGAAGCATCGGAATCTATAACTAGTGTCACAGGAAAGTTTTAAAACATAGACAGTAGGAAGAGTCAGTCTTCTTGTACTTAAGTCGGCATTGTGCCTTTTGTATTTAATTCCGATGCTATTTCTGTGTTTCTTCGTCATTAAGAGGGTCCTAGGTATACAGTAAACCTGAAGTGCAGCATTGGAATCTGTAACTAGTGTCACAGGAATGGTTCAAATCATAGACAGTAAGAAGTGTCAGTCTTATTGTACTTATGTCGGCATTGTGCCTTTTGTATTTAATTCCGATACAATATCTGTGTTTCATCGTCAATAAGATGCTCAGAAGGATACAGTAAACCTGAAGTGAAGCATCGGAATCTATAGTTAGTTTCACAGGAATGGTTCAAATCATTGTCAGTAAGAAGAGTCAGTCTTCTTGTCCTTAAGTCGGCATTGTGCCTTTTGTATTTAATTAAGATGCAATTTCTGTGTTTCATCGTCAATAAGAAGGTCAGAGGGATACGGTTATCTTGAAGTGAAACATCGGAATCTATAACTAGTGTCACAGGAATGGTTCAAAACATAGTCAGTAAGAATAGTCAGTGTTCTTATACTTAAGTCATCATTGTGCATTTTCTATTTAATTCTGATGCAATTTCTGTGTTTCATCGTCAATAAGAAGTCCAAGGGATACAGTAAACCTCGAGCGAAGCATCGGAGTCTATAACTAGTGTCACAGGAATGGTACAAATCATAGACAGTAAGAAGAGACAGACTTCTTTTACTTAAGTCAACATTGTGTTTTGTATTTAATTCCGATGCAATTTCTGTGTTTCATCGTCATTAAGAAGGTCCAAGGGATACAGAAAACTTGGAGTGAAGCATCGGAGTCAATAAGTAGTGTCACAGGACTGGTTCAAAAATAGACAGTAAGAAGAGTCAGTCTTCTTGTACTTAATTCGGCATTGTGCCTTTTGTATTTAATTCCGATGCAATTTCCGTGTTTCATCGTCAATAAGGAGGTCAGAGGGATACATTAAACCTGAAGTGAAGCATCGGAATCCATAACTAGTGTCACAGAAATGGTTCAAAACATAGTCAGTAAGAAGAGTCAGTTTTCTTGTACTTATGTCGGCATTGTGCCTTTTGTATTTAATTCCGATGCAATTTCTGTGTTTCATCGTCAATAAGAAGGTCCAAGGGATACAGTAAACCTGGAGTGACGCATCGGAATCTATAACTAGTGGCACAGCGACGGTTCAAATCATAGACAGTAAGATGAGTCAGTATTCTTGTACTTAAGTCGGCATTGTGCTTTTTGTATTTATTTCCGATGCAATATCTGTGTTTCATCGTCTCTAAGAAGGTCAGAGGGATACAGTAATCCAGAAGTTAAGCATCGGAATCTATAACTAGTGTCACAGAAATTTTTCGAACATAGTCAGTAAGAAGAGTCAGTCTTCATGTAGTTAAGTGGGCATTGTGCCTTTTGTATTGAATTCCGATGCAATTTCTGGGTTTCATCGTCAATATGAAGGTCCAAGGGATACAGTACACCTCAAGTGATGCATCGGAATCTATAACTAGTGTCACAGGAATAGTTCAAAACATAGTCAGTAGGAAGAGTCGGTCTTCATGTAATGAAGTCGGCATTGTGCCTTTTGTATATAATTCCGATGCAATTTCTGTGTTTCATCGTCAATACGAAGGTCCAAGGGATACAGTAAACCGGAAGTGAAGCATAGGAATCTATAACTAGTGTCACAGAAAAGGTTTAAAACATGGACAGTACGAAGGGTCAGTCTTCTTGTACTTAAGTCGGCATTGTGCCTTTTGTATTTAATTCCGATGCAATTTCTGTGTTTCTTCGTCATTAAGAAGGTCCTAGGTATACAGTAAACCTGAAGTGCAGCATCGGAATCTATAACTAGTGTCACAGGAATGGTTCAAATCATAGACAGTAAGAAGAGTCAGTCTTATTGTACTTATGTCGGCATTGTGCCTTTTGTATTTAATTCCGATACAATATCTGTGTTTCATCGTCAGTAAGATGCTCAGAGGGATACATTAAACCTGAAGTGAAGCATCGGAATCTATAGCTAGTGTCACAGGAATGTTTCAAATCATTGTCAGTAAGAAGAGTCAGTCTTCTTGTCCTTAAGTCGGCATTGTGCCTTTTGTATTTAATTCTGATGCAATTTCTGTGTTTCATCGTCAATAAGAAGGTCCAAGGGATACAGTAAACCTGGAGTGAAGCATCGTAATCTATAACTAGTGTCAAAGGAATGTTTCAAAACATTGACAGTAAGAAGAGTCAGTCTTCTTGTACTTAATTCTGCATTGTGCCTTTAGTATTGAATTCCGATGCAATTTCTGTGTTACATCGTTAATTAGAAGGTCCAAGGGATACAGTAATCCTGAAGTGAAGCATCGGAATTTATAACTAGTGTCACAGAAATGGTTCAAAATACAGTCAGTAAGAAGAGTCAGTCTACTTGTACTTAAGTTGGCATTGTGCCTTTTGTATTGAATTCCGATGCAATTTCTGTGTTTCATCGTCAATTAGAAGGACCAAGGGATACAGTAAAACTGGAGTGAAGAATCGGAATCTATAACTAGTGTCACAGGGATGGTTCAAAACATAGACAGTAAGAAGAGTCAGTCTTCTCGTTTTTAAGTCGGCATTGTGCCTTTTGTATTTAATTCCGATGATATTTCTGTGTTTCATCGTCAATAAGAAGGTCAGAGGGTTACAGTTATCCTGAAGTGAAGCATCGGAATCTGGAACTAGTGTCACAGGAATGGTACAAATCAAGGACAGAAAGAAGAGACAGACTTCTTTTACTTAAGTCGACATTGTGTTTTGTATTTCATTCCGGTGCAATTTCTGTGTTTCATCGTCAATAAGAAGGTCCAAGGGATACAGTAAACTTAGAGTGAAGCATCGGAGTCAATAAGTGGTGTCACAGGACTGGTTCAAAAATAGACAGTAGGAAGAGTCAGTCCTCGTGTACTTAATTCGGCATTGTGCCTTTTGTATTTAATTCCGATGCAATTTCTGTGTTTCATCGTCAATATGGAGGTCAGAGGGACACAGTAAACCAGAAGTAAAGCATCGGAATCTATAACAAGTGTCACCGGCATGGCTCAAAACGTAGGCAGTTGGAAGAGTCAGTCTTCTTGTACTTAAGTGGGCATTGTGTCTTTTGTATTTAATTCCGATTCAATTTGTTTGTTTCATCGTCAATAAGAAGGTCCAAGGGATACAGTATACCTGAAGAGAAGCATCGGAATCTACAACTAGTGTCACAGGAATGGATCAAAACATAGACAGTAAGAAGAGTCACTCTTCTTGTACTTAAGTCAGCATTGTGCCTTTTCTATTTAATTCCGATGCAATTTCTGTGTTCATCGTCAATAAGAAGGTCCAAGGGATACAGTAAACCTAAAGTGAAGCATCGGAATCTATAACTAGTGTCACAGGAATGGTTCAAAGCATAGATAGTACGAAAAGTCAGTCGTCTTGTACTTAAGTCGGCATTGTGACTTTTCTATTTACTTCCGATGCAATTTCTGTGTTTCATCGACAATAAGAAGGTCAGGGGGATACAGTAAACCTGAAGTGAAGCATCCGAATCCATAACTAGTGTCACAGGAATGGTTCAAAACATAGTTAGTAAATAGAATCAGTCTTCTTGTACTTCAGCCGGCATTGTGCATTTTGTATTTAATTCCGATGCAATTTCTGTGTTTCATCGTCAATAAGAAGGTAAGAGGGATACAGTAAACCTGAAGTAAAGCATCGGAATCTATAAGTAGTGTCACAGGAATGGGTCAAAACATAGTCAGTATGAAGAGTCAGTCTTTATGTACCTAAGTCTGCATTGTGCCTTTTGTGTTTAATTCCGATGCAATTTCTGTGTTTCATCGTCAATACGAAGGTCCAAGGGATACAGTAAACCGGAAGTGAAGCATCGGAATCTATAACTATTGTCACAGGAAAGGTTTAAAACATAGGCAGTAGGAAGAGTCAGTCTTCTTGTACTTAAGTCGGCATTGTGCCTTTTGTATTTAATTCCGATGCAATTTCTGTGTTTCTTCGTCATTAAGAAGGTCCTAGGTATACAGTAAACCTGAAGTGCAGCATCGGAATCTATAACTAGTGTCACAGGAATGGTTCAAATCATAGACAGTAAGAAGAGTCAGTCTTATTGTACTTATGTCGGCATTGTGCCTTTTGTATTTAATTCCGATATAATATCTGTGTTTCATCGTGAGTAAGATGAACAGAGGGATACAGTAAACCTGTAGTGAAGCATCGGAATCTATAGCTAGTGTCACAGGAATGTTTCAAATCATTGTCAGTAAGAAGAGTCAGTCTTCTTGTCCTTAAGTCGGCATTGTGCCTTTTGTATTTAATTCTGATGCAATTTCTGTGTTTCATCGTCAATAAGAAGGTCCAAGGGATACAGTAAACCTGGAGTGAAGCATCGTAATCTATAACTAGTGTCACAGGAATGCTTCAAAACATTGACAGTAAGAAGAGTCAGTCTTCTTGTACTTAATTCTGCATTGTGCCTTTAGTATTTAATTCTGATGCAATTTCTGAGTTACATCGTTAATAAGAAGGTCCAAGGGATACAGTAATCCTGAAGTGAAGCATCGGAATTTATAACTAGTGTCACAAGAATGGTTCAAAATACAGTCAGTAAGAAGAGTCAGTCTTATGTACTTAAGTCGGCATTGTGCCTTTTGTATTGAATTCCGATGCAATTTCTGTGTTTCATCGTCAATAAGAAGGTGCAAGGGATACAGTAAACCTGGAGTGAAGCATCGGAATCTATAACTAGTGTCACAGGGACAGTTCAAAACATAGACAATAAGATGAGTCAGTATTCTGGTACTTAAGTCGGCATTGTGCTTTTGTATTTATTTCCGATGCAATATCTGTGTTTCATCGTCTCCAAAAAGGTCAGAGGGATACAGTAATCCAGAAGTTAAGCACCGGAATCAATAACTAGTGTCACAGAAATTTTTCAAACCATATTCAGTTGGAAGAGTCAATCTTCATGTAGTTAAATCGGCATTGTGCCTTTTGTATTGAATTCCGATGCAATTTCTGTGTTTCATCGTCAATAAGAAGGTCCAAGGGCTACAGTAAATCTGAAATGAAGCATCGGAACCTGTGACTAGTGACACAGGAATGGTTCAAAACATAGGCAGTAGGAAGAGTCAGTTTTCTAGTACTTAAGTCGGCATTGTGCCTTTTCTATTTAATTCCGCTGCAATTTCTGTTTTTCATCGTCAATAAGACGGTCAGAGGGATACAGTAAACCTGAAGTAAAGCATCGGAATCTATAACAAGTGTCACCGGCATGGCTCAAAACGTAGACAGTTGGAAGAGTCAGTCTTCTTGTACTTAAGTGGGCATTGTGTCTTTTGTATTTAATTCCGATTCAATTTCTTTTTTCATCGTCAATAAGAAGGTCCAAGGGATACAGTATACCTGAAGAGAAGCATCGGAATCTACAACTAGTGTCACAGGAATGGATCAAACATAGACAGTAAGAAGAGTCAGTCTTCTTGTACTTAAGTCAGCATTGTGCCTTTTCTATTTAATTCCGATGCAATTTCTGTGTTCATCGTCAATAAGAAGGTCAGTGGGATACAGTAACCCTGAAGTGAAGCATCGGAATCTATAACTAGTGTCACAGGAATGGTTCAAACATAGTCAGTAAGAAGCGTTGGTCTTCTTGTACTTAAGTTGGCATTGTGCCTTTCGTATTTAATTCCGATGCAATTTCTGTATTTCACCGGCTATAAGAAGGTCCAAGGGATACAGTAAACCTGAAGTGAAGCATCGGAATCTATAACTAGTGTCACAGGAATGGTTCAAAACATAGACAGTACGAAAAGTCAGTCGTCTTGTACTTAAGTCGGCATTGTGACTTTTCTATTTAATTCCGATGCAATTTCTGTGTTTCATCGACAATAAGAAGGTAAGAGGGATACAGTAAACCTGAAGTAAAGCATCGGAATCTATAAGTAGTGTCACAGGAATGGGTCAAAACATAGTCAGTATGAAGAGTCAGTCTTTATGTACCTAAGTCTGCATTGTGCCTTTTGTGTTTAATTCCGATGCAATTTCTGTGTTTCATCGTCAATAAGAAGGTCCAAGGGATACAGTAAACCTGAAGTGAAGCATCGGAATCTATAACTAGTGTCACAGGAATGGTTCAAAACATAGACAGTAGGAAGAGTCAGTCTTCTTGTACTTAAGTCGGCATTGTGCCTTTTGTATTTTATTCCGATGCAATTTCTGTCTTTCATCGTCAATAAGAAGGTCCAAGGGATACAGTAAACGTGGAGTGAAGCATCGGAATCTATAACTAGTGTCACAGGAATGGTTCAAATCATAGACAGTAAGAAGAGTCAGTCTTCTTGTACTTAAGCCGGCATTGTGCCTTTTGTGTTTAATTCCGATGCAATTTCTGGGTTTCATCGTCAATAAGAAGGTCCAAGGGATACAGTAAACGTGGAGTGAAGCATCGGAATCTATAACTAGTGTCACAGGAATGGTTCAAATCACAGACAGTAAGAAGGGTCAGTCTTATTGTACTTATGTCGGCATTGTGCCTTTTGTATTTAATTCCGATACAATATCTGTGTTTTATCGTCAGTAAGATGCTCAGAGGGATACAGTAAACCTGGAGTGAAGCATCGTAATCTATAACTAGTGTCACAGGAATGTTTCAAAACATTGACAGTAAGAAGAGTCAGTCTTCTTGTACTTAATTCTGCATTGTGCCTTTAGTATTTAATTCCGATGCAATTTCTGTGTTACATCGTTAATAAGAAGGTCCAAGGGATACAGTAATCCTGAAGTGAAGCATCGGAATTTATAACTAGTGTCACAGGAATGGTTCAAAATACAGTCAGTAAGAAGAGTCAGTCTTCTTGTACTTAAGTCGGCATTGTGCCTTTTGTATTGAATTCCGATGCAATTTCTGTGTTTCATCGTCAATAAGAAGGACCAAGGGATACAGTAAACCTGGAGTGAAGCATCGGAATCTATAACTAGTGTCACAGGGTTGGTTCAAAACATAGACAGTAAGAAGAGTCAGTCTTCTCGTTCCTAAGTCGGCATTGTGCCTTTTGTATTTAATTCCGATGATATTTCTGTGTTTCATCGTCAATAAGAAGGTCAGAGGGATGCAGGTATCCTGAAGTGAAGCATCGGAATCTATAACTAGTGTCACAGGAATGGTTCAAAGCATAGTCAGTAAGAATAGTCAGTCTTCTTGCACTTAAGTCATCATTGTGCATTTTCTATTTAATTCTGATGCTATTTCTGTGTTTCATCGTCAATAAGAAGGTCCAAGGGATACAGTAAACCTCGATTGAAGCATCGGAGTCTATAACTAGTGTCACAGGAATGGTACAAATCATAGACAGGAAGAAAAGACAGACTTCTTTTACTTAAGTCGACATTGTGTTTTGTATTTAATTCCGATGCAATTTCTGTGTTTCATCGTCAATAAGAAGGTCCAAGGGATACAGTAAACTTAGAGTGAAGCATCGGAGTCAATAAGTGGTGTCACAGGACTGGTTCAAAAATAGACAGTAAGAAGAGTCAGTCTTCTTGTACTTAATTCGGCATTGTGCCTTTTGTATTTATTTCCGATGCAATATCTGTGTTTCATCGTCTCTAAGAAGGTCAGAGGGATACAGTAATCCAGAAGTTAAGCATCGGAATCTATAACTAGTGTCACAGAAATTTTTCAAACATAGTCAGTAAGAAGAGTCAGTCTTCATGTAGTTAAGTGGGCATTGTGCCTTTTGTATTGAATTCCGATGCAACTTCTGGGTTTCATCGTGAATATGAAGGTCCAAGGGATACAGTAAACCTCAAGTGATGCATCGGAATCTATAACTAGTGTCACAGGAATAGTTCAAAACATTGTCGGTAGGAAGAGTCGGTCTTCATGTAATGAAGTCGGCATTGTGCCTTTTGTATATAATTCCGATGCAATTTCTGTGTTTCATCGTCAATACGAAGGTCCAAGGGATACAGTAAACCGGACGTGAAGCATAGGAATTTATAACTAGTGTCACAGGAAAGGTTTAAAACATGGACAGTAGGAAGAGTCAGTCTTCTTGTACTTAAGTCGGCATTGTGCCTTTTGTATTTAATTCCGATGCAATTTCTGTGTTTCTTCGTCATTAAGAAGGTCCTAGGTATACAGTAAACCTGAAGTGCAGCATCGGAATCTAGTGTCACAGGAATGGTTCAAATCATAGACAGTAAGAAGAGTCAGTCTTATTGTACTTATGACGGCATTGTTTTTTTTTTGTATTTAATTCCGATACAATATCTGTGTTTCATCGTCAGTAAGATGCTCAGAGGAATACAGTAAACCTGAAGTGAAGCATCGGAATCTATAGCTAGTGTCACAGGAATGTTTCAAATCATTGTCAGTAAGAAGAGTCAGTCTTCTTGTCCTTAAGTCGGCATTGTGCCTTTTGTATTTAATTCTGATGCAATTTCTGTGTTTCATCGTCAATAAGAAGGTCCAAGGGATACAGTAAACCTGGAGTGAAGCATCGTAATCTATAACTAGTGTCACAGGAATGTTTCAAACATTGACAGTAAGAAGAGTCAGTCTTCTTGTACTTAATTCTGCATTGTGCCTTTAGTATTGAATTCCGATGCAATTTCTGTGTTACATCGTTAATAAGAAGGTCCAAGGGATACAGTAATCCTGAAGTGAAGCATCGGAATTTATAACTAGTGTCACAGAAATGGTTCAATATACAGTCAGTAAGAAGAGTCCGTCTACTTATACTTAAGTTGGCATTGTGCCTTTTGTATTAAATTCCGATGCAATTTCTGTGTTTCATCGTCAATAAGAAGGACCAAGGGATACAGTAAACCTGGAGTGAAGCATCGGAATCTATAACTAGTGTCACAGGGATGGTTCAAAACATAGACAGTAAGAAGAGTCAGTCTTCTCGTTTTTAAGTCGGCATTGTGCCTTTTGTATTTAATTCCGATGATATTTCTGTGTTTCATCGTCAATAAAAAGGTCAGAGGGATACATTTATCCTGAAGTGAAGCATCGGAATCTAGAACTAGTGTCACAGGAATGGTTCAAAACATAGTCAGTAAGAATAGTCAGTCTTCTTGTACTTAAGTCATCATTGTGCATTTTCTATTTAATTCTGATGCAATTTCTGTGTTTCATCGTCAATAAGAAGGTCCAAGGGATACTGTAAACCTCGAGTGAAGCATCGGAGTCTATAACTAGTGTCGCAGGAATGGTACAAATCATAGACAGAAAGAAGAGACAGACTTCTTTTACTTAAGTCGACATTGTGTTTTGTATTTCATTCCGGTGCAATTTCTGTGTTTCATCGTCAATAAGAAGGTCCAAGGGATACAGTAAACTTAGAGTGAAGCATCGGAGTCAATAAGTGGCGTCACAGGACTGGTTCAAAAATAGACAGTAAGAAGAGTCAGTCTTCTTGTACTTAAGTTGACATTGTGCCTTTCGTATTTAATTCCGATGCGATTTCTGTATTTCACCGGCTATAAGAAGGTCCAAGGGATACAGTAAACCTAAAGTGAAGCATCGGAATCTATAACTAGTGTCACAGGAATGGTTCAAAGCATAGATAGTACGAAAAGTCAGTCGTCTTGTACTTAAGTCGGCATTGTGACTTTTCTATTTAATTCCGATGCAATTTCTGTGTTTCATCGACAATAAGAAGATCAGGGGGATACAGTAAACCTGAAGTGAAGCATCCGAATCCATAACTAGTGTCACAGGAATGGTTCAAAACATAGTTAGTAAATAGAATCAGTCTTCTTGTACTTCAGCCGGCATTGTGCATTTTGTATTTAATTCCGATGCAATTTCTGTGTTTCATCGTCAATATGAAGGTCCAAGGGATACAGTAAACCTCAAGTGATGCATCGGAATCTATAACTAGTGTCACAGGAATGGTTCAAAACATAGTCAGTAGGAAGATTCGGTCTTCATGTAATGAAGTCGGCATTGTGCATTTTGTATATAATTCCGATGCAATTTCTGTGTTTCATCGTCAATACGAAGGTCCAAGGGATACAGTAAACCGGAAGTGAAGCATCGGAATCTATAACTATTGTCACAGGAAAGGTTTAAAACATAGGCAGTAGGAAGAGTCAGTCTTCTTGTACTTAAGTCGGCATTGTGCCTTTTGTATTTAATTCCGTTGCAATTTCTGTGTTTCTTCGTCATTAAGAAGGTCCCAGGTATACAGTAAACCTGAAGTGCAGTATCGGAATCTATAACTAGTGTCACAGGAATGGTTCAAATCATAGACAGTAAGAAGAGTCAGTCTTATTGTACTTATGTCGGCATTGTGCCTTTTGTATTTAATTCCGATATAGTATCTGTGTTTCATCGTCAGTAAGATGCTCAGAGGGATACAGTAAACCTGAAGTGAAGCATCGAAATCTATAGCTAGTGTCACAGGAATGTTTCAAATCATTGTCAGTAAGAAGAGTCAGTCTTCTTGTCCTTAAGTCGGCATTGTGCCTTTTGTATTTAATTCTGATGCAATTTCTGTGTTTCATCGTCAATAAGAAGGTCCAAGGGATACAGTAAACCTGGAGTGAAGCATCGTAATCTATAACTAGTGTCACAGGAATGTTTCAAAACATTGACAGTAAGAAGAGTCAGTCTTCTTGTACTTAATTCTGCATTGTGCCTTTAGTATTTAATTCCGATGCAATTTCTGTGTTACATCGTTAATAGGAAGGTCCAAGGGATACAGTAATCCTGAAGTGAAGCATCGGAATTTATAACTAGTGTCACAGGAATGGTTCAAAATACAGTCAGTAAGAAGAGTCAGTCTTATGTACTTATGTCGGCATTGTGCCTTTTGTATTGAATTCCGATGCAATTTCTGTGTTTCATCGTCAATAAGAAGGTCCAAGGGATACAGTAAACCTGGAGTGAAGCATCGGAATCTATAACTAGTGTCACAGGGACAGTTCAAAACATAGACAATAAGATGAGTCACTATTCTGGTACTTAAGTCGGCATTGTGCTTTTTGTATTTATTTCCGAAGCAATATCTGTGTTTCATCGTCCCCAAAAAGGTCAGAGGGATACAGTAATCCAGAAGTTAAGCATCGGAATCAATAACTAGTGTCACAGAAATTTTTCAAACCATATACAGTTGGAAGAGTCAATCTTCATGTAGTTAAGTCGGCATTGTGCCTTTTGTATTGAATTCCGATGCAATTTCTGTGTTTCATCGTCAATAAGAAAGTCCAAGGGATACAGTAAATCTGAAATGAAGCATCGGAATCTGTGACTAGTGACACAGGAATGGTACAAAACATTGGCAGTACGAAGAGTCAGTCTTCTAGTACTTAAGTCGGCATTGTGCCTTTTCTATTTAATTCCGCTGCAATTTCTGTTTTTCATCGTCAATAAGACGGTCAGAGGGATACAGTAAACCTGAAGTAAAGCATCGGAATCTATAACAAGTGTCACCGGCATGGCTCAAAACGTAGACAGTTGGAAGAGTCAGTCTTCTTGTACTTAAGTGGGCATTGTGTCTTTTGTATTTAATTCCGATTCAATTTCTTTGTTTCATCGTCAATAAGAAGGTCCAAGGGATACAGTATACCTGAAGAGAAGCATCGGAATCTACAACTAGTGTCACAGGAATGGATCAAAACATAGACAGTAAGAAGAGTCAGTCTTCTTGTACTTAAGTCAGCATTGCGCCTTTTCTATTTAATTCCGATGCAATTTCTGTGTTCATCGTCAATAAGAAGGTCAGAGGGATACAGTATACCTGAAGTGAAGCATCGGAATCTATAACTAGTGTCACAGGAATAGTTCAAACATAGTCAGTAAGAAGAGTCAGTCTTCTTGTACTTAAGTTGGCATTGTACCTTTCGTATTTAATTCCGATGCAATTTCTGTATTTCACCGGCTATAAGAAGGTCCAAGGGATACAGTAAACCTGAAGTGAAGCATGGGAATCTATAACTAGTGTCACAGGAATGGTTCAAAACATAGACAGTACGAAAAGTCAGTCGTCTTGTACTTAAGTCGGCATTGTGACTTTTCTATTTAATTCCGATGCAGTTTCTGTGTTTCATCGACAATAAGAAGGTCAGGGGGATACAGTAAACCAGATGTGAAGCATCCGAATCCATAACTAGTGTCACAGGAATGGTTCAAAACATAGTTAGTAAATAGAATCAGTCTTATTGTACTTCAGCCGGCATTGTGTCTTTTGTATTTAATTCCGATGCAATTTCTGTGTTTCATCGTCAATAAGAAGGTAAGAGGGATACAGTAAACCTGAAGAGAAGCATCGGAATCTATAAGTAGTGTCACAGGAATGGGTCAAAACATAGTCAGTATGAAGAGTCGGTCTTTATGTACCTAAGTCTGCATTGTGCCTTTTGTGTTTAATTCCGATGCAATTTCTGTGTTTCATCGTCAATAAGAAGGTCCAAGGGATACAGTAAACCTGAAGTGAAGCATCGGAATCTATAACTAGTGTCACAGGAATGGTTCAAAACATAGACAGTAGGAAGAGTCAGTCTTCTTGTACTTAAGTCGGCATTGTGCCTTTTGTATTTTATTGCGATGCAATTTCTGTGTTTCATCGTCAAAAAGAAGGTCCAAGGGATACAGTAAACGTGGAGTGAAGCATCGGAATCTATAACTAGTGTCACAGGAATGGTTCAAATCATAGACAGTAAGAAGAGTCAGTCTTCTTGTACTTAAGTCGGCATTGTGCCTTTTGTGTTTAATTCCGATGCAATTTCTGAGTTACATCGTCAATATGAAGGTCCAAGGGATACAGTAAACCTCAAGTGATGCATCGGAATCTATAAGTAGTGTCACAGGAATGGTTCAAATCATAGTCAGTAGGAAGAGTCGGTCTTCATGTAATGAAGTCGGCATTGTGCCTTTTGTATATAATTCCGATGCAATTTCTGTGTTTCATCGTCAATACGAAGGTCCAAGGGATACAGTAAACCGGAAGTGAAGCATCGGAATCTATAACTAGTGTCACAGGAAAGGTTTAAAACATAGACAGTAGGAAGAGTCAGTCTTCTTGTACTTAAGTCGGCATTGTGCCTTTTGTATTTCATTCCGATGCAATTTCTGTGTTTCTTCGTCATTAAGAAGGTCCTAGGTATACAGTAAACCTGAAGTGCAGCATCGGAATCTATAACTAGTGTCACAGGAATGGTTCAAATCACAGACAGTAAGAAGAGTCAGTCTTATTGTACTTATGTCGGCATTGTGCCTTTTGTATTTAATTCCGATACAATATCTGTGTTTTATCGTCGGTAAGATGCTCAGAGGGATACAGTAAACCTGAAGTGAAGCATCGGAATCTATAGCTAGTGTCACAGGAATGTTTCAAATCATTGTCAGTAAGAAGAGTCAGTCTTCCTGTCCTTAAGTCGGCATTGTGCCTTTTGTATTTAATTCCGATGCAATTTCTGTGTTTCATCGTCAATAAGAAGGTCCAAGGGATACAGTAAACCTGGAGTGAAGCATCGTAATCTATAACTAGTGTCACAGGAATGTTTCAAAACATTGACAGTAAGAAGAGTCAGTCTTCTTGTACTTAATTCTGCATTGTGCCTTTAGTATTTAATTCCGATGCAATTTCTGTGTTACATCGTTAATAAGAAGGTCCAAGGGATACAGTAATCCTGAAGTGAAGCATCGGAATTTATTACTAGTGTCACAGGAATGGTTCAAAATACAGTCAGTAAGAAGAGTCAGTCTTCTTGTACTTAAGTCGGCATTGTGCCTTTTGTATTGAATTCCGATGCAATTTCTGTGTTTCATCGTCAATAAGAAGGACCAAGGGATACAGTAAACCTGGAGTGAAGCATCGGAATCTATAACTAGTGTCACAGGGTTGGTTCAACCATAGACAGTAAGAAGAGTCAGTCTTCTCGTTCTTAAGTCGGCATTGTGCCTTTTGTATTTAATTCCGATGATATTTCTGTGTTTCATCGTCAATAAGAAGGTCAGAGGGATGCAGGTATCCTGAAGTGAAGCATCGGAATCTATAACTAGTGTCACAGGAATGGTTCAAAACAGAGTCAGTAAGAATAGTCAGTCTTCTTGCACTTAAGTCATCATTGTGCATTTTCTATTTAATTCTGATGCAATTTCTGTGTTTCATCGTCAATAAGAAGGTCCAAGGGATACAGTAAACCTCGATTGAAACATCGGAGTCTATAACTAGTGTCACAGGAATGGTACAAATCATAGACAGAAAGAAGAGACAGACTTCTTTTACTTAAGTCGACATTGTGTTTTGTATTTAATTCCGATGCAATTTCTGTGTTTCATCGTCAATAAGAAGGTCCAAGGGATACAGTAAACTTAGAGTGAAGCATCGGAGTCAATAAGTGGTGTCACAGGACTGGTTCAAAAATAGACAGTAAGAAGAGTCAGTCTTCTAGCACTTAATTCGGCATTGTGCCTTTTGTATTTAATTCCCATGCAATTTCTGTGTTTCATCGTCATTATGGAGGTCAGAGGGATACAGTAAACCTGAAGTGAAGCATCGGAATCCATAACTAGTGTCACAGAAATGGTTCAAAACATAGTCAGTAAGAAGAGTCAGTTTTCTTGTACTTATGTCGGCATTGTGCCTTTTGTATTTAATTCCGATGCAATTTCTGTGTTTCATCGTCAATAAGAAGGTCCAAGGGATACAGTAAACCTGGAGTGAAGCATCGGAATCTATAACTAGTGGCACAGCGACGGTTCAAATCATAGACAGTAAGATGAGTCAGTATTCTTGTACTTAAGTCGGCATTGTGCTTTTTGTATTTATTTCCGATGCAATATCTGTGTTTCATCGTCTCTAAGAAGGTCAGAGGGATACAGTAATCCAGAAGTTAAGCATCGGAATCTATAACTAGTGTCACAGAAATTTTTCAAACATAGTCAGTAAGAAGAGTCAGTCTTCATGTAGTTAAGTGGGCATTGTGCCTTTTGTATTGAATTCCGATGCAACTTCTGGGTTTCATCGTCAATATGAAGGTCCAAGGGATACAGTAAACCTCAAGTGATGCATCGGAATCTGTAACTAGTGTCACAGGAATAGTTCAAAACATAGTCAGTAGGAAGAGTCGGTCTTCATGTAATGAAGTCGGCATTGTGCCTTTTGTATATAATTCCGATGCAATTTCTGTGTTTCATCGTCAATACGAAGGTCCAAGGGATACAGTAAACCGGAAGTGAAGCATAGGAATCTATAACTAGTGTCACAGGAAAGGTTTAAAACATGGACAGTAGGAAGAGTCAGTCTTCTTGTACTTAAGTCGGCATTGTGCCTTTTGTATTTAATTCCGATGCAATTTCTGTGTTTCATCGTCATTAAGAAGGTCCTAGGTATACAGTAAACCTGAAGTGCAGCATCGGAATCTATAACTAGTGTCACAGGAATGGTTCAAATCATAGACAGTAAGAAGAGTCAGTCTTATTGTACTTATGTCGGCATTGTGCCTTTTGTATTTAATTCCGATACAATATCTGTGTTTCATCGTCAGTAAGATGCTCAGAGGGATACAGTAAACCTGAAGTGAAGCATCGGAATCTATAGCTAGTGTCACAGGAATGTTTCAAATCATTGTCCAGTAAGAAGAGTCAGTCTTCTTGTCCTTAAGTCGGCATTGTGCCTTTTGTATTTAATTCTGATGCAATTTCTGTGTTTCATCGTCAATAAGAAGGTCCAAGGGATACAGTAAACCTGGAGTGAAGCATCGTAATCTATAACTAGTGTCACAGGAATGTTTCAAAACATTGACAGTAAGAAGAGTCAGTCTTCTTGTACTTAATTCTGCATTGTGCCTTTAGTATTGAATTCCGATGCAATTTCTGTGTTACATCGTTAATAAGAAGGTCCAAGGGATACAGTAATCCTGAAGTGAAGCATCGGAATTTATAACTAGTGTCACAGTAATGGTTCAAAATACAGTCAGTAAGAAGAGTCAGTCTACTTGTACTTAAGTTGGCATTGTGCCTTTTGTATTGAATTCCGATGCAATTTCTGTGTTTCATCGTCAATAAGAAGGACCAAGGGATACAGTAAACCTGGAGTGAAGCATCGGAATCTATAACTAGTGTCACAGGGATGGTTCAAAACATAGACAGTAAGAAGAGTCAGTCTTCTCGTTTTTAAGTCGGCATTGTGCCTTTTGTATTTAATTCCGATGATATTTCTGTGTTTCATCGTCAATAAGAAGGTCAGAGGGATACAGTTATCCTGAAGTGAAGCATCGGAATCTAGAACTAGTGTCACAGGAATGGTTCAAAACATAGTCAGTAAGAATAGTCAGTCTTCTTGTACTTAAGTCATCATTGTGCATTTTCTATTTAATTCTGATGCAATTTCTGTGTTTCATCGTCAATAAGAAGGTCCAAGGGATACCGTAAACCTCGAGGGAAGCATCGGAGTCTATAACTAGTGTCACAGGAATGGTACAAATCATAGACAGAAAGAAGAGACAGACTTCTTTTACTTAAGTCGACATTGTGTTTTGTATTTCATTCCGGTGCAATTTCTGTGTATCATCGTCAATAAGAAGGTCCAAGGGATACAGTAAACTTAGAGTGAAGCATCGGAGTCAATAAGTGGTGTCACAGGACTGGTTCAAAAATAGACAGTAAGAAGAGTCAGTCTTCTTGTACTTAATTCGGCATTGTGCCTTTTGTATTTAATTCCGATGCAATTTCTGTGTTTCATCGTCAATATGGAGGTCAGAGGGATACAGTAAACCAGAAGTAAAGCATCGGAATCTATAACAAGTGTCACCGGCATGGCTCAAAACGTAGGCAGTTGGAAGAGTCAGTCTTCTTGTACTTAAGTGGGCATTGAGTCTTTTGTATTTAATTCCGATTCAATTTGTTTGTTTCATCGTCAATAAGAAGGTCCAAGGGATACAGTATACCTGAAGAGAAGCATCGGAATCTACAACTAGTGTCACAGGAATGGATCAAAACATAGACAGTAAGAAGAGTCAGTCTTCTTGTACTTAAGTCAGCATTGTGCCTTTTCTATTTAATCCCGATGCAATTTCTGTGTTCATCGTCAATAAGAAGATCAGAGGGATACAGCAAACCTGATGTGAAGCATCGTAATCTATAACTAGTGTCACAGGAATGGTTCAAACATAGTCAAAATGAAGAGTCAGTCCTCTTGTACTTAAGTTGACATTGTGGCTTTCGTATTTAATTCCGATGCAATTTCTGTATTTCACCGGATATAAGAAGGTCCAAGGGATACAGTAAACCTAAAGTGAAGCATCGGAATCTATAACTAGTGTCACAGGAATGGTTCAAAGCATAGATAGTACGAAAAGTCAGTCGTCTTGTACTTAAGTCGGCATTGTGACTTTTCTATTTAATTCCGATGCAATTTCTGTGTTTCATCGACAATAAGAAGGTCAGGGGGATACAGTAACCTGAAGTGAAGCATCCGAATCCATAACTAGTGTCACAGGAATGGTTCAAAACATAGTTAGTAAATAGAATCAGTCTTCTTGTACTTCAGCCGGCATTGTGCATTTTGTATTTAATTCCGATGCAATTTCTGTCTTTCATCGTCAATAAGAAGGTAAGAGGGATACAGTAAACCTGAAGTGAAGCATCGGAATCTATAAGTAGTGTCACAGGAATGGGTCAAAACATAGTCAGTATGAAGAGTGAGTCTTTATGTACCTAAGTCTGCATTGTGCCTTTTGTGTTTAATTCCGATGCAATTTCTGTGTTTCATCGTCAATAAGAAGGTCCAAGGGATACAATAAACCTGAAGTGAAGCATCGGAATGTATAACTAGTGTCACAGGAATGGTTCAAAGCATAGACAGTAGGAAGAGTCAGTCTTCTTGTACTTAAGTCGGCATTGTGCCTTTTGTATTTTATTCCGATGCAATTTCTGTGTTTCATCGTCAATAAGAAGGTCCAAGGGATACAGTAAACGTGGAGTGTAGCATCGGAATCTATAACTAGTGTCACAGGAATGGTTCAAATCATAGACAGTAAGAAGAGTCAGTCTTCTTGTACTTAAGTCGGCATTGTGCCTTTTGTGTTTAATTCCGATGCAATTTCTGTGTTTCATCGTCAATATGAAGGTCCAAGGGATACAGTAAACCTCAAGTGATGCATCGGAATCTATAACTAGTGTCACAGGAATGGTTCAAAACATAGTCAGTAGGAAGAGTCGGTCGTCATGTAATGAAGTCGGCATTGTGCATTTTGTATATAATTCCGATGCAATTTCTGTGTTTCATCGTCAATACGAAGGTCCAAGGGATACAGTAAACCGGAAGTGAAGCATCGGAATCTATAACTATTGTCACAGGAAAGGTTTAAAACATAGGCAGTAGGAAGAGTCAGTCTTCTTGTACTTAAGTCGGCATTGTGCCTTTTGTATTTAATTCCGTTGCAATTTCTGTGTTTCTTCGTCATTAAGAAGGTCCTAGGTATACAGTAAACCTGAAGTGCAGTATCGGAATCTATAACTAGTGTCACAGGAATGGTTCAAATCATAGACAGTAAGAAGAGTCAGTCTTATTGTACTTATGTCGGCATTGTGCCTTTTGTATTTAATTCCGATATAATATCTGTGTTTCATCGTCAGTAAGATGCTCAGAGGGATACAGTAAACCTGAAGTGAAGCATCGGAATCTATAGCTAGTGTCACAGGAATGTTTCAAATCATTGTCAGTAAGAAGAGTCAGTCTTCTTGTCCTTAAGTCGGCATTGTGCCTTTTGTATTTAACTCTGATGCAATTTCTGTGTTTCATCGTCAATAAGAAGGTCCAAGGGATACAGTAAACCTGGAGTGAAGCATCGTAATATATAACTAGTGTCACAGGAATGTTTCAAAACATTGACAGTAAGAAGGGTCAGTCTTCTTGTACTTAATTCTGCATTGTGCCTTTAGTATTTAATTCCGATGCAATGTCTGTGTTACATCGTTAATAAGAAGGTCCAAGGGATACAGTAATCCTGAAGTGAAGCATCGGAATTTATAACTAGTGTCACAGGAATGGTTCAAAATACAGTCAGTAAGAAGAGTCAGTCTTATGTACTTAAGTCGGCATTGTGCCTTTTGTATTGAATTCCGATGGAATTTCTGTGTTTCATCGTCAATAAGAAGGTCCAAGGGATACAGTAAACCTGGAGTGAAGCATCGGAATCTATAACTAGTGTCACAGGGACAGTTCAAAACATAGACAATGAGATGAGTCAGTATTCTGGTGCTTAAGTCGCCATTGTGCTTTTTGTATTTATTTCCGATGCAATATCTGTGTTTCATCGTCTCCAAAAAGGTCAGAGGGATACAGTAATCCAGAAGTTAAGCATCGGAATCAATAACTAGTGTCACAGAAATTTTTCAAACCATATTCAGTTGGAAGAGTCAATCTTCATGTAGTTAAGTCGGCATTGTGCCTTTTGTATTGAATTCCGATGCAATTTCTGTGTTTCATCGTCAATAAGAAAGTCCAAGGGATACAGTAAATCTGAAATGAAGCATCGGAATCTGTGACTAGTGACACAGGAATGGTTCAAAACATTGGCAGTAGGAAGAGTCAGTCTTCTAGTACTTAAGTCAGCATTGTGCCTTTTCTATTTAATTCCGCTGCAATTTCTGTTTTTCATCGTCAATAAGACGGTCAGAGGGATACAGTAAACCTGAAGTAAAGCATCGGAATCTATAACAAGTGTCACCGGCATGGCTCAAAACGTAGACAGTTGGAAGAGTCAGTCTTCTTGTACTTAAGTGGGCATTGTGTCTTTTGTATTTAATTCCGATTCAATTTCTTTGTTTCATCGTCAATAAGATGCTCAGAGGGATACAGTAAACCTGAAGTGAAGCATCGGAATCTATAGCTAGTGTCACAGGAATGTTTCAAATCATTGTCAGTAAGAAGAGTCAGTCTTCTTGTCCTTAAGTCGGCATTGTGCCTTTTGTATTTAATTCTGATGCAATTTCTGTGTTTCATCGTCAATAAGAAGGTCCAAGGGATATAGTAAACCTGGAGTGAAGCATCGTAATCTATAACTAGTGTCACAGGAATGTTTCAAAACATTGACAGTAAGAAGAGTCAGTCTTCTTGTACTTAATTCTGCATTGTGCCTTTAGTATTGAATTCCGATGCAATTTCTGTGTTACATCGTTAATAAGAAGGTCCAAGGGATACAGTAATCCTGAAGTGAAGCATCGGAATTTATAACTAGTGTCACAGTAATGGTTCAAAATACAGTCAGTAAGAAGAGTCAGTCTACTTGTACTTAAGTTGGCATTGTGCCTTTTGTATTGAATTCCGATGCAATTTCTGTGTTTCATCGTCAATAAGAAGGACCAAGGGATACAGTAAACCTGGAGTGAAGCATCGGAATCTATAACTAGTGTCACAGGGATGGTTCAAAACATAGACAGTAAGAAGAGTCAGTCTTCTCGTTTTTAAGTCGGCATTGTGCCTTTTGTATTTAATTCCGATGATATTTCTGTGTTTCATCGTCAATAAGAAGGTCAGAGGGATACAGTTATCCTGAAGTGAAGCATCGGAATCTAGAACTAGTGTCACAGGAATGGTTCAAAACATAGTCAGTAAGAATAGTCAGTCTTCTTGTACTTAAGTCATCATTGTGCATTTTCTATTTAATTCTGATGCAATTTCTGTGTTTCATCGTCAATAAGAAGGTCCAAGGGATACCGTAAACCTCGAGGGAAGCATCGGAGTCTATAACTAGTGTCACAGGAATGGTACAAATCATAGACAGAAAGAAGAGACAGACTTCTTTTACTTAAGTCGACATTGTGTTTTGTATTTCATTCCGGTGCAATTTCTGTGTTTCATCGTCAATAAGAAGGTCCAAGGGATACAGTAAACTTAGAGTGAAGCATCGGAGTCAATAAGTGGTGTCACAGGGTTGGTTCAACCATAGACAGTAAGAAGAGTCAGTCTTCTCGTTCTTAAGTCGGCATTGTGCCTTTTGTATTTAATTCCGATGATATTTCTGTGTTTCATCGTCAATAAGAAGGTCAGAGGGATGCAGGTATCCTGAAGTGAAGCATCGGAATCTATAACTAGTGTCACAGGAATGGTTCAAAACAGAGTCAGTAAGAATAGTCAGTCTTCTTGCACTTAAGTCATCATTGTGCATTTTCTATTTAATTCTGATGCAATTTCTGTGTTTCATCGTCAATAAGAAGGTCCAAGGGATACAGTAAACCTCGATTGAAGCATCGGAGTCTATAACTAGTGTCACAGGAATGGTACAAATCATAGACAGAAAGAAGAGACAGACTTCTTTTACTTAAGTCGACATTGTGTTTTGTATTTAATTCCGATGCAATTTCTGTGTTTCATCGTCAATAAGAAGGTCCAAGGGATACAGTAAACTTAGAGTGAAGCATCGGAGTCAATAAGTGGTGTCACAGGACTGGTTCAAAAATAGACAGTAAGAAGAGTCAGTCTTCTTGTACTTAATTCGGCATTGTGCCTTTTGTATTTAATACCGATGCAATTTCTGTGTTTCATCGTCAATATGGAGGTCAGAGGGATACAGTAAACCTGAAGTGAAGCATCGGAATCCATAACTAGTGTCACAGAAATGGTTCAAAACATAGTCAGTAAGAAGAGTCAGTTTTCTTGTACTTATGTCGGCATTGTGCCTTTTGTATTTAATTCCGATGCAATTTCTGTGTTTCATCGTCAATAAGAAGGTCCAAGGGATACAGTAAACCTGGAGTGAAGCATCGGAATCTATAACTAGTGGCACAGCGACGGTTCAAATCATAGACAGTAAGATGAGTCAGTATTCTTGTACTTAAGTCGGCATTGTGCTTTTTGTATTTATTTCAGATGCAATATCTGTGTTTCATCGTCTCTAAGAAGGTCAGAGGGATACAGTAATCCAGAAGTTAAGCATCGGAATCTATAACTAGTGTCACAGAAATTTTTCAAACATAGTCAGTAAGAAGAGTCAGTCTTCATGTAGTTAAGTGGGCATTGTGCCTTTTGTATTGAATTCCGATGCAACTTCTGGGTTTCATCGTCAATATGAAGGTCCAAGGGATACAGTAAACCTCAAGTGATGCATCGGAATCTGTAACTAGTGTCACAGGAATAGTTCAAAACATAGGCAGTAGGAAGAGTCGGTCTTCATGTAATGAAGTCGGCATTGTGCCTTTTGTATATAATTCCGATGCAATTTCTGTGTTTCATCGTCAATACGAAGGTCCAAGGGATACAGTAAACCGGAAGTGAAGCATAGGAATCTATAACTAGTGTCACAGGAAAGGTTTAAAACATGGACAGTAGGAAGAGTCAGTCTTCTTGTACTTAAGTCGGCATTGTGCCTTTTGTATTTAATTCCGATGCAATTTCTGTGTTTCATCGTCATTAAGAAGGTCCTAGGTATACAGTAAACCTGAAGTGCAGCATCGGAATCTATAACTAGTGTCACAGGAATGGTTCAAATCATAGACAGTAAGAAGAGTCAGTCTTATTGTACTTATGTCGGCATTGTGCCTTTTGTATTTAATTCCGATACAATATCTGTGTTTCATCGTCAGTAAGATGCTCAGAGGGATACAGTAAACCTGAAGTGAAGCATCGGAATCTATAGCTAGTGTCACAGGAATGTTTCAAATCATTGTCAGTAAGAAGAGTCAGTCTTCTTGTCCTTAAGTCGGCATTGTGCCTTTTGTATTTAATTCTGATGCAATTTCTGTGTTTCATCGTCAATAAGAAGGTCCAAGGGATACAGTAAACCTGGAGTGAAGCATCGTAATCTATAACTAGTGTCACAGGAATGTTTCAAAACATTGACAGTAAGAAGAATCAGTCTTCTTGTACTTAATTCTGCATTGTGCCTTTAGTATTGAATTCCGATGCAATTTCTGTGTTACACCGTTAATAAGAAGGTCCAAGGGATACAGTAATCCTGAAGTGAAGCATCGGAATTTATAACTAGTGTCACAGTAATGGTTCAAAATACAGTCAGTAAGAAGAGTCAGTCTACTTGTACTTAAGTTGGCATTGTGCCTTTTGTATTGAATTCCGATGCAATTTCTGTGTTTCATCGTCAATAAGAAGGACCAAGGGATACAGTAAACCTGGAGTGAAGCATCGGAATCAATAACTAGTGTCACAGGGATGGTTCAAAACATAGACAGTAAGAAGAGTCAGTCTTCTCGTTTTTAAGTCGGCATTGTGCCTTTTGTATTTAATTCCGATGATATTTCTGTGTTTCATCGTCAATAAGAAGGTCAGAGGGATACAGTTATCCTGAAGTGAAGCATCGGAATCTAGAACTAGTGTCACAGGAATGGTTCAAAACATAGTCAGTAAGAATAGTCAGTCTTCTTGTACTTAAGTCATCATTGTGCATTTTCTATTTAATTCTGATGCAATTTCTGTGTTTCATCGTCAATAAGAAGGTCCAAGGGATACCGTAAACCTCGAGGGAAGCATCGGAGTCTATAACTAGTGTCACAGGAATGGTACAAATCATAGACAGAATGAAGAGACAGACTTCTTTTACTTAAGTCGACATTGTGTTTTGTATTTCATTCCGGTGCAATTTCTGTGTTTCATCGTCAATAAGAAGGTCCAAGGGATACAGTAAACTTAGAGTGAAGCATCGGAGTCAATAAGTGGTGTCACAGGACTGGTTCAAAAATAGACAGTAAGAAGAGTCAGTCTTCTTGTACTTAATTCGGCATTGTGCCTTTTGTATTTAATTCCGATGCAATTTCTGTGTTTCATCGTCAATATGGAGGTCAGAGGGATACAGTAAACCAGAAGTAAAGCATCGGAATCTATAACAAGTGTCACCGGCATGGCTCAAAACGTAGGCAGTTGGAAGAGTCAGTCTTCTTGTACTTAAGTGGGCATTGTGTCTTTTGTATTTAATTCCGATTCAATTTGTTTGTTTCATCGTCAATAAGAATGTCCAAGGGATACAGTATACCTGAAGAGAAGCATCGGAATCTACAACTAGTGTCACAGGAATGGATCAAAACATAGACAGTAAGAAGAGTCAGTCTTCTTGTACTTAAGTCAGCATTGTGCCTTTTCTATTTAATCCCGATGCAATTTCTGTGTTCATCGTCAATAAGAAGGTCAGAGGGATACAGCAAACCTGATGTGAAGCATCGTAATCTATAACTAGTGTCACAGGAATGGTTCAAACATAGTCAAAATGAAGAGTCAGTCCTCTTGTACTTAAGTTGACATTGTGCCTTTCGTATTTAATTCCGATGCAATTTCTGTATTTCACCGGATATAAGAAGGTCCAAGGGATACAATAAACCTAAAGTGAAGCATCGGAATCTATAACTAGTGTCACAGGAATGGTTCAAAGCATAGATAGTACGAAAAGTCAGTCGTCTTGTACTTAAGTCGGCATTGTGACATTTCTATTTAATTCCGATGCAATTTCTGTGTTTCATCGACAATAAGAAGGTCAGGGGGATACAGTAACCTGAAGTGAAGCATCCGAATCCATAACTAGTGTCACAGGAATGGTTCAAAACATAGTTAGTAAATAGAATCAGTCTTCTTGTACTTCAGCCGGCATTGTGCATTTTGTATTTAATTCCGATGCAATTTCTGTCTTTCATCGTCAATAAGAAGGTAAGAGGGATACAGTAAACCTGAAGTGAAGCATCGGAATCTATAAGTAGTGTCACAGGAATGGGTCAAAACATAGTCAGTATGAAGAGTGAGTCTTTATGTACCTAAGTCTGCATTGTGCCTTTTGTGTTTAATTCCGATGCAATTTCTGTGTTTCATCGTCAATAAGAAGGTCCAAGGGATACAGTAAACCTGAAGTGAAGCATCGGAATGTATAACTAGTGTCACAGGAATGGTTCAAAGCATAGACAGTAGGAAGAGTCAGTCTTCTTGTACTTAAGTCGGCATTGTGCCTTTTGTATTTTATTCCGATGCAATTTCTGTGTTTCATCGTCAATAAGAAGGTCCAAGGGATACAGTAAACGTGGAGAGTAGCATCGGAATCTATAACTAGTGTCACAGGAATGGTTCAAATCATAGACAGTAAGAAGAGTCAGTCTTCTTGTACTTAAGTCGGCATTGTGCCTTTTGTGTTTAATTCCGATGCAATTTCTGTGTTTTATCGTCAATATGAAGGTCCAAGGGATACAGTAAACCTCAAGTGATGCATCGGAATCTATAACTAGTGTCACAGGAATGGTTCAAAACATAGTCAGTAGGAAGAGTCGGTCGTCATGTAATGAAGTCGGCATTGTGCATTTTGTATATAATTCCGATGCAATTTCTGTGTTTCATCGTCAATACGAAGGTCCAAGGGATACAGTAAACCGGAAGTGAAGCATCGGAATCTATAACTATTGTCACAGGAAAGGTTTAAAACATAGGCAGTAGGAAGAGTCAGTCTTCTTGTACTTAAGTCGGCATTGTGCCTTTTGTATTTAATTCCGTTGCAATTTCTGTGTTTCTTCGTCATTAAGAAGGTCCTAGGTATACAGTAAACCTGAAGTGCAGTATCGGAATCTATAACTAGTGTCACAGGAATGGTTCAAATCATAGACAGCAAGAAGAGTCAGTCTTATTGTACTTATGTCGGCATTGTGCCTTTTGTATTTAATTCCGATATAATATCTGTGTTTCATCGTCAGTAAGATGCTCAGAGGGATACAGTAAACCTGAAGTGAAGCATCGGAATCTATAGCTAGTGTCACAGGAATGTTTCAAATCATTGTCAGAAAGAAGAGTCAGTCTTCTTGTCCTTAAGTCGGCATTGTGCCTTTTGTATTTAACTCTGATGCAATTTCTGTGTTTCATCGTCAATAAGAAGGTCCAAGGGATACAGTAAACCTGGAGTGAAGCATCGTAATATATAACTAGTGTCACAGGAATGTTTCAAAACATTGACAGTAAGAAGGGTCAGTCTTCTTGTACTTAATTCTGCATTGTGCCTTTAGTATTTAATTCCGATGCAATGTCTGTGTTACATCGTTAATAAGAAGGTCCAAGGGATACAGTAATCCTGCAGTGAAGCATCGGAATTTATAACTAGTGTCACAGGAATGGTTCAAAATACAGTCAGTAAGAAGAGTCAGTCTTATGTACTTAAGTCGGCATTGTGCCTTTTGTATTGAATTCCGATGGAATTTCTGTGTTTCATCGTCAATAAGAAGGTCCAAGGGATACAGTAAACCTGGAGTGAAGCATCGGAATCTATAACTAGTGTCACAGGGACAGTTCAAAACATAGACAATAAGATGAGTCAGTATTCTGGTGCTTAAGTCGCCATTGTGCTTTTTGTATTTATTTCCGATGCAATATCTGTGTTTCATCGTCTCCAAAAAGGTCAGAGGGATACAGTAATCCAGAAGTTAAGCATCGGAATCAATAACTAGTGTCACAGAAATTTTTCAAACCATATTCAGTTGGAAGAGTCAATCTTCATGTAGTTAAGTCGGCATTGTGCCTTTTGTATTGAATTCCGATGCAATTTCTGTGTTTCATCGTCAATAAGAAAGTCCAAGGGATACAGTAAATCTGAAATGAAGCATCGGAATCTGTGACTAGTGACACAGGAATGGTTCAAAACATTGGCAGTAGGAAGAGTCAGTCTTCTAGTACTTAAGTCAGCATTGTGCCTTTTCTATTTAATTCCGCTGCAATTTCTGTGTTTCATCGTCAATAAGAAGGTCAGAGGGATACAGTAAACCTGAAGTGAAGCATCGGAATCTATAACTAGTGTCACAGGAATGGTCCAACTTAGTCAGTAAGAAGAGTCAGTCTTCTTGTACTTAAGTTGGCATTGTGCCTTTCGTATTTAATTCCGATGCAATTTCTGTATTTCACCGGCTATAAGAAGGTCCAAGAGATACAGTAAACCTGAAGTGAAGCATGGGAATCTATAACTAGTGTCACAGGAATGGTTGAAAACATAGACAGTACGAAAAGTCAGTCGTCTTGTACTTAAGTCGGCATTGTGACTTTTCTATTTAATTCCGATGCAATTTCTGTGTTTCATCGACAATAAGAAGGTCAGGGGGATACAGTAAACCAGAAGTGAAGCATCCGAATCCATAACTAGTGTCACAGGAATGGTTCAAAACATAGTTAGAAAATAGAATCAGTCTTATTGTACTTCAGCCGGCATTGTGTCTTTTGTATTTAATTCCGATGCTATTTCTGTGTTTCATCGTCAATAAGAAGGTAAGAGGGATACAGTAAACCTGAAGTGAAGCATCGGAATCTATAAGTAGTGTCACAGGAATGGGTCAAAACATAGTCAGTATGAAGAGTCAGTCTTTATGTACCTAAGTCTGCATTGTGCCTTTTGTGTTTAATTCCGATGCAATTTCTGTGTTTCATCGTCAATAAGAAGGTCCAAGGGATACAGTAAACCTAAAGTGAAGCATCGGAATCTATAACTTGTGTCACAGGAATGGTTCAAAACATAGACAGTAGGAAGAGTCAGTCTTCTTGTACTTAAGTCGGCATTGTGCCTTTTGTATTTTATTGCGATGCAATTTCTGTGTTTCATCGTCAATAAGAAGGTCCAAGGGATACAGTAAACCTGGAGTGAAGCATCGGAATCTATAACTAGTGTCACAGGGTTGGTTCAAACATAGACAGTAAGAAGAGTCAGTCTTCTCGTCCTTAAGTCGGCATTGTGCCTTTTGTATTTAATTCCGATGATATTTCTGTGTTTCATCGTCAATAAGGAGGTCAGAGGGATGCAGGTATCCTGAAGTGAAGCATCGGAATCTATAACTAGTGTCACAGGAATGGTTCAAAACAAAGTCGGTAAGAAAAATCAGTCTTCTTGTACTTAAGTCATCATTGTGCATTTTCTATTTAATTCTGATGCAATTTCTGTGTTTCATCGTCAATAAGAAGGTCCAAGGGATACAGTAAACCTCGACTGAAGCATCGGAGTAAATAACTAGTGTCACAGGAATGGTACAAATCATAGACAGAAAGAAGAGACAGACTTCTTTTACTTAAGTCGACATTGTGTTTTGTATTTATTTCCGATGCAATTTCTGTGTTTCATCGTCAATAAGAAGGTCCAAGGGATACAGTAAACCGGAAGTGAAGCATCGGAATCTACAACTAGTGTCACAGGAAAGGTTTAAAACATAGACAGTGGGAAGAGTCAGTCTTCTAGTACTTAAGTCGGCATTGTGCTTTTTCTATTTAATTCCGCTGCAATTTCTGTTTTGCATCGTCAATAAGACGGTCAGAGGGATACAGTAAACCTGAAGTAAAGCATCGGAATCTATAACAAGTGTCACCGGCATGGCTCAAAACGTAGACAGTTGGAAGAGTCAGTCTTCTTGTACTTAACTGGGCATTGTGTCTTTTGTATTTAATTCAGATTCAATTTCTTTGTTTGATCGTCAATAAGAAGGTCCAAGGGATACAGTATACCTGAAGAGAAGCATCGGAATCTACAACTAGTGTCACAGGAATGGATCAAAACAGAGACAGTAAGAAGAGTCAGTCTACTTGTACTTAAGTCGGCATTGTGCCTTTTCTATTTAATTCCGATGCAATTTCTGTGTTCATCGTCATTAAGAGGGTCAGAGGGATACAGTAAACCTGAAGTGAAGCATCGGAATCTATAACTAGTGTCACAGGAATGGTTCAAACATAGTCAGTAAGAAGAGTCAATCTTCTTGTACTTAAGTTGGCATTGTGCCTTTCGTATTTAATTCCGATGCAATTTCTGTATTTCTCCGGCTATAAGAAGGTCAGATGCATACAGTAAACCTGAAGTGAAGCATCGGAATCTATAACTAGTTTCACAGGAATGGTTCAAAGCATAGTCAGTAAGAAGAGTCAGTCTTCTTGTCCTTAAGTCGGCATTGTGCCTCTTGTATTTAATTCCGACGCAATTGCTGTGTTTCATTGTCAATGAGAAGGTCCAAGGGATACAGTAAACCTGGAGTGAAGCATCGGAAACTATAACTAGTGTCACAGTAATGGTACAAAACATAGACAGTAGGAAGAGTCAGTCTTCTTGTACTTAAGTCGGCATTGTGCCTTTTGTATTTAATTCCGATGCAATGGCTGTGTTTCATCGTCAATAAGAAGGTCAGAGGGGTACAGTAAACCTGACGTGAAGCATCGGATTCCAAAACTATTGACACAGGAATGGTGCAAATCATGGACAGTAGGAAGGGCCAGTCTTCTTGTACTTAAGTCGGATTGTGCCCTTTGTTTTTAATTCCGATGCAATTTCTGTGTTTCATCGTCAATAAGAATGTCCAATGTATATAGTAAACCTGGAGTGAAGCATCGGAATCAATAACTAGTGTCACAGGAATGGTTCAAAACATTGACAGTAAGAAGAGGCAGTCATCTTGTACTTAAGTCGACATTGTGCATTTTCTATTTAATTTCGATGCAATTTCTGTGTTTCATCGTCAATAAGAAGGTCAGAGGGATACAATAAACCTGAAGTGTAGCATCGGAATCTATAACTAGTGTCACAGGAATGGTTCAAAACATAGTCAGTAAGAACAGTCAGTCTCCTTGTCCTTAAGTCGGCATTGTGCTTTTTGTATTTAATTCCGAAGCGATTTCTGTGTTTCATCGTCAATAAGAAGGTCCAAGGGATACTGTAATCGTGAAGTGAAGCATCGGAATCTATAACTAGTGTCACAGGAATGGTTCAAAACATAGTCAGTAAGAAGAGACAGTCTTCTTGTACTTAAGTCTTCCTTGTGCCATTTTTATTTAATTCCGATGCAATTTCTGTGTTTCATCGTCAATAAGAAGGTCCAAGGGATTCAGTAAACCTGGAGTAAAGCATCGGAATCTATAACTAGTGTCAATGGAATGGTTCAAATCATAGACAGTAAGAAGAGTCAGTCTTCTTGTACTTAAGTCGGCATTGTGCCTTTTGTAATTACTTCCGATGCAATTTCTGTGTTTCATCGACAATTAGAAGGTCGGAGGGATACAGTAAACCTGAAGTGAAGCATCTGAATCTATAACTAGTGCCACAAGAATGGTTTAAAACATAGACAGTAGGAAGAGTCAGTCTTCTTGTACTTAAGTCGGCAATGTGCCTTTTGTATTTAATTCCGATGCAATTTCTGTGTTTCATCGTCAATAAGAAGGTCCAAGGGATTAAGTGAACATGAAGTGAAGCATCAGAATCTATAATTAGTGTCCCAGGAATGGTTCAAAACATAGTAAGAAGAGTCAGTCTTCTTGTACTTAAGTCGACATTGTGCCTTTTGCATTTATTTCCGATGCAATTTCTGTGTTTCACCGTCAACAAGAAGGTCAGAGGGATACAGTTAACCTGAAGTGAAGCATCGCAATCTATAACTAGTGTCACAGGAATGGTTGAAATCATAGTCAGTAAGAAGAGTAAGTCTTCTTGTACTTAAGTCGGCATTGTGCCTTTTGTATTTAATTCCGATGCAATTTCTGTGTTTCATCGTCAATAAGGAGGTCCAAGGGATACAGTAAACCTGAAGTGAAGCGTCTGAATCTATAACTAGTGTCACAGGAATGGTTCAAATTATAGTCGGTAAGAAGAGTCTGTCTTCTTGCCCTTAAGCCGGCATTGTGCCTTTTGTATTTAATACCGATGCAAGTTCTGTGTTTCATCGGCAATAAGGTCAGAGGGATACAGTAAACCTGAAGTGAAGCATCGGGATCTATAACTAGTGTCACAGGAATGGTTCAAAACATAGTCAGTAGGAAGAGTCAGACTTCATGTACTTAAGTCGGCATTGTGCCTCTTGTATTTAATTCCGATGGAATTTCTGTTTTTCATCATCAATAAGAAGGTCAGACATATACAGTAAACCTGAAGTGAAGCATCGGAATCCGAAACTAGTTTCACAGGAATGGTTCAAAACATAGACAGTAGGAAGAGTCAGTCTTCTTGTACTTATGCCGGCATTGTGCCTTTTGTATTTAATTCCGATGCAATTTCTGTGTTTCATCGTCAATAACAACGTCCAAGGGATACAGTAAGCCAGGAGTGAAGCATCGGAATCTATAACTAGTGTCACAGGAATGGTTCAAAACATAGACAGTAAGAAGAGTCAGTCTTCTTGTACTTAAGTTGACATTGTGCCTTTTCTATTTAATTCCGATGCAATCTCTGTGTTTCATCGACAATAAGAAGGTCAGAGGCATAATATAAACCTGAAGTGTAGCATCGGAATCTATAACTAGTGTCACAGGAATGGTGTAAAACATAGTCAGTAAGAACATCCAGTCCTCTTGTACTTAAGTCGGCATTGTGCCTTTTGTATTTAATTCCGATGCAATTTCTGTGCTTCATCGTCAATATGAAGGTCCAAGCGATACAGTAAACATAGAGTGTAGCATCGGAATCTGTAACTAGTGTCACAGGATTGGTTAAACTCATAGACATTAAGAAGAGTCAGTCTTCGTGTACTTAAGTCGGCATTTTGCCTTTTGAATTTAATTCCGATGGAATTTCTGTGTTTCATCGTCAATAAGAAGGTCCAAGGGATACAGTAAACCTGAAGTGAAGCATCGGAATCTATAACTAGTGCCACAGGAATGGTTCAAAACATAGTCAGTAAGAAAAGTCAGTCTTCTTTTACTTAAGTCTTCTTTGTGCCATTTCTATTTAGTTCCGATGCAATTTCTGTGTTTAATCGTCAATAAGAAGGTCCAAGGGATACAGTAAACCTGGATCGAAGCATCGGAATCTGTAACTAGTGTCAATGGAATGGTTCAAAACATAGACTGTAAGAAGAGTCAGTCTTCTTGTACTTAAGTCGGCATTGTGCCTTTTGTATTTAATTCCGATGCATTTCTGTGTTTCATCGTCAAAAAGGAGGTCAGAGGGATACACTAAACCCTAAGTGAAGCATCGGAATCTGTAGCTAGTGTCACAGGAATAGTTCAAAACATAGTCAGTAAGAAGAGTCAGTCTCCTTGTCCTTAAGTCGGCATTGTGCCTTTTGTATTTAATTCCGATGCAATTTCTGTGTTTCATCGTCAATAAGAAGGGCCAAGGGATACAGTAAACCTGAAGTGAAGCATCGGGATCTATAACTAGTGTCACAGGAATGGTTCAAAACATAGTCAGTAGGAAGAGTCAGACTTCATGTACTTAAGTCGGCATTGTGCCTCTTGTATTTAATTCCGATGGAATTTCTGTTTTTCATCATCAATAAGAAGGTCAGACATATACAGTAAACCTGAAGTGAAGCATCTGAATCCGAAACTAGTTTCACAGGAATGGTTCAAAACATAGACAGTAGGAAGAGTCAGTCTTTTTGTACTTATGCCGGCATTGTGCCTTTTGCATTTAATTCCGATGCAATTTCTGTGTTTCATCGTGAATAACAACGTCCACGGGATACAGTAAGCCTGGAGTGAAGCATCGGAATCTATAACTAGTGTCACAGGAATGGTTCAAAACATAGACAGTAAGAAGAGTCAGTCTTTTTGTACTTAAGTTGACATTGTGCCTTTTCTATTTAATTCCGATGCAATCTCTGTGTTTCATCGTCAATAAGAAGGTCAGAGGCATAATATAAACCTGAAGTGTAGCATCGGAATCTATAACTAGTGTCACAGGAATGGTTGAAAACATAGTCAGTAAGAACAGCCAGTCCTCTTGTCCTTAAGTCGGCATTGTGCCTTTTGTATTTAATTCCGATGCAATTTCTGTGCTTCATCGTCAATATGAAGGTCCAAGGGATACAGTAAACCTAGAGTGTAGCATCGGAATCTATAACTAGTGTCACAGGATTGGTTAAAAACATAGACAGTAAGAAGAGTCAGTCTTCGTGTACTTAAGTCGGCATTTTGACTTTTGAATTTAATTCCCATGGAATGTCTGTGTTTCATCGTCAATACGAAGGTCCAAGGGATACAGTAAACCTGAAGTGAAACATCGGAATCTATAACTAGTGTCACAGGAATGTTTCAAAACAAAGACAGTAAGAAAAGTCAGTCGTCTTGTACTTAAGTCGGCATTATGCTTTTCCCATTTAATTCCGATGCAATTTCTGTGTTTCATCGTCAATAAGAAGCACAGAGGGATACAGTAAACTTGAAGTGAAGCATCCGAATCTATAACTAATGTCACATGAATGGTTCAAACATTGTCAGTAAAAGGAGTCAGTCTACTTGTACTTAAGTCGGCATTGTGCCTTTTGTATTTAATTCCGAGGCAATTTCTGTGTTTCATCGTCAATAAGAAGATCCAAGGGATACAGTAAACCTGAAGAGAAGCATCGGAATCTATAACTAGTGCCAAAGGAATGGTTCTAAACATAGTCAGTAAGAAGAGTCAGTCTTCTTGTACTTAAGTCGGCATTGTGCCTCTTGTATTTAATTCCGATGCAATTTCTGTGTTTCATCGTCAATAAGAAGGTCAGAGGGATACAGTAAACCTGAAGTGACGCATCGGAATCTATAACTAGAGTCACAGGAATGGTTCAAAGCATAGACAGTAAGAAGGGTCAGTCTTCTTGCACTCATTTGGGCATTGCGCCTTTTGTATTTAATTCCAATGCAATTTCTGTGTTTCATCGTCAATAAGAAGGTCCAAGGGATACAGTAAACCTGAAGTGAAACATCTGAATCTATAACTAGTGTCACAGGAATGGTTCAAAACTTAGACAGTAAGAAGAGTCAGTCTTCTTTTACATAAGTCTTCTTTGTGCCCTTTCTATTTAGTTCCGATGCAATTTCTGTGTTTCATCGTCAATAAGAAGGTCCAAGGGATACAGTAAACCTCAAGTGAAGCATCGGAATCTATAACTGGTGTCACAGGAATGGTTCAAACATAGTCAGTAGGAAGATCCGGTCTTCATGTACTTAAGTCGGCATTGTGCCTTTTGTATTTAATTCCGATGCAATTTCTGTGTTTCATCGTCAATATGAAGGTCCAACGGATACAGTAAACCTGAAACGAAGCATCGGAATCTAAAACTTGTGTCACAAGAATGGTTCAAAACTTAGACAGTAGGAAGAGTCAGTCTTCTTGTACTTCAGTTGGCATTGTGCCTTTTGTATTTAATTCCGGAGCAATTTCTGTGTTTCATCGTCAATAACAAGGTCCAAGAGATACAGTGAACCTGAAGTGAAGCATCGGAATCTATAACTAGTGTCACAGGAATGGTTCAAACATAGACAGTAAGAAGTGTCAGTCTTCTTGCACTTATGTCGGCATTGTGCCTTTTGTATTTAATTCCAATGCAATTTCTGTGTTTCATTGTCAATAAGAAGGTCCAAGGGATACAGTAAATCTCAAGTGAAACATCGGAATCTATAACTAGTGTCACAGGAATGTTTCAAAACACAGACAGTAAGAAAAGTCAGTCGTCTTGTACTTAAGTCGGCATTATGCTTTTCCCATTTAATTCCGATGCAATTTCTGTGTTTCATCGTCATTAAGAAGCTCAGAGGGATACAGTAAACCTGAAGTGTAGCATCCGATTCTATAACTAATGTCACATGAATGGTTCAAAACATAGTCAGTAAAAGGAGTCAGTCTTCTTGTACTTAAGTCGGCATTGTGCCTTTTGTATTTAATTCCGAGGCAATTTCTGTGTTTCATCGTCAATAAGAAGGTCCAAGGTATACAGTAAACCAGAAGAGAAGCATCGGAATCTATAACTAGTGTCACAGGAATGGTTCAAAACATAGACAGTAGGAAGAGTCAGTCTTCTTGTACTTAAGTCGGCATTGTGCCTTTTCTATTTAATTCCGATGCAATTTCTGTGTTTCATCGTCAAGGAGTAGGTCAGAGGGGTACAGTAAAGCTGAAGTGAAGCATCGAAATCTATAACTAGAGTCACAGGAATGGTTCAAAACATACGCAGTAAGAGGAGTCAGTCTTTTTGTACTTAAGTCGGCAGTGTTCCTATTGTGTTAATTCCGATGCGATTTCTGTATTTCATCGTCAATAAGAAGGTCCAAGGGATACAGTAAACCTGAAGTGAAGCATCGTAATCTATAACTAGTGTCACAGGAATGGTTCAGAGCATAGACAGTAAGATGAGTCAGTCTTCTTGTACTTAAGTCGGCATTGTGCCTTTTGTATTTAATTCCCTTGCAATTTCTGTGTTTCATCGTCAATAAGAAGGTCCAAGGGATACAGTAAACCTGGTGTGAAGCGTCGGAATCTATAACTAGTGTCACAGGAATGGTTCAGAACATAGACAGTAAGATGAGTCAGTCATCTTGTACTTAAGTCGGCATTGTGCTTTTGCATTTAATTCCGATGCAATTTCTGTGTTTCATCGTCAATAAAAAGGTCCAAGGGATACAGTAAACCTCAAGTGAAGCATCGGAATCTATAACTAGTGTCACAGGAATGGTTCAAATCATAGTCAGTAGGAACTGTCGGTCTTCATGTACTTAAGTCGGCATTGTGCCCTTTGTATTTTATTCCCATGCAAATTCTGTGTTTCATCGTCAACAAGAAGGTCAGAGGGATACAGTTAACCTGAAGGGAAGCATCGCAATCTATAACTAGTCTCACAGGAATGGTTCAAATCATAGTCAGCAAGAAGAGTCAGTCTTCTTGTACTTAAGTCGGCATTGTGCCTCTTGTATTTAATTCCGATGCAATTTCTGTGTTTCATCGTCAATAAGAAGGTCAGAGGAATACAGTAAACCTGAAGTGACGCATCGGAATTCATAACTAGTGTCACAGGAATGGTTCAAAACATAGTCAGTAAGAGGAGTCAGTCTTTTTGTACTTAAGTCGGCATTGTGCCTTTTGTATTTAATTTCGATGCAATTTCTGTGTTTCATCGTCAATAAGAAGGTCCAAGGGATACAGTAAACCTCAAGTGAAGCATCGGAATCTATAGCTAGTGTCACAGGAATGGTTCAGAACATAGACAGTAAGATGAGTCAGTCTTTTTGTACTTAAGTCGGCATTGTGCCTTTTGCATTTAATTCCGATGCAATTTCTGTGTTTCATCGTCAATAAGAAGGTCCAAGGGTTACAGTAAACCTCAAGTGAAGCATCGGAATCTATAGCTAGTGTCACAGGAATGGTTCAGAACATAGACAGTAAGATGAGTCAGTCTTTTTGTACTTAAGTCGGCATTGTGCGTTTTGCATTTAATTCCGATGCAATTTCTGTGTTTCATCGTCAATAAGAAGGTCAGAGGGATACAGTTAACCTGAAGCATCGCAATCTATAACTAGTCTCACAGGAATGGTTCAAATCATAGTCAGTAAGAAGAGTCAGTCTTCTTGTACTTAAGTCGGCATTGTGCCTCTTGTATTTAATTCTGATGCAATTTCTGTGTTTCATCGTCAATAAGAAGGTCAGAGGGATACAGTAAACCTGAAGTGACGCATCGGAATCTATAACTAGTGTCACAGGAATGGTTCAAATCATAGTCAGTAGGAAGTGTCAGTCTTCATGTACGTAAGTCGGCATTGTGCCTTTTGTATTTAATTCCGATGCAATTTCTGTGTTTCGTCGTCAATAAGAAGTTCAGAGGGATACAGTTAAACTGAAGTGAAGCATCGCAATCTATAAGTAGTCTCACAGGAATGGTTCAAACATAGTCAGTAAAAGGAGTCAGTCTCCTTGTACTTAAGTCAGCATTGTGCCTTTTGTATTTAATTCCGAGGCAATTTCTGTGTTTCATCGTCAATAAGAAGGTCCAAGGGATACAGTAAACCTCAAGTGAAGCATCGGAATCTATAACTAGTGTCACAGGAATGGTTCAAATCATAGTCAGTAGGAAGTGTCGCTCTTCATGTACTTAAGTCGGCATTGTGCCTTTTGTATTTAATTCCGATGTAATTTCTGTGTTTCATTCTCAATAAGAAGGTCAGAGGGATACAGTAAACCTGAAGGGAAGCATCGCAAACTATAACTAGTCTCACAGGAATGGTTCAAATCATAGTCAGTAAAAAGAGTCAGTCTTCTTGTACTAAAGTCGGCATTGTGCCTCTGGTATTTAATTCCGATGCAATTTCTGTGTTTCATCGTCAATAAGAAGGTCAGAGTGATACAGTAAACCTGAAGTGACGCATCGGAATCTATAACTAGTGTCACACGAGTGGTTCAAATCATAGTCAAAAGGAAGTGTCGGTCTTCATGTACTTAAGTCGGCATTGTGCCTTTTGTATTTAATTCCGATGCAATTTCTGTGTTTCATCGCCAATAAGAAGGTCAGAGGGATACAGTAAACCTGCAGGGAAGCATCGCAATCTATAACTAGTCTCACAGGAATGGTTCAAAACATAGCCAGTAAAGGAGTCAGTCTTCTTGTACTTAAGTCGGCATTGTGCCTTTTGTATTTAATTCCGAGGCAATTTCTGTGTTTCATCGTCAATAAGAAGGTCCAAGGGATACAGTAAACCTGAAGTGAAGCATCGGAATCTATAACTAGTGTCACAGGAATGGTTCAAATCATAGACAGTAGGAAGAGTCAGTCTTCTTGTACTTAAGTCGGCATTGTGCCTTTTCTATTTAATTCCGATGCAATTTCTGTGTTTCATCGTCAAAAAGTAGGTCAGAGGGGTACAGTAAAGCTGAAGTGAAGCATCGGAATCTATAACTAGTGTCACAGGAATGGTTCAAAGCATAGTCAGTAAAAGGAGTCAGTCTTCTTGTACTTAAGTCGGCATTGTGCCTATTGTATTTAATTCCGAGGCAATTTCTGTGTTTCATCGTCAATAAGAAGGTCCAAGGGAAACAGTAAACCTGAAGTGAAGCATCGGAATCTATAACTAGTGTCACAGGAATGGTTCAAATCATAGACAGTAGGAAGGGTCAGTCTTCTTGTACTTAAGTCGGCATTGTGCTTTTGCATTTAATTCCGATGCAATTCTGTGTTTCATCGTCAATAAAAAGGTCCAAGGGATACAGTAAACCTCAAGTGAAGCATCGGAATCTATAACTAGTGTCACAGGAATGGTTCAAATCATAGTCAGTAGGAACTGTCGGTCTTCATGTACTTAAGTCGGCATTGTGCCCTTTGTATTTAATTCCCATGCAAATTCTGTGTTTCATCGTCAACAAGAAGGTCAGAGGGATACAGTTAACCTGAAGGGAAGCATCGCAATCTATAACTAGTCTCACAGGAATGGTTCAAATCATAGTCAGCAAGAAGAGTCAGTCTTCTTGTACTTAAGTCGGCATTGTGCCTCTTGTATTTAATTCCGGTGCAATTTCTGTGTTTCATCGTCAATAAGAAGGTCAGAGGAATACAGTAAACCTGAAGTGACGCATCGGAATTCATAACTAGTGTCACAGGAATGGTTCAAAACATAGTCAGTAAGAGGAGTCAGTCTTTTTGTACTTAAGTCGGCATTGTGCCTTTTGTATTTAATTCCGATGCAATTTCTGTGTTTCATCGTCAATAAGAAGGTCCAAGGGATACAGTAAACCTCAAGTGAAGCATCGGAATCTATAGCTAGTGTCACAGGAATGGTTCAGAACATAGACAGTAAGATGAGTCAGTCTTTTTGTACTTAAGTCGGCATTGTGCGTTTTGCATTTAATTCCGATGCAATTTCTGTGTTTCATCGTCAGTAAGAAGGTCAGAGGGATACAGTTAACCTGAAGCATCGCAATCTATAACTAGTCTCACAGGAATGGTTCAAATCATAGTCAGTAAGAAGAGTCAGTCTTCTTGTACTTAAGTCGGCATTGTGCCTCTTGTATTTAATTCCGATGCAATTTCTGTGTTTCATCGTCAATAAGAAGGTCAGAGGGATACAGTAAACCTGAAGTGACGCATCGGAATCTATAACTAGTGTCACAGGAATGGTTCAAATCATAGTCAGTAGGAAGTGTCGGTCTTCATGTACGTAAGTCGGCATTGTGCCTTTTGTATTTAATTCCGATGCAATTTCTGTGTTTCGTCGTCAATAAGAAGTTCAGAGGGATACAGTTAAAGTGAAGTGAAGCATCGCAATCTATAAGTAGTCTCACAGGAATGGTTCAAACATAGTCAGTAAAAGGAGTCAGTCTCCTTGTACTTAAGTCAGCATTGTGCCTTTTGTATTTAATTCCGAGGCAATTTCTGTGTTTCATCGTCAATAAGAAGGTCCAAGGGATACAGTAAACCTCAAGTGAAGCATCGGAATCTATAACTAGTGTCTCAGGAATGGTTCAAATCATAGTCAGTAGGAAGTGTCGCTCTTCATGTACTTAAGTCGGCATTGTGCCTTTTGTATTTAATTCCGATGTACTTTCTGTGTTTCATTCTCAATAAGAAGGTCAGAGGGATACAGTAAACCTGAAGGGAAGCATCGCAAACTATAACTAGTCTCACAGGAATGGTTCAAATCATAGTCAGTAAAAAGAGTCAGTCTTCTTGTACTAAAGTCGGCATTGTGCCTCTGGTATTTAATTCCGATGCAATTTCTGTGTTTCATCGTCAATAAGAAGGTCAGAGTGATACAGTAAACCTGAAGTGACGCATCGGAATCTATAACTAGTGTCACAGGAGTGGTTCAAATCATAGTCAAAAGGAAGTGTCGGTCTTCATGTACTTAAGTCGGCATTGTGCCTTTTGTATTTAATTCCGATGCAATTTCTGTGTTTCATCGCCAATAAGAAGGTCAGAGGGATACAGTAAACCTGCAGGGAAGCATCGCAATCTATAACTAGTCTCACAGGAATGGTTCAAAACATAGCCAGTAAAGGAGTCAGTCTTCTTGTACTTAAGTCGGCATTGTGCCTTTTGTATTTAATTCCGAGGCAATTTCTGTGTTTCATCGTCAATAAGAAGGTCCAAGGGATACAGTAAACCTGAAGTGAAGCATCGGAATCTATAACTAGTGTCACAGGAATGGTTCAAATCATAGACAGTAGGAAGAGTCAGTCTTCTTGTACTTAAGTCGGCATTGTGCCTTTTCTATTTAATTCCGATGCAATTTCTGTGTTTCATCGTCAAAAAGTAGGTCAGAGGGGTACAGTAAAACTGAAGTGAAGCATCGGAATCTATAACTAGTGTCACAGGAATGGTTCAAAGCATAGTCAGTAAAAGGAGTCAGTCTTCTTGTACTTAAGTCGGCATTGTGCCTATTGTATTTAATTCCGAGGCAATTTCTGTGTTTCATCGTCAATAAGAAGGTCCAAGGGAAACAGTAAACCTGAAGTGAAGCATCGGAATCTATAACTAGTGTCACAGGAATGGTTCAAATCATAGACAGTAGGAAGGGTCAGTCTTCTTGTACTTAAGTCGGCATTGTGCCTTTTCTATTTAATTCCGATGCAATTTCTGTGTTACATCGTCAAAAAGTAGGTCAGAGGGGTACAGTAAAGCTGAAGTGAAGCATCGGAATCTATAACTAGTGTCACAGGAATGGTTCAAATCATAGTCAGTAAGAGGAGTCAGTCTTTTTGTACTTAAGTCGGCAGTGTGCCTATTGTGTTAATTCCGATGTGATTTCTGTATTTCATCGTCAATAAGAAGGTCCAAGTGATACAGTAAACCTGAAGTGAAGCATCGGAATCTATAACTAGTGTCACAGGAATGGATCAAAACATAGTCAGTAAGAGGAGTCAGTCTTTTTGTACTTAAGTCGGCAGTGTTCCTATTGTGTTAATTCCTATGCGATTTCTGTATTTCATCGTCAATAAGACGGTCCAAGGGATACAGTAAACCTGAAGTGAAGCATCGGAATCTATAACTAGTGTCACAGGTATGGTTCAGAACATAGACAGTAAGATGAGTCAGTCTTCTTGTACTTAAGTCGGCATTGTGCCTTTTGTATTTAATTCCGATGCAATTTCTGTGTTTCATCGTCAATAAGAAGGTCCAAGGGATAGAGTAAACCTCAAGTGAATCATCGGAATCTATAGCCAGTGTCACAGGAATGGTTCAGAACATAGACAGTAAGATGAGTCAGTCTTTTTGTACTTAAGTCGGCATTGTGCGTTTTGCATTTAATTCCGATGCAATTTCTGTGTTTCATCGTCAATAAGAAGGTCAGAGGGATACAGTTAACCTGAAGCATCGCAATCTATAACTAGTCTCACAGGAATGGTTCAAATCATAGTCAGTAAGAAGTGTCAGTCTTCTTGTACTTAAGTCGGCATTGTGCCTCTTGTATTTAATTCCGATGCAATTTCTGTGTTTCATCGTCAATAAGAAGGTCAGAGGGATACAGTAAACCTGAAGTGACGCATCGGAATCTATAACTAGTGTCACAGGAATGGTTCAAATCATAGTCAGTAGGAAGTGTCGGTCTTCATGTACGTAAGTCGGCATTGTGCCTTTTGTATTTAATTCCGATGCAATTTCTGTGTTTCGTCGTCAATAAGAAGTTCAGAGGGATACAGTTAAACTGAAGTGAAGCATCGCAATCTATAAGTAGTCTCACAGGAATGGTTCAAACATAGTCAGTAAAAGGAGTCAGTCTCCTTGTACTTAAGTCAGCATTGTGCCTTTTGTATTTAATTCCGAGGCAATTTCTGTGTTTCATCGTCAATAAGAAGGTCCAAGGGATACAGTAAACCTCAAGTGAAGCATCGGAATCTATAACTAGTGTCACAGGAATGGTTCAAATCATAGTCAGTAGGAAGTGTCGCTCTTCATGTACTTAAGTCGGCATTGTGCCTTTTGTATTTAATTCCGATGTAATTTCTGTGTTTCATTCTCAATAAGAAGGTCAGAGGGATACAGTAAACCTGAAGGGAAGCATCGCAAACTATAACTAGTCTCACAGGAATGGTTCAAATCATAGTCAGTAAAAAGAGTCAGTCTTCTTGTACTAAAGTCGGCATTGTGCCTCTGGTATTTAATTCCGATGCAATTTCTGTGTTTCATCGTCAATAAGAAGGTCAGAGTGATACAGTAAACCTGAAGTGACGCATCGGAATCTATAACTAGTGTCACAGGAGTGGTTCAAATCATAGTCAAAAGGAAGTGTCGGTCTTCATGTACTTAAGTCGGCATTGTGCCTTTTGTATTTAATTCCGATCCAATTTCTGTGTTTCATCGCCAATAAGAAGGTCAGAGGGATACAGTAAACCTGCAGGGAAGCATCGCAATCTATAACTAGTCTCACAGGAATGGTTCAAAACATAGCCAGTAAAGGAGTCAGTCTTCTTGTACTTAAGTCGGCATTGTGCCTTTTGTATTTAATTCCGAGGCAATTTCTGTGTTTCATCGTCAATAAGAAGGTCCAAGGGATACAGTAAACCTGAAGTGAAGCATCGGAATCTATAACTAGTGTCACAGGAATGGTTCAAATCATAGACAGTAGGAAGAGTCAGTCTTCTTGTACTTAAGTCGGCATTGTGCCTTTTCTATTTAATTCCGATGCAATTTCTGTGTTTCATCGTCAAAAAGTAGGTCAGAGGGGTACAGTAAAGCTGAAGTGAAGCATCGGAATCTATAACTAGTGTCACAGGAATGGTTCAAAGCATAGTCAGTAAAAGGAGTCAGTCTTCTTGTACTTAAGTCGGCATTGTGCCTATTGTATTTAATTCCGAGGCAATTTCTGTGTTTCATCGTCAATAAGAAGGTCCAAGGGAAACAGTAAACCTGAAGTGAAGCATCGGAATCTATAACTAGTGTCACAGGAATGGTTCAAATCATAGACCGTAGGAAGGGTCAGTCTTCTTGTACTTAAGTCGGCATTGTGCCTTTTCTATTTAATTCCGATGCAATTTCTGTGTTACATCGTCAAAAAGTAGGTCAGAGGGGTACAGTAAAGCTGAAGTGAAGCATCGGAATCTATAACTAGTGTCACAGGAATGGTTCAAATCATAGTCAGTAAGAGGAGTCAGTCTTTTTGTACTTAAGTCGGCAGTGTGCCTATTGTGTTAATTCCGATGTGATTTCTGTATTTCATCGTCAATAAGAAGGTCCAAGTGATACAGTAAACCTGAAGTGAAGCATCGGAATCTATAACTAGTGTCACAGGAATGGTTCAAAACATAGTCAGTAAGAGGAGTCAGTCTTTTTGTACTTAAGTCGGCAGTGTTCCTATTGTGTTAATTCCTATGCGATTTCTGTATTTCATCGTCAATAAGACGGTCCAAGGGATACAGTAAACCTGAAGTGAAGCATCGGAATCTATAACTAGTGTCACAGGTATGGTTCAGAACATAGACAGTAAGATGAGTCAGTCTTCTTGTACTTAAGTCGGCATTGTGCCTTTTGTATTTAATTCCGATGCAATTTCTGTGTTTCATCGTCAATAAGAAGGTCCAAGGGATAGAGTAAACCTCAAGTGAAGCATCGGAATCTATAACTAGTGTCACAGGAATGGTTCAAAACATAGTCAGTAGGAAGAGTCGGTCTTCATGTACTTAAGTCGGCATTCTGCCTTTTGTATTTAATTCCGATGCAATTTCTGAGCTTCATCGTCAATAAGAAGGTCCAAGGGATACAGTAAACCTGGAGTGAAGCGTCGGAATCTATAACTAGTGTCACAGGAATGGTTCAGAACATAGACAGTAAGATGAGTCAGTGTTCTTGTACTTAAGTCGGCATACTGCCTTTTGCATTTAATTCCGATGCAATTTCTGTGTTTCATCGTCAAATAGAAGGTCCAAGGGATACAGTAAACCTCAAGTGAAGCATCGGAATCTATAACTAAAGACACAGGAATGGTTCAAATCATAGTCAGTAGGAAGTGTCGGTCTTCATGTACTTAAGTCGGCATTGTGCCTTTTGTATTTAATTCCGATGCAATTTCTGTGTTTCATCGTCAGTAAGAAGGTCAGAGGGATTCAGTTAACCTGAAGGGAAGCATCGCAATCTATAACTAGTCTCACAGGAATGATTCAAATCATAGTCAGTAAGAAGAGTCAGTCTTCGTGTACTTAAGTCGGCATTGTGCCTCTTGTATTTAATTCCGATGCAATTTCTGTGTTTCATCGTCAATAAGAAGGTCAGAGGGATACAGTAAACCTGAAGTGACGCATCGGAATCTATAACTAGTGTCACAGGAATGGTTCAAATCATAGTCAGTAGGAAGTGTCGGTCTTCATGTACGTAAGTCGGCATTGTGCCTTTTGTATTTAATTCTGATGCAATTTCTGTGTTTCATCGTCAATAAGAAGGTCAGAGGGATACAGTAAACCCGAAGTGAAGCATCGCAATCTATAACTAGTCTCACAGGAATGGTTCAAAACATAGTCAGTAAAACGAGTCAGCCTTTTTGTACTTAAGTCGTCATTGTGCTTTTGTATTTAATTCCGAGGCAATCTCTGTGTTTCGTCGTCAATAAGAAGGTCCAAGGGATACAGTAAACCTCAAGTGAAGCATCGGAATCTATAACTAGTGTCACAGGAATGGTTCAAAACATAGACAGTAGGAAGAGTCAGTCTTCTTGTACTTAAGTCGGCATTGTGCGTTTTGTATTAAATTCCGATGCAATTTTTGTGTTTCATCGTCAATAAGAAGGTCCAAGGGATACAGTAAACCTCAAGTGAAGCATCGGAATCTATAACTAGTGTCACAGGAATGGTACAAAACACAGTCAGTAGGATGAGTCGGTCTTCATGTACCTAAGTCGGCATTGTGCCTTTTGTATTTAATTCCGATGCAATTTCTGTGCTTCATCGTCAATAAGAAGGTCCAAGGGATACAGTAAACCTGGAGTGAAGCGTCGGAATCTATAACTAGTGTCACAGGAATGGTTAAGAGCATAGACAGTAAGATGAGTCAGTGTTCTTGTACTTAAGGCGGCATTGTGCCTTTTGCATTTAATCCCGATGCAATTGCTGTGTTTCATCGTCAATAAGAAGGTCCAAGGTATACAGTAAACCTCAAGTGAAGCATCAGAATGTATAACTAGTGTCACAGGAATGATTCAAATCATAGTCAGTAGGAAGTGTCGGTCTTCATGTACTTAAGTCGGCATTGTGCCTTTTGTATTTAATTCCGATGCAATTTCTGTGTTTCATCGTCAGTAAGAAGGTCAGAGGGATTCAGTTAACCTGAAGGGAAGCATCGCAATCTATAACTAGTCTCACAGGAATGGTTCAAATCATAGTCAGTAAGAAGAGTCAGTCTTCGTGTACTAAAGTCGGCATTGTGCCTCTTGTATTTAATTCCGATGCAATTTCTGTGTTTCATCGTCAATAAGAAGGTCAGAGGGATACAGTAAACCTGAAGTGACGCATCGGAATCTATAACTAGTGTCACAGGAATGGTTCAAATCATAGTCAGTAGGAAGTGTCGGTCTTCATGTACGTAAGTCGGCATTGTGCCTTTTGTATTTAATTCCGATGCAATTTCTGTGTTTCATCGTCAATAAGAAGGTCAGAGGGATACAGTAAACCCGAAGTGAAGCATCGCAATCTATAACTAGTCTCACAGGAATGGTTCAAAACATAGTCAGTAAAACGAGTCAGCCTTCTTGTACTTAAGTCGTCATTGTGCTTTTGTATTTAATTCCGAGGCAATTTCTGTATTTCGTCGTTAATAAGAAGGTCCAAGGGATACAGTAAACCTCAAGTGAAGCATCGGAATCTATAACTAGTGTCACAGGAATGGTTCAAAACATAGACAGTAGGAAGAGTTAGTCTTCATGTACTTAAATCGGCATTGTGCCCTTTGTATTTAATTCCGATGCAATTTCTGTGTGTCATCGTCAATAAGAACGTCCAAGGGGTACAGTTAACCTGAAGTGAGGCATCGTAATTTATAACTAGTGACACAGGAATGGTTCAAAACATAGACATTAGGAAGAGTCAGTCTTCTTGTACTTAAGTCGGCATTGTGCCTTTTGTATTTAATTCCGACGCAATTTCTGTGTTTCATCGTCAATAAGAAGGTCCAAGGGATACAGTAAACCTCAAGTGAAGCGTCGGAATCTATAACTAGTGTCATAGGAATGGTTCAGAACATAGACAGTAAGATGAGTCAGTCTTCTTGTACTTAAGTCGGCATTGTGCCTTTTGCATTTAATTCCGATGCAATTTCTGTGTTTCATCGTCAATAAGAAGGTCCAAGGGATACAGTAAACCTCAATTGAAGCATCGGAATCTATAACTAGTGTCAAAGGAATGGTTCAAAACATAGTCAGTAGGAAGTGTCGGTCTCCATGTACTTAAGTCGGCATTGTGCCTTTTCTATTTAATTCCGATGAAATTTCTGTGTTTCATCGTCAAAAAGTAGGTCAGAGGGGTACAGTAAAGCTGAAGTGAAGCATCGGAATCTATAACTAGTGTCACAGGAATTGTTCAAAACATAGTTAGTAAGAGGAGTCAGTCTTTTTGTACTTAAGTCGGCCGTGTTCCTATTGTGTAAATTCCGATGCGATTTCTGTATTTCATCGTCAATAAGAAGGTCCAAGGGATACAGTAAACCTGAAGTGAAGCATCGGAATCTATAACTAGTGTTAAAGGAATGGTTCAGAACATAGAAAGTAAGATGAGTCAATCTTCTTGTATTGAAGTCGGCATTGTGCCTTTTGTATTTAATTCCGATGCAATTTCTGTGTTTCATCGTCAGTAAGAAGGTCCAAGGGATACAGTAAACCTCAAGTGAAGCATCGGAATCTATAACTAGTGTCACAGGAATGGTTCAAAACATAGTCAGTAGGAAGAGTCGGTCTTCATGTACTTAAGTCGGCATTGTGCCTTTTGTATTTAATTCCGATGCAATTTCTGTGCTTTATCGTCCATAAAAAGGTACAAGGGATACAGTAAACCTGGAGTGAAGCATCGGAATCTGTAACTAGTGTCACAGGAATGGTTCAGAACGTAGACAGTAAGATGAGTCAGTCTCCTTGTACTTAAGTCGGCATTGTGATTTTTGCATTTAATACCGATTCAATTTCTGTGTTTCATCGTCAACAAAAAGGTCCAAGGGATACAGTAAACCTCAGGTGAAGCATCGGAATCTATAACTAGTGTCACAGGAATGGTTCAAATCATAGTCAGTAGGAAAGGTCGGTCTTCATGTACTTAAGTCGGCATTATGCCTTTTGTATTTAATTCCGATGCAATTTCTGTGTTTCATCGTCAATAAGAAGGTCCAAGGGAAACAGTAAACCTGGAGTGAAGCGTCGGAATCTATAACTAGTGTCACAGGAATGGTTAAAACATAGACAGTAAGAAGAGTCAGTCTTCCTTGTACTTAAATCGGCATTGTGCCCTTGGTATTAAGTTCCGATACAATTTCTGTGTTTCATCGTCAATAAGAAGGTCCAAGGGATACAGTAAACCTCAAGTGAAGCATCGGAATCTTTAACTAGTGTCACAGGAACGATTCAAACATAGTCAGTAGGAAGAGTTAGTCTTCATGTACTTAAATCGGCATTGTGCCTTTTGTATTTAATTCCGATGCAATTTCTGTGTCATCGTCATTAAGAACGTCCAACGGATACAGTTAACCTGAAGTGAGGCATCATAATTTATAACTAGTGTCACAGGAATGGTTCAAAACATAGTCAGTAGGAAGAGTCGGTCTTCATGTACTTAAGTCGGCAATGTGCTTTTGTATTTAATTCCGATGCAATTTCTGTGCTTCATCGTAAATAAGAAGGTCCAAGGGATACAGTAAACCTGGAGTCAAGAGTCGGAATCTTTAACTAGTGTCACAGGAATGGTTCAGAACATAGACAGTAAGATGAGTCAGTCTTCTTGTACTTAAGTCGGCATTGTGCCCTTTGCATTTAATTCCGATGCAATTTCTGTGTTTCATCGTCAATAAGAAGGTCAGAGGGATACAGTAAACCTCAAGTGAAGCATCGGAATCTATAACTAGTGTCACAGGAATGGTTCAAATCATAGTCAGAAGGAAGTGTCGGTCTTCATGTACTTAAGTCGGCATTGTGCCCTTTTTATTTAATTCCGATGAAATTTCTGTGTTTCATTGTCAAAAAGTAGGTCAGAGGGGTACAGTAAAGCTGAAGTGAAGCATCGGAATCTATAACTAGTGTCACAGGAATTGTTCAAAACATAGTTAGTAAGAGGAATCAGTCTTTTTGTACGTAAGTCGGCCGTGTTCCTATTGTGTTAATTCCGATGCGATTTCTGTATTTCATCGTCAATAAGAAGGTCCAAGGGATACAGTAAACCTGAAGTGAAGCATCGGAATGTATAACTAGCGTCACAGGAATGGTTCAGAGCATAGACAGTAAGATGAGTCAGTATTCTTGTATTTAAGTCGGCATTGTGCCTTTTGTATTTCATTCCGATGCAATTTCTGTGTTTCAGCGTCAATAAGAAGGTCAGAGGGATACAGTAAACCTGAAGGGAAGCATCACAATCTATAACTAGTCTCACAGGAATAGTTCAAATCATAGTCAGTAACAAGAGTCAGTCTTCTTGTACTTAAGTCGGCATTGTGCCTCTTGTATTTAATTCCGATGCAATTTCTGTGTTTCATCGTCAATAACAAGGGCTGAGGGATACAGTAAACCTGAAGGGAAGCAACGCAATCTATAACTAGTCTCACAGGAAAGGTTCAAAACATAGTCAGTAAGAGGAGTCAGTCTTTTTGCACTTAAGTCGGCAGTGTGCCTATTGTGTTAATTCCGATGCGATTTCTGTATTTCATCGTCAATAAGAAGGTCCAAGGGATACAGTAAACATGAAGTGAAGCATCGGAATCTATAACTACTGTCACAGGCATGGTTCCGAACATAGAAAGTAAGATGAGTCAGTCTTCTTGTACTTAAGTCGGCATTGTGCCTTTCGTATTTAATTCCGATGCAATTTCTGTGTTTCATCGTCAATAAGAAGGTCCAAGGGATACAGTAAACCTCAAGTGAAGCATCGGAATCTATAACTAGTGTCACAGGAATGGTTCAAAAGATAGTCAGTAGGAAGTGTGGGTCTTCATGTACTTAAGTCGGCATTGTGCCTTTTCTATTTAATTCCGATGAAATTTCTGTGTTTCATCGTCAAAAGGTAGGTCAGAGGGGTACAGTGAAGCTGAAGTGAAACATCGGAATCTATAACTACTGTCACAGGCATGGTTCCGAACATAGAAAGTAAGATGAGTCAGTCTTCTTGTACTTAAGTCGGCATTGTGCCTTTCGTATTTAATTCCGATGCAATTTCTGTGTTTCATCGTCAATAAGAAGGTCCAAGGGATACAGTAAACCTCAAGTGAAGCATCGGAATCTATAACTAGTGTCACAGGAATGGTTCAAAACATAGACAGTAGGAAGAGTCAGTCTTCTTGTACTTAAGTCGGCATTGTGCGTTTTGTATTAAATTCCGATGCAATTTTTGTGTTTCATCGTCAATAAGAAGGTCCAAGGGATACAGTAAACATGAAGTGAAGCATCGGAATCTATAACTACTGTCACAGGCATGGTTCCGAACATAGAAAGTAAGATGAGTCAGTCTTCTTGTACTTAAGTCGGCATTGTGCCTTTCGTATTTAATTCCGATGCAATTTCTGTGTTTCATCGTCAATAAGAAGGTCCAAGGGATACAGTAAACCTCAAGTGAAGCATCGGAATCTATAACTAGTGTCACAGGAATGGTTCAAAAGATAGTCAGTAGGAAGTGTGGGTCTTCATGTACTTAAGTCGGCATTGTGCCTTTTCTATTTAATTCCGATGAAATTTCTGTGTTTCATCGTCAAAAGGTAGGTCAGAGGGGTACAGTGAAGCTGAAGTGAAACATCGGAATCTATAACTAGTGTCACAGGAATGGTTCAAAACATAGTCAGTAAGAGGAGTCAGTCTTTTTGTGCTTAAGTCGGCAGAGTTCCTATTGTGTAAATTCCGATGGGATTTCTGCATTTCATCGTCAATAAGAAGGTCCAAGGGATACAGTAAACCTGAAGTGAAGCATCGGAATCTATAACTAGTGTCACAGGAATGGTTCAGAACACAGACAGTAAGATGAGTCAGTTTTCTTGTACTTAAGACGGCATTGTGCCTTTTGTATTTAATTCCGATGCAATTTCTGTGTTTCATCGTCAATAAGAAGGTCCCAGGGATACAGTAAACCTGGAGTGAAGCGTCGGAATATATAACTAGTGTCACAGGAATGGTTCAGAACATAGACAGTAAGATGTGTCAGTCTCCTTGTACTTAAGTCGGCATTGTGCCTTTTGCATTTAATTCCGATGCTATTTCTGTGTTTCATCGTCAATAAGAAGGTCCAAGGGATACACTAAACCTCAAGTGAAGCATCGGAATCTATAACTAGTGTCACAGGAATGGTTCAAATCAAAGTCTGAAGGAAGTGTTGGACTTCATGTTCTTAAGGCGGCATTGTGCATTTTGTATTTAATTCCGATGCAATTTCTGTGTTTCATCGTCAATAAGAAGGTCAGAGGGACACTTAACCTGAAAGGAAGCATCGCAATCTATAACTAGTCTCACAGGAATGGTTCAAATCATAGTCAGTAAGAAGAGTCAGTCTTCTTGTACTTAAGTCGGCATTGTGCTTCTTTTATTTAATTCCGATGCAATTTCTGTGTTTCATGATCAATACGAAGGTCCAAGGGATACAGTAAACCTCAAGTGAAGCATCGGAATCTATAACTAGTGTCACAGGAATGGTTCAAACCATAGTCAGTTGGAAGTGTCGGTCTTAATGTACTTAAGTCTTCATTGTGCATTTTGTATTTAATTCCGATGCATTTTCTGTGTTTCATCGTCAATAAGAAGGTCCAAGGGAAACAGTAAACCAGGAGTGAACCGTCGGAATCTATAACTAGTGTCACAGGAATGGTTAAAACATAGACAGTAAGAAGAGTCAGTCTTCCTTGTACTTAAATCGGCATTGTGCCCTTGGTATTAAATTCCGATGCCATTTCTGTGTTTCATCGTCAATAGGAAGGTCCAAGGGATACAGTAAACCTGAAGTGAAGCATCGGAATCTATAAGTAGTGTCACAGGAATGGTTCAAACATAGACAGTAAGAAGAGTCAGTCTTCTTGTACTTAAGTCGGCATTGTGCATTTTCTATTTAATTCCGATGCAATTTCTGTGTTTCATCGTCAATAAGAAGGTCCAAGGGATACAGTAAACCTGAAGTGAAGCATCGGAATCTATAACTAGTGTCACAGGAATGGTTCAAACATAGACAGTAGGAAGAGCAGTCTTCTTGTACTTAAGTCGGCATTGTGCCTTTTCTATTTAATTCCGATGCAATTTCGGTGCTTCATCGTCAATAAGAAGGTCCAAGGGATACAGTAAACCTGGAGTGAAGCGTCGGAATCTATAACTAGTGTCACAGGAATGGTTCAGAACATAGACAGTAAGATGAGTCAGTCTTCTTGTACTTAAGTCGGCATAGCGCCTTTCGTATTTCATTCCGATGCAATTTCTGTGTTTCATCGCCACACGAAGGTCCAAGGGATACAGTAAACCTGAAGTGAAGCATCGGAATCAATAACTAGTGTCACAAGAGTGGTTCAAAACTTAGACAGTAGGAAGAGTCTGTCTTCTTGTACTTCAGTTGGCATTGTGCCTTTTGTATTTAATTCCAATGCAAATTCTGTGTTTCATCGTCAATAACAAGGTCCAAGGGATTCAGTGAACCTGAAGTGAAGCATCGGAATCTATAACTAGTGTCACAGGAATGGTTCAAACATAGACAGTAAGAAGAGTCAGTCTTCTTGTACTTAAGTCGGCATTGTGCTTCTTTTATTTAATTCCGATGCAATTTCTGTGTTTCATGATCAATACGAAGGTCCAAGGGATACAGTAAACCTCAAGTGAAGCATCGGAATCTATAACTAGTGTCACAGGAATGGTTCAAACCATAGTCAGTTGGAAGTGTCGGTCTTCATGTACTTAAGTCGGCATTGTGCATTTTGTATTTAATTCCGATGCATTTTCTGTGTTTCATCGTCAATAAGAAGGTCCAAGGGAAACAGTAAACCAGGAGTGAACCGTCGGAATCTATAACTAGTGTCACAGGAATGGTTAAAACATAGACAGTAAGAAGAGTCAGTCTTCCTTGTACTTAAATCGGCATTGTGCCCTTGGTATTAAATTCCGATGCCATTTCTGTGTTTCATCGTCAATAGGAAGGTCCAAGGGATACAGTAAACCTGAAGTGAAGCATCGGAATCTATAAGTAGTGTCACAGGAATGGTTCAAACATAGACAGTAAGAAGAGTCAGTCTTCTTGTACTTAAGTCGGCATTGTGCATTTTCTATTTAATTCCGATGCAATTTCTGTGTTTCATCGTCAATAAGAAGGTCCAAGGGATACAGTAAACCTGAAGTGAAGCATCGGAATCTATAACTAGTGTCACAGGAATGGTTCAAACATAGACAGTAGGAAGAGCAGTCTTCTTGTACTTAAGTCGGCATTGTGCCTTTTCTATTTAATTCCGATGCAATTTCGGTGCTTCATCGTCAATAAGAAGGTCCAAGGGATACAGTAAACCTGGAGTGAAGCGTCGGAATCTATAACTAGTGTCACAGGAATGGTTCAGAACATAGACAGTAAGATGAGTCAGTCTTCTTGTACTTAAGTCGGCATAGCGCCTTTCGTATTTCATTCCGATGCAATTTCTGTGTTTCATCGCCACACGAAGGTCCAAGGGATACAGTAAACCTGAAGTGAAGCATCGGAATCAATAACTAGTGTCACAAGAGTGGTTCAAAACTTAGACAGTAGGAAGAGTCTGTCTTCTTGTACTTCAGTTGGCATTGTGCCTTTTGTATTTAATTCCAATGCAAATTCTGTGTTTCATCGTCAATAACAAGGTCCAAGGGATTCAGTGAACCTGAAGTGAAGCATCGGAATCTATAACTAGTGTCACAGGAATGGTTCAAACATAGACAGAAAGAGGAGTCAGTCTGCTTGTACTTAAGTCGGCATTGTGCCTTTTGTATTTAATTCCGATGCAATTTCTGTGTTTCATCGTCAATAAGAAGCTCATAGGGATACAGTAAACCTGAAGGGAAGCATCGCATACTATAACTAGTCTCACAGGAATGGTTCATTCATAGTCAGTAAGAAGGGTCAGTCTTCTTGTACTTAAGTCGGCATTGTGCCTCTTGTATTTAATTCCGATGCAATTTCTGTGTTTCATCGTCAATAAGAAGGTCAGAGGGATACAGTAAACCTTAAGTGACGCATCGGAATCTATAAGTAGAGTCACAGGAATGGTTCAAAGCGTGACAGTAAGAAGGGTCAGTCTTCTTGCACTTATGTCGGCATTGTGCCTTTTGTATTTAATTCCAATGCAATATCTGTGTTTCATCGTCAAAAAGAAGGTCCAAGGGATATAGTAAACCTGAAGTGAAACATCGGAATATATAACTAGTGTCACAGGAATGGTACAAAACACAGTCAGTAGGATGAGTCGGTCTTCATGTACCTAAGTCGGCATTGTGCCTTTTGTATTTAATTCCGATGCAATTTCTGTGCTTCATCGTCAATAAGAAGGTCCAAGGGATACAGTAAACCTGGAGTGAAGCGTCGGAATCTATAACTAGTGTCACAGGAATGGTTAAGAGCATAGACAGTAAGATGAGTCAGTGTTCTTGTACTTAAGGCGGCATTGTGCCTTTTGCATTTAATCCCGATGCAATTGCTGTGTTTCATCGTCAATAAGAAGGTCCAAGGTATACAGTAAACCTCAAGTGAAGCATCAGAATGTATAACTAGTGTCACAGGAATGATTCAAATCATAGTCAGTAGGAAGTGTCGGTCTTCATGTACTTAAGTCGGCATTGTGCCTTTTGTATTTAATTCCGATGCAATTTCTGTGTTTCATCGTCAGTAAGATGGTCAGAGGGATTCAGTTAACCTGAAGGGAAGCATCGCAATCTATAACTAGTCTCACAGGAATGGTTCAAATCATAGTCAGTAAGAAGAGTCAGTCTTCGTGTACTAAAGTTGGCATTGTGCCTCTTGTATTTAATTCCGATGCAATTTCTGTGTTTCATCGTCAATAAGAAGGTCAGAGGGATACAGTAAACCTGAAGTGACGCATCGGAATCTATAACTAGTGTCACAGGAATGGTTCAAATCATAGTCAGTAGGAAGTGTCGGTCTTCATGTACGTAAGTCGGCATTGTGCCTTTTGTATTTAATTCCGATGCAATTTCTGTGTTTCATCGTCAATAAGAAGGTCAGAGGGATACAGTAAACCCGAAGTGAAGCATCGCAATCTATAACTAGTCTCACAGGAATGGTTCAAAACATAGTCAGTAAAACGAGTCAGCCTTCTTGTACTTAAGTCGTCATTGTGCTTTTGTATTTAATTCCGAGGCAATTTCTGTGTTTCGTCGTCAATAAGAAGGTCCAAGGGATACAGTAAACCTCAAGTGAAGCATCGGAATCTATAACTAGTGTCACAGGAATGGTTCAAAAGATAGACAGTAGGAAGAGTTAGTCTTCATGTACTTAAATCGGCATTGTGCCCTTTGTATTTAATTCCGATGCAATTTCTGTGTGTCATCGTCAATAAGAGCGTCCAAGGGGTACAGTTAACCTGAAGTGAGGCATCGTAATTTATAACTAGTGACACAGGAATGGTTCAAAACATAGACATTAGGAAGAGTCAGTGTTCTTGTACTTAAGTCGGCATTGTGCCTTTTGTATTTAATTCCGATGCAATTTCTGTGTTTCATCGTCAATAAGAAGGTCCAAGGGATACAGTAAACCTCAAGTGAAGCGTCGGAATCTATAACTAGTGTCATAGGAATGGGTCAGAACATAGACAGTAAGATGAGTCAGTCTTCTTGTACTTAAGTCGGCATTGTGCCTTTTGCATTTAATTCCGATGCAATTTCTGTGTTTCATCGTCAATAAGAAGGTCCAAGGGATACAGTAAACCTCAATTGAAGCATCGGAATCTATAACTAGTGTCAAAGGAATGGTTCAAAACATAGTCAGTAGGAAGTGTCGGTCTTCATGTACTTAAGTCGGCATTGTGCCTTTTCTATTTAATTCCGATGAAATTTCTGTGTTTCATCGTCAAAAAGTAGGTCAGAGGGGTACAGTAAAGCTGAAGTGAAGCATTGGAATCTATAACTAGTGTCACAGGAATTGTTCAAAACATAGTTAGTAAGAGGAGTCAGTCTTTTTGTACTTAAGTCGGCCGTGTTCCTATTGTGTAAATTCCGATGCGATTTCTGTATTTCATCGTCAATAAGAAGGTCCAAGGGATACAGTAAACCTGAAGTGAAGCATCGGAATCTATAACTAGTGTTACAGGAATGGTTCAGAACATAGACAGTAAGATGAGTCAATCTTCTTGTATTGAAGTCGGCATTGTGCCTTTTGTATTTAATTCCGATGCAATTTCTGTGTTTCATCGTCAATAAGAAGGTCCAAGGGATACAGTAAACCTCAAGTGAAGCATCGGAATCTATAACTAGTGTCACAGGAATGGTTCAAAACATAGTCAGTAGGAAGAGTCGGTCTTCATGTACTTAAGTCGGCATTGTGCCTTTTGTATTTAATTCCGATGCAATTTCTGTGCTTCATCGTCCATAAAAAGGTACAAGGGATACAGTAAACCTGGAGTGAAGCATCGGAATCTGTAACTAGTGTCACAGGAATGGTTCAGAACGTAGACAGTAAGATGAGTCAGTCTCCTTGTACTTAAGTCGGCATTGTGATTTTTGCATTTAATACCGATTCAATTTCTGTGTTTCATCGTCAATAAAAAGGTCCAAGGGATACAGTAAACCTCAGGTGAAGCATCGGAATCTATAACTAGTGTCACAGGAATGGTTCAAATCATAGTCAGTAGGAAGGGTCGGTCTTCATGTACTTAAGTCGGCATTATGCCTTTTGTATTTAATTCCGATGCAATTTCTGTGTTTCATCGTCAATAAGAAGGTCCAAGGGAAACAGTAAACCTGGTGTGAAGCGTCGGAATCTATAACTAGTGTCACAGGAATGGTTAAAACATAGACAGTAAGAAGAGTCAGTCTTCCTTGTACTTAAATCGGCATTGTGCCCTTGGTATGAAGTTCCGATACAATTTCTGTGTTTCATCGTCAATAAGAAGGTCCAAGGGATACAGTAAACCTCAAGTGAAGCATCGGAATCTTTAACTAGTGTCACAGGAACGATTCAAACATAGTCAGTAGGAAGAGTTAGTCTTCATGTACTTAAATCGGCATTGTGCCTTTTGTATTTAATTCCGATGCAATTTCTGTGTCATCGTCAATAAGAACGTCCAACGGATACAGTTAACCTGAAGTGAGGCATCATAATTTATAACTAGTGTCACAGGAATGGTTCAAAACATAGTCAGTGGGAAGAGTCGGTCTTCATGTACTTAAGTCGGCAATGTGCTTTTGTATTTAATTCCGATGCAATTTCTGTGCTTCAACGTAAATAAGAAGGTCCAAGGGATACAGTAAACCTGGAGTCAAGAGTCGGAATCTTTAACTAGTGTCACAGGAATGGTTCAGAACATAGACAGTAAGATGAGTCAGTCTTCTTGTACTTAAGTCGGCATTGTGCCCTTTGCATTTAATTCCGATGCAATTTCTGTGTTTCATCGTCAATAAGAAGGTCCAAGGGATACAGTAAACCTCAAGTGAAGCATCGGAATCTATAACTAGTGTCACAGGAATGGTTCAAATCATAGTCAGAAGGAAGTGTCGGTCTTCATGTACTTAAGTCGGCATTGTGCCCTTTCTATTTAATTCCGATGAAATTTCTGTGTTTCATTGTCAAAAAGTAGGTCAGAGGGGTACAGTAAAGCTGAAGTGAAGCATCGGAATCTACACTCCTGGAAATTGAAATAAGAACACCGTGAATTCATTGTCCCAGGAAGGGGAAACTTTATTGACACATTCCTGGGGTGAGATACATCACATGATCACACTGACAGAACCACAGGCACATAGACACAGGCAACAGAGCATGCACTATGTCGGCACTAGTACAGTGTATATCCACCTTTCGCAGCAATGCAGGCTGCTATTCTCCCATGGAGACGATCGTAGAGATGCTGGATGTAGTCCTGTGGAACGGCTTGCCATGCCATTTCCACCTGGCGCCTCAGTTCGACCAGCGTTCGTGCTGGACGTGCAGACCGCGTGAGACGACGCTTCATCCAGTCCCAAACATGCTCAATGGGGGACAGATCCGGAGATCTTGCTGGCCAGGGTAGTTGACTTACACCTTCTAGAGCACATTGGGTGGCACGGGATACATGCGGACGTGCATTGTCCTGTTGGAACAGCAAGTTCCCTTGCCGGTCTAGGAATGGTAGAACGATGGGTTCGATGACGGTTTGGATGTACCGTGCACTATTCAGTGTCCCCTCGATGATCACCAGTAGTGTAAGGCCAGTGCAGGAGATCGCTCCTCACACCATGATGCCGGGTGTTGGCCCTGTGTGCCTCGGTCGTATGCAGTCCTGATTGTGGCGCTCACCTGCACGGCGCCAAACACGCATACGACCATCATTGGCACCAAGGCAGAAGCGACTCTCATCGCTGAAGACGACACGTCTCCATTCGTCCCTCCATCCACGCCTGTCGCGACACCACTGGAGGCGGGCTGCACGATGTTGGGGCGTGAGCGGAAGACGGCCTAACGGTGTGCGGGACCGTAGCCCAGCTTCATGGAGACGGTTGCGAATGGTCCTCGCCGATACCCCAGGAGCAACAGTGTCCCTAATTTGCTGGGAAGTGGCGGTGCGGTCCCCTACGGCACTGCGTAGGATCCCACGGTCTTGGCGTGCATCCGTGCGTCGCTGCGGTCCGGTCCCAGGTCGACGGGCACGTGCACCTTCCGCCGACCACTGGCGACAACATCGATGTACTGTGGAGACCTCACGCCCCACGTGTTGAGCAATTCGGCGGTACGTCCACCCGGCCTCCCGCATGCCCACTATACGCCCTCGCTCAAAGTCCGTCAACTGCACATACGGTTCACGTCCACGCTGTCGCGGCATGCTACCAGTGTTAAAGACTGCGGTGGAGCTCCGTATGCCACGGCAAACTGGCTGACACTGACGGCGGCGGTGCACAAATGCTGCGCAGCTAGCGCCATTCGACGGCCAACACCGCGGTTCCTGGTGTGTCCGCTGTGCCGTGCGTGTGATCATTGCTTGTACAGCCCTCTCGCAGTGTCCGGAGCAAGTATGGTGGGTCTGACACACCGGTGTCAATGTGTTCTTTTTTCCATTTCCAGGAGTGTATAACTAGTGTCACAGGAATTGTTCAAAACATAGTTAGTAAGAGGAATCAGTCTTTTTGTACTTAAGTCGGCCGTGTTCCTATTGTGTTAATTCCGATGCGATTTCTGTATTTCATCGTCAATAAGAAGGTCCAAGGGATACAGTAAACCTGAAGTGAAGCATCGGAATGTATAACTAGTGTCACAGGAATGGTTCAGAACATAGACAGTAAGATGAGTCAGTATTCTTGTATTTAAGTCGGCATTGTGCCTTTTGTATTTCATTCCGATGCAATTTCTGTGTTTCATCGTCAATAAGAAGGTCAGAGGGATACAGTTAACATGAAGGGAAGCATCGCAATCTATAACTAGTCTCACAGGAATGGTTCAAAGCATAGTCAGTAAGAAGAGTCAGTCTTCTTGTACTTAAGTCGGCTTTGTGCCTCTTGTATTTAATTCCGATGCAATTTCTGTGTTTCATCGTCATTACGAAGGTCAGAGGGATACAGTAAACCTGAAGTGACGCATCGGAATCTATAACTAGTGCCACAGGAAATGTTCAAATCACAGTCAGTAAGGGGAGTAAGTCTTCTTGTACTTAAGTCGGCATTGTGCCTTTTGTATTTAATTCCGAGGCAATTTATGTGTTTCATCGTCAATAAGAAGGTCAGAGGGATACAGTAAACCGGAAGGGAAGCATCACAATCTATAACTAGTCTCACAGGAATAGTTCAAATCATAGTCAGTAACAAGAGTCAGTCTTCTTGTACTTAAGTCGGCATTGTGCCTCTTGTATTTAATTCCGATGCAATTTCTGTGTTTCATCGTCAATAACAAGGGCTGAGGGATACAGTAAACCTGAAGGGAAGCAACGCAATCTATAACTAGTCTCACAGGAAAAGTTCAAAACATAGTCAGTAAGAGGAGTCAGTCTTTTTGCACTTAAGTCGGCAGTGTGCCTATTGTGTTAATTCCGATGCGATTTCTGTATTTCATCGTCAATAAGAAGGTCCAAGGGATACAGTAAACATGAAGTGAAGCATCGGAATCTATAACTACTGTCACAGGCATGGTTCAGAACATAGAAAGTAAGATGAGTCAGTCTTCTTGTACTTAAGTCGGCATTGTGCCTTTTGTATTTAATTCCGATGCAATTTCTGTGTTTCATCGTCAATAAGAAGGTCCAAGGGATACAGTAAACCTCAAGTGAAGCATCGGAATCTATAACTAGTGTCACAGGAATGGTTCAAAAGATAGTCAGTAGGAAGTGTGGGTCTTCATGTACTTAAGTCGGCATTGTGCCTTTTCTATTTAATTCCGATGAAATTTCTGTGTTTCATCGTCAAAAGGTAGGTCAGAGGGGTACAGTGAAGCTGAAGTGAAGCATCTGAATCTATAACTAGTGTCACAGGAATGGTTCAAAACATAGTCAGTAAGAGGAGTCAGTCTTTTTGTGCTTAAGTCGGCAGAGTTCCTATTGTGTAAATTCCGATGGGATTTCTGCATTTCATCGTCAATAAGAAGGTCCAAGGGATACAGTAAACCTGAAGTGAAGCATCGGAATCTATAACTAGTGTCACAGGAATGGTTCAGAACGCAGACAGTAAGATGAGTTAGTTTTCTTGTACTTAAGACGGCATTGTGCCTTTTGTATTTAATTCCGATGCAATTTCTGTGTTTCATCGTCAATAAGAAGGTCCCAGGGATACAGTAAACCTCAAGTGAAGCATCGGAATCTATAGCTAGTGTCACAGGAATGGTTAAAACCATAGTCAGTTGGAAGTGTCGGTCTTCATGTACTTAAGTCGGCATTGTGCATTTTGTATTTAATTCCGATGCATTTTCTGTGTTTCATCGTCAATAAGAAGGTCCAAGGGAAACAGTAAACCAGGAGTGAACCGTCGGAATCTATAACTAGTGTCACAGGAATGGTTAAAACATAGACAGTAAGAAGAGTCAGTCTTCCTTGTACTTAAATCGGCATTGTGCCCTTGGTATTAAATTCCGATGCCATTTCTGTGTTTCATCGTCAATAGGAAGGTCCAAGGGATACAGTAAACCTGAAGTGAAGCATCGGAATCTATAAGTAGTGTCACAGGAATGGTTCAAACATAGACAGTAGGAAGAGTCAGTCTTCTTGTACTTAAGTCGGCATTGTGCATTTTCTATTTAATTCCGATGCAATTTCTGTGTTTCATCGTCAATAAGAAGGTCCAAGGGATACAGTAAACCTGAAGTGAAGCATCGGAATCTATAACTAGTGTCACAGGAATGGTTCAAACATAGACAGTAGGAAGAGCAGTCTTCTTGTACTTAAGTCGGCATTGTGCCTTTTCTATTTAATTCCGATGCAATTTCGGTGCTTCATCGTCAATAAGAAGGACCAAGGGATACAGTAAACCTGGAGTGAAGCGTCGGAATCTATAACTAGTGTCACAGGAATGGTTCAGAACATAGACAGTAAGATGAGTCAGTCTTCTTGTACTTAAGTCGGCATAGCGCCTTTCGTATTTCATTCCGATGCAATTTCTGTGTTTCATCGCCACACGAAGGTCCAAGGGATACAGTAAACCTGAAGTGAAGCATCGGAATCTATAACTAGTGTCACAAGAGTGGTTCAAAACTTAGACAGTAGGAAGAGTCTGTCTTCTTGTACTTCAGTTGGCATTGTGCCTTTTGCATTTAATTCCAATGCAAATTCTGTGTTTCATCGTCAATAACAAGGTCCAAGGGATTCAGTGAACCTGAAGTGAAGCATCGGAATCTATAACTAGTGTCACAGGAATGGTTCAAACATAGACAGAAAGAGGAGTCAGTCTGCTTGTACTTAAGTCGGCATTGTGCCTTTTGTATTTAATTCCGATGCAATTTCTGTGTTTCATCGTCAATAAGAAGCTCATAGGGATACAGTAAACCTGAAGGGAAGCATCGCATACTATAACTAGTCTCACAGGAATGGTTCATTCATAGTCAGTAAGAAGAGTCAGTCTTCTTGTACTTAAGTCGGCATTGTGCCTCTTGTATTTAATTCCGATGCAATTTCTGTGTTTCATCGTCAATAAGAAGGTCAGAGGGATACAGTAAACCTTAAGTGACGCATCGGAATCTATAAGTAGAGTCGCAGGAATGGTTCAAAGCGTTGACAGTAAGAAGGGTCAGTCTTCTTGCACTTATGTCGGCATTGTGCCTTTTGTATTTAATTCCAATGCAATATCTGTGTTTCATCGTCAAAAAGAAGGTCCAAGGGATACAGTAAACCTGAAGTGAAACATCGGAATCTATAACTAGTGTCACAGGAATGGTTCAAACATAGACAGTAAGAAAAGTCAGTCGTCTTGTACTTAAGTCGGCATTGTGCTTTTTCTATTTAATTCCAATGCAATTTCTGTGTTTCATCGTCAATAAGAAGGTCAGAGGGATACAGTAAACCTGAAGTGAAGCATCCGAATCTGTAACTAATGTCACATGAATGGTTCAAAACATAGTCAGTAAAAAGAGTCAGTCTTCTTGTACTTAAGTCGGCATTGTGACTTTTGTATTTAATTCCGAGGCAATTTCTGTAATTCATCGTCAATAAGAAGGTCCAAGGGATACAGTAAACCTGAAGTGAAGCATCGGAATCTATAACTAGTGTCACAGGAATGGTTCAAAACATAGACAGTAGGAAGAGTCAGTCTTCTTGTACTTAAGTCGGCATTGTGCCTTTTCTATTTAATTCCGATGCAATTTCTGCGTTTCATCGTCAATAAGAAGGTCCAAGGGATACAGTAGACCTCAAGTGAAGCATCGGAATCTATAACTTGTGTCACAGGAATGGTTCAAACATAGTCAGTAGGAAGAGTCGGTCTTCATGTACTTAAGTCGGCATTGTGCCTTTTGTATTTAATTCCGATGCAATTTCTGTGCTTCATCGTCAATAAGATGGTCCAAGGGACACAGTAAACTTGGAGTGAAGCGTCGGAATCTATAACTAGTGTCACAGGAATGGTTCAGATTATAGACAGTAACATGTGTCAGTCTTCTTGTACTTAAGTCGGCATTGTGCCTTTTGCATTTAATTCCGATGCAATTTCTGTGTTTCATCGTCAATAAGAAGGTCCAAGGAAAGCATCGGAATCTATAACTAGTGTCCCAGGAATAGTTCAAACCATAGTCAGTTGGAAGTGTCGGTCTTCATGTACTTAAGTCGGCATTGTGCCTTTTGTATTTAATTCCGATGCAATTTCCCTGTTTCATCGTCAATAAGAAGGTCCAAGGGAAACAGTAAACCTCAAGTGAACCGTCGGAATCTATAACTAGTGTCACAGGAATGGTTAAAACATAGACAGTAAGAAGAGTCAGTCTTCCTTGTACTTAAATCGGCATTGTGCCCTTGGTAATAAATTCCGATGCAATTTCTGTGTTTCATTGCAAATAAGACGTTCCAAGGGATACAGTAAACCTGAAGTGAAGCATCGGAATCTATAACTAGTGTCACAGGAATGGTTCAAATCAAAGTAAGTAAGAAGAGTCAGTCTTTTTATCCTTAAGTCTGCATTGTGCCTCTTGTATTTAATTCCGATGCAATTTCTGTGTTTCATCGTCAATAAGAAGGTCAGAGGGATACAGTAAACCTGAAGGAAGCATCGGAATCTATAACTAGTGTCACAGGAATGGTTCAAACATAGACAGTAGGAAGAGTCAGTCTTCTTGTACTTAAGTCGGCATTGTGCCTTTTGTATTTAATTCCGATGCAATTTCTGTGTTTCATCGTCGAAAAGTAGTTCTGAGGGGTACAGTGAAGCTGAAGTGAAGCATCGGTATCTATAACTAGTGTCACAGGAATGGTTCAAAACATAGTCAGTAAGAGGAGTCAGTCTTTTTGTACTTAAGTCGGCAGTGTTCCTATTGTGTTAATTCCGATGGCATTTCCCTATTTCATCGTCAATAAGAAGGTCCAAGGGATACAGTAAACCTGAAGTGAAGCATCGGAATATATAACTGGTATCACAGGAATGGTTTAGAACATAGACAGTAAGATGAGTCAGTCTTCTTGTACTTAAGTCGGCATTGTGCCTTTTGTATTTAATTCCGATGCAATTTCTGTGTTTCATCGTCAATAAGAAGGTCCCAGGGATACAGTAAACCTCAAGTGAAGCATCGGAATCTATAACTAGTGTCACAGGAATGGTTCAAAGCATAGTCAGTAGGAAGAGTCGGTCTTCATGTACTTAAGTCGGCATTGTGCATTTTGTATTTGATTCCGATGCAATTTCTGTGCTTCATCGTCAATAAGAAGGTCCAAGGGATACAGTAAACCTGGAGTGAAGCGTCGGAATCTATAACTAGTGTCACAGGAATGGTTCAGAACATAGACAGTAAGATGAGACAGTCTCCTTGTACTTAAGTCGGCATCGTGTCTCTTGTATTTGATTCCGATGCAATTTCTGTCTTTCATCGCCAATAAGAAGGTCAGAGGGATACAGTAAACCTGAAGTGACGCATCGGAATCTATAACTAGTGTCACAGGAATGGTTCAAATCATAGTAAGTAGGAAGTGTCGGTCTTCATGTACTTAAGTCGGCATTGTGCCTTTTGTAATTAATTCCGATGCAATTTCTGTGTTTCATCGTCAATAAGAAGGTCAGAGGGATACAGTAAACCTGAAGGGAAGCATCGTAATCTATTACTAGTCTCACAGGAATGGTTCAAAACATAGTCAGTAAAAGGAGTCAGTCTCCTTGTAGTTAAGTCGGCATTGTGCCTTTTGTATTTAATTCCGATGCAATTTCTGTGTTTCATCGTCAATAAGAAGGTCAGAGGGATACAGTAAACCTGAAGGGAAGCATCGTAATCTATTACTAGTCTCGCAGGAATGGTTCAGAACATAGACAGTAAGATGAGTCAGTCTCCTTGTACTTAAGTCGGCATTGTGCCTTTTGCATTTAATTCCGATGCAATTTCTGTGTTTCATCGTCAATAAGAAGGTCCAAAGGGTACAGTAAACCTCAAGTGAAGCATCGGAATCTATAACTAGTGTCACAGGAATGGTTCAAATCATAGTCAGTAGGAAGTGTCGGTCTTCATGTACTTAAGTCGGCATTGTGCCTTTTGTATTTAATTCCGATGCAATTTCTGTGTTTCATCGTCAATAAGAAGGTCAGAGGGATACAGTAAACCTGAAGGGAAGCATCGCAATCTATAACTAGTCTCACAGGAATAGTTCAAAACATAGTCAGTAAGAAGAGTCAGTCTTCTTGTACATAAGTCGGCATCGTGTCTCTTGTATTTAATTCCGATGCAATTTCTGTGTTTCATCGTCAATACGAAGGTCAGAGGGATACAGTAAACCTGAAGTGACGCATCGGAATCTATAACTAGTGTCACAGGAATGGTTCAAATCATAGTAAGTAGGAAGTGTCGGTCTTCATGTACTTAAGCCGGCATTGTGCCTTTTGTAATTAATTCCGATGCAATTTCTGTATTTCATCGTCAATAAGAAGGTCAGAGGGATACAGTAAACCTGAAGGGAAGCATCGCAATCTATAAGTAGTCTCACAGGAATGGTTCAAAACATAGTCAGTAAAAGGAGTCAGTCTCCTTGTACCTAAGTAGGCATTGTGCCTTTTGTATTTAATTCCGAGGCAATTTCTGTGTTTCATTGTCAATAAGAAGGTCCAAGGGATACAGCTAACCTGAAGTGAAGCATCGGAATCTATAACTAGTGTCAGAGGAATGGTTCAAAACATAGACAGTAGGAAGAGTCAGTCTTCGTGTACTTAAGTCGGCATTGTGCCTTTTCTATTTAATTCCGATGCCATTTCTGTGTTTCATCGTCAAAAAGTAGGTCAGAGGGGTACAGTAAAGCTGAAGTGAAGCATCGGAATCTATAACTAGTGTCACAGGAATGGTACAAAACATAGTCAGTAAGAGGAGTCAGTCTTTTTGTACTTAAGTCGACAGTGTGCCTATTGTGTTAATTCCGATGCGATTTCTGTATTTCATCGTCAATAAGAAGGTCCAAGGGATACAGTAAACCTGAAGTGAAGCATCGGAATCTATAACTAGTATCACAGGAATGGTTCAGAACATTGACAGTAAGATGAGTCAGTCTTCTTATACTTAAGTCGGCATTCTGCCTTTTGTATTTAATTCCGATGCAATTTCTGTGTATCATCGTCAATAAGAAGGTCCCAGGGATACAGTAAACCTCAAGTGAAGCATCGTAATCTATAACTAGTGTCACAGGAATGGTTCAAAGCATAGTCAGTAGGAAGAGTCGGTCTTCATGTACTTAAGTCGGCATTGTGCCTTTTGTATTTAATTCCGATGCAATTTCTGTGCTTCATCGTCAATAAGATGGTCTAAGGGATACAGTAAACCTGGAGTGAAGCGTCGGAATCTATAACTAGTGTCACTGGAATGGTTCAGGACATAGACAGTAAGATGAGTCAGTCTCCTTGTACTTAAGTCGGCATTGTGCCTTTTGCATTTAATTCCGATGCAATTTCTGCGTTTCATCGTCAATAAGAAGGTCCAAGGGATACAGTAAACCTCAAGTGAAGCACCGGAATCTATAACTAGTGTCACAGGAATGGTTCAAAACATAGTCAGTAGCAAGATTCGTTCTTCATGTACTTAAGTCGGCATTGTGCCTTTTGTATTTAATTCCGATGTAATTTCTGTGTTTCATCGTCAATAAGAAGGTCCAACGGAAACAGTAAACCTGGAGTGAAGCGTCGGAATCTATAACTAGTGTCACAGGAATGGTTAAAACATAGACAGTAAGAAGAGTCAGTCTTCCTTGTACTTAAATCGGCATTGTGCCCTTGGTATTAAATTCCGATGCAATTTCTGTGTTTCATCGTCAATAAGAAGGCCCAAGGGAAACAGTAAACCTCAAGTGAAGCATCGGAATCTATAACTAGTGTCACAGGAACGGTTCAAACATAGTCAGAAGGAAGAGTTGGTCTTCATGTACTTAAATCGGCATTGTGCCTTTTGTATTTAATTTCGATGCAATTTCTGTGTTTCATCGTAAATAAGAAGGTCCAAGGGATACAGTAAACCTGAAGTGAAGCATCGAAATCTATAACTAGTGACACAGGAATGGTTCAAAACGTAGACATTAGGAAGAGTCAGTCTTCTTGTACTTAAGTCGGCACTGTGCCTTTTGTATTTAATTCCGATGCAATTTCTGTGTTTCATTGCAAATAAGATGGTCCAAGGGATACAGTAAACTTGAAGTGAAGCATCGGAATCTATAACTAGTGTCACAGGAATGGTTCAAAGCATAGTCAGTACGAAGAGTCGGTCTTCATGTACTTAAGTCGGCATTGTGCATTTTGTATTTAATTCCGATGCAATTTCTGTGCTTCATCGTCAATAAGAAGGTCCAAGGGATACAGCAAACCTGAAGTGAAGCATCGGAATCTATAACTAGTGTCACAGGAATGGTTCAGAACATAGACAGTAAGATGAGTCAGTCTTCTTGTACTTAAGTCGGCATTGTGCCTTTTCTATTTAATTCCGATGCCATTTCTGTGTTTCATCGTCAAAAAGTAGGTCAGAGGGGTACAGTAAAGCTGAAGTGAAGCATCGGAATCTATAACTAGTGTCACAGGAATGGTACAAAACATAGTCAGTAAGAGGAGTCAGTCTTTTTGTACTTAAGTCGGCAGTGTGCCTATTGTGTTAATTCCGATGCGATTTCTGTATTTCATCGTCAATAAGAAGGTCCAAGGGATACAGTAAACCTGAAGTGAAGCATCGGAATCTATAACTAGTATCACAGGAATGGTTCAGAACATAGACAGTAAGATGAGTCAGTCTTCTTATACTTAAGTCGGCATTGTGCCTTTTGTATTTAATTCCGATGCAATTTCTGTGTTTCATCGTCAATAAGAAGGTCCCAGTGATACAGTAAACCTCAAGTGAAGCATCGTAATCTATAACTAGTGTCACAGGAATGGTTCAAAGCATAGTCAGTAGGAAGAGTCGGTCTTCATGTACTTAAGTCGGCATTGTGCCTTTTGTATTTAATTCCGATGCAATTTCTGTGCTTCATCGTCAATAAGAAGGTAGAAGGGATACAGTAAACCTGGAGTGAAGCGTCGGAATCTATAACTAGTGTCACAGGAATGGTTCACGACATAGACAGTAAGATGAGTCAGTCTCCTTGTACTTAAGTCGGCATTGTGCATTTTGCATTTAATTCCGATGCAATTTCTGCGTTTCATCGTCAATAAGAAGGTCCAAGGGATACAGTAAACCTCAAGTGAAGCATCGGAATCAATAACTAGTCCCACAGGAATGGTTCAAATCATAGTCAGTAGGAAGTGTCGGTCTTCATGTACTTAAGGCGGCATTGTGCCTTTTGTATTTAATTCCAATGCAATTTCTGTGTTTCATCGTCAATAACAAGGTCAGAGGGATACAGTTAATCTGAAGGGAAGCATCGCAATCTATAACTAGTCTCACAGGAATGGTTCAAAACATAGTCAGTAAATGGAGTCAGTCTTCTTGTACTTAAGTCGGCAATGTGCCATTTGTATTTAATTCCGAGGCAATTTCTGTGTTTCATCGTCAATAAGAAGGTCCAAGGGATACAGTAAACCTCAAGTGAAGCATCAGAATCTATAACTAGGGTCAAAGGAATGGTTCAAATCATAGTCAGTAGGAAGTGTCGGTCTTCATGTACCTATGTCGGCATTGTGCCTTTTGTATTTAATTCCGATGCAATTTCTGTGCTTCACCGTCAATAAGAAGGTCCAAGGGATACAGTAAACCTGGAGTGAAGCGTCGGAATCTATAACTAGTGTCACAGGAATGGTTCAGAACAGAGACAGTAAGATGAGTCAGTCTCCTTGTACTTAACTCGGCATTGTGCCTTTTGCATTTAATTCCGATGCAATTTCTGTGTTTCATCGTCAATAAGAAGGTCCAAGGGATACAGTAAACCTCAAGTGAAGCACCGGAATCTATAACTAGTGTCACAGGAATGGTTCAAAACATAGTCAATAGGATGATTGGTCTTCATGTACTTAAGTCGGCATTGTGCCTTTTGTATTTAATTCCGATGCAATTTCTGTACTTCATCGTCAATAAGAAGGTCCAAGGGATATAGTAAACCTGTAGCGAAGCGTCGGAATCTATAACAAATGTCACAGGAATGGTTCAGAACATAGACAGTAAGACGAGACAGTCTTCTTGTACTTCAGTCGGCATTGTGCCTTTTGCATTTAATTCCGATGCAATTTCTGTGTTTCATCGTCAATAAGAAGGTCCAAGGGATATAGTAAACCTCAAGTGAAGCATCGGAATCTATGACTAGTGTCACAGGAATGGTTCAAATCATAGTCAGTAGGAAGTTTCGGTTCTCATGTACTTAAGTCGGCATTGTGCCTTTTGTATTTAATTCCGATGTAATTTCAGTGTTTCATCGTCAATAAGAAGGTCCAACGGAAACAGTAAACCTGGAGTGAAGCGTCGGAATCTATAACTAGTGTCACAGGAATGGTTAAAACATAGACAGTAAGAAGAGTCTGTCTTCCTTGTACTTAAATCGGCATTGTGCCCTTGGTATTAAATCCCGATGCAATTTCTGTGTTTCATCGTCAATAAGAAGGTCCAAGGGAAACAGTAAACCTCAAGTGAAGCATCGGAATCTATAACTAGTGTCACAGGAACGGTTCAAACATAGTCAGAAGGAAGAGTTGGTCTTCATGTACTTAAATCGGCATTGTGCCTTTTGTATTTAATTTCGATGCAATTTCTGTGTTTCATCGTAAATAAGAAGGTCCAAGGGATACAGTAAACCTTAAGTGAAGCATCGAAATCTATAACTAGTGACACAGGAATGGTTCAAAACATAGACATTAGGAAGAGTCAGTCTTCTTGTACTTAAGTCGGCACTGTGCCTTTTGTATTTAATTCCGATGCAATTTCTGTGTTTCATTGCAAATAAGACGGTCCAAGGAATACAGTAAACTTGAAGTGAAGCATCGGAATCTATAACTAGTGTCACAGTAATGGTTGAAAACAAAGTAAGTAAGAAGAGTCAGTCTTCTTATCCTTAAGTCTGCATTGTGCCTCTTGTATGTAATTCCGATGCAATTTCTGTGTTCCATCGTCAATAAGAAGGTCCATGGGATATAGTAAGCCTGGAGTGTAGCATCGGAATCTATAACTGGTGTCACAGGAATGGTTCAAACATAGTCAGTAAAAGGAGTCAATCTACTTGTACTTAAGTCGGCATTGTGCCTTTTGTATTTAATTCCGAGGCAATTTCTGTGTTTCATCGTCAATAAGAAGGTCAGAGGGATACAGTAAACCTGAAGTGAAGCATCGGAAACTAAAGCTAGTGTCACAGGAATGGTTCAAAACATAGTCAGAAAGAAGAGTCAGTCTTCTTGTACTTAAGTCGGCATTGTGACTTTTCTATTTAATTACGATGCAATTTCTGTGTTACGTCGTCAATAACAAGGTCCAAGGGATACAGTATAATTCAAGTGAAGCTTTGGAATCTATAACTAGTGTCACAGGAATGGTTCAAGACATAGGAAGTAAGACGAGTCAGTCTTCTAGTACTTAAGTCGACATTGTGCCTTTTCTATTTAATTCCGATGCAATTTCTGTGTTTCATAGTCAATAAGAAGGTCAGAGGGATACAGTAAACCTGAAGGGAAGCATCGCAATCTGTAACTAGTCTCACAGGAATGGTTCAAACATAGTCAGTAAAAGGAGTCAATCTACTTGTACTTAAGTCGGCATTGTGCCTTTTGTATTTAATTCCGAGGCAATTTCTGTGTTTCATCGTCAATAAGAAGGTCCAAGGGATACAGTAAACCTGAAGTGAAGCATCGGATTCTATAACTAGTATCACAGGAACGGTTCAAACCATAAACAGTAGGAAGAATCAGTCTTCTTGTACTTAAGTCGGCATTGTGCCTTTTCTATTTAATTCCGATGCAATTTCTGTGTTTCATCGTCAAAAAGTAGGTCAGAGGGGTACAGAAAAGCTGAAGTGAAGCATCGGAATCTATAAGTAGTGTCACAGGAATGGTTCAAAGCATAGTCAGTAGGAGGAGTCAGTCTTTTTGTACTTAAGTCGGCAGTGTGCCTATTGTGTTAATTCCGATGCGATTTCTGTATTTCATCGTAAATAAGAAGGTCCAAGGGAAACAGTAAACCTCAAGTGAAGCATCGGAATCTATAACTAGTGTCACAGGAACGGTTCAAACATAGTCAGAAGGAAGAGTTGGTCTTCATGTACTTAAGTCGGCACTGTGCCTTTTGTATTTAATTCCGATGCAATTTCTGTGTTTCATTGCAAATAAGACGGTCCAAGGGATACAGTAAACTTCAAGTGAAGCATCGGAATCTATAACTAGTGTCACAGGAATGGTTCAAAACAAAGTAAGTAAGAAGAGTCAGTCTTCTTATCCTTAAGTCTGCATTGTGCCTCTTGTATGTAATTCCGATGCAATTTCTGTGTTCCATCGTCAATAAGAAGGTCCATGGGATATAGTAAGCCTGGAGTGTAGCATTGGAATCTATAACTGGTGTCACAGGAATGGTTCAAACATAGTCAGTAAAAGGAGTCAATCTACTTGTACTTAAGTCGGCATTGTGCCTTTTGTATTTAATTCCGAGGCAATTTCTGTGTTTCATCGTCAATAAGAAGGTCAGAGGGATACAGTAAACCTGAAGTGAAGCATCGGAATCTAAAGCTAGTGTCACAGGAATGGTTCAAAACATCGTCAGAAAGAAGAGTCAGTCTTCTTGTACTTAAGTCGGCATTGTGACTTTTCTATTTAATTCCGATGCAATTTCTGTGTTACGTCGTCAATAACAAGTTCCAAGGGATACAGTATACCTCAAGTGAAGCATTGGAATCTATAACTAGTGTCACAGGAATGGTTCAAGACATAGGAAGTAAGACGTGTCAGTCTTCTAGTACTTAAGTCGACATTGTGCCTTTTCTATTTAATTCCGATGCAATTTCTGTGTATCATAGTCAATAAGAAGGTCAGAGGGATACAGTAAACCTGAAGGGAAGCATCGCAATCTATAACTAGTCTCACAGGAATGGTTCAAACATAGTCAGTAAAAGGAGTCAATCTACTTGTACTTAAGTCGGCATTGTGCCTTTTGTATTTAATTCCGAGGCAATTTCTGTGTTTCATCGTCAATAAGAAGGTCCAAGGGATACAGTAAACCTGAAGTGAACCATCGGAATCTATAACTAGTATCACAGGAATGGTTCAAACCATAGACAGTAGGAAGAATCAGTCTTCTTGTACTTAAGTCGGGATTGTGCCTTTTCTATTTAATTCCGATGCAATTTCTGTGTTTCATCGTCAAAAAGTAGGTCAGAGGGGTACAGAAAAGCTGAAGTGAAGCATCGGAATCTATAAGTAGTGTCACAGGAATGGTTCAAAGCATAGTCAGTAGGAGGAGTCAGTCTTTTTGTACTTAAGTCGGCAGTGTGCCTATTGTGTTAATTCCGATGCGATTTCTGTATTTCATCGTAAATAAGAAGGTCCAAAGGATACAGTAAACCTGAAGTGAAGCATCGGAATCTATAACTAGTGTCACAGGAATGGTTCAAAGCACAGACAGTAAGATGAGTCAGTTTTCTTGTAGTTAAGTCGGCATTGTGCCTTTTGTATTTAATTCCGATGCAATTTCTGTGTTTCATCGTCAATAAGAAGGTCCAAGGTATACAGTAAACCTCAAGTGAAGCATCGGAATCTATAACTAGTGTCACAGGAATGGTTCAAAACATAGTCAATACGAAGAGTCGGTCTTCATGTACTTAAGTCGGCATTGTGCCTTTTGTATTTAATTCCGATGCAATTTCTGTGTTTCATCGTCAATAAGAAGGTCCAAGGGATACAGTAAACCTCAAATGAAGCATCGGAATCTATAACTAGTGTCACAGGAATGGTTCAAATCATAGTCAGTAGGAAGTGTTAGTCTTCATGTACTTAAGTCGGCAATGTGCCTTTTGTATTTAATTCCGATGCAATTTCTGTGTTTCATCGTCAATAAGAAGGTCCAAGGGAAACAGTAAACCTGGAGTGAAGCGATGGAATCTATAACTAGTGTCACAGGAATGGTTAAAACATAGACAGTAAGAAGAGTCAGTCTTCCTTGTACTTAAATCGGCATTGTGCCATTGGTATTAAATTCCGATGCAATTTCTGTGTTTCATCGTCAATAAGAAGGTCCAAGGGATACAGTAAACCTGAAGTGAAGCATCGTAATCTGTAACTAGTGACACAGGAATGGTTCAAAACAAAGACATTAGGAAGAGTCAGTCATCTTGTACTTAAGTCTTCACTGTGCCTTTTGTGTTTAATTCCGATGCAATTTCTGTCTTTCATTGCAAATAAGACGGTCCAAGGGACACAGTAAGCCTGAAGTGAAGCATCGGAATCTGAAACTAGTGTCACAGGAATGGTTCAATACAAAGTAAGTAAGAAGAGTCAGTCTTCTTATCCTTAAGTCTGCATTGTGCCTCTTGTATTTAATTCCGATGTAATTTCTGTGTTTGATCGTCAACAAGAAGGTCCATGGGATATAGTAAGCCTGGAGTGTAGCATCGGAATCTATAACTAGTGTCACAGGAATGGTTCAAATCATAGACAGTAAGAAGTGTCAGTCTTCGTGTACTTAAGTCGGAATTTTGCCTTTTCTATTTCATTCCGATGCAATTTCTGTGTTTCATCGTCAATAAGGAAGTCCAAGGGATACAGTAAACTTGAGGTGAAGCATCGGAATCTATAACTAGTGTCACTGGAATGGTTCAAAACATAGACAGTGAGAAGAGTGTCTTCTTGTATTTAAGTCGGCATTGTGCAATTTGTATTTAATTCCGATGCAATTTCTGTGTTTCATCGTCAATAAGAAGGTCAGAGGGATACAGTAAACCTGAAGTGAAGCATCGGAATCTAAAGCTAGTGTCACAGGAATGGTTCAAAACATAGTCAGAAAGAAGAGTCAGTCTTCTTGTACTTAAGTCGGCATTGTGACTTTTCTATTTAATTCCGATGCAATTTCTGTGTTACGTCGTCAATAACAAGGTCCAAGGGATACAGTATACCGCAAGTGAAGCATTGGAATCTATAACTAGTGTCACAGGAAAGGTTCAAGACATAGGAAGTAAGACGAGTCAGTCTTCTAGTACTTAAGTCGACATTGTGCCTTTTCTATTTAATTCCGATGCAATTTCTGTGTTTCATAGTCAATAAGAAGGTCAGAGGGATACAGTAAACCTGAAGGGAAGCATCGCAATCTATAACTAGTCTCACAGGAATGGTTCAAACATAGTCAGTAAAAGGAGTCAATCTACTTGTACTTAAGTCGGCATTGTGCCTTTTGTATTTAATTGCGAGGCAATTTCTGTGTTTCATCGTCAATAAGAAGGTCCAAGGGATACAGTAAACCTGAAGTGAAGCATCGGAATCTATAACTAGTATCACAGGAATGGTTCAAACCATAGACAGTAGGAAGAATCAGTCTTCTTGTACTTATGTCGGCATTGTGCCTTTTCTATTTAATTCCGATGCAATTTCTGTGTTTCATCGTCAAAAAGTAGGTCAGAGGGGTACAGAAAAGCTGAAGTGAAGCATCGGAATCTATAAGTAGTGTCACAGGAATGGTTCAAAGCATAGTCAGTAAGAGGAGTCAGTCTTTTTGTACTTAAGTCGGCAGTGTGCCTATTGTGTTAATTCCGATGCGATTTCTGTATTTCATCGTAAATAAGAAGGTCCAAGGGATACAGTAAACCTGAAGTGAAGCATCGGAATCTATAACTAGTGTCACAGGAATGGTTCAGAACACAGACAGTAAGATGAGTCAGTCTTCTTGTAGTTAAGTCGGCATTGTGCCTTTTGTATTTAATTCCGATGCAATTTCTGTGTTTCATCGTCAATAAGAAGGTCCAAGGGATACAGTAAACCTCAAGTGAAGCATCGGAATCTATAACTAGTGTCACAGGAATGGTTCAAAACATAGTCAATACGAAGAGTCGGTCTTCATGTACTTAAGTCGGCATTGTGCCTTTTGTATTTAATTCCGATGCAATTTCTGTGTTTCATCGTCAATAAGAAGGTCCAAGGGATACAGTAAACCTCAAATGAAGCATCGAAATCTATAACTAGTGTCACAGGAATGGTTCAAATCATAGTCAGTAGGAAGTGTTAGTCTTCATGTACTTAAGTCGGCAATGTGCTATTTGTATTTAATTCCGATGCAATTTCTGTGTTTCATCGTCAATAAGAAGGTCCAAGGGAAACAGTAAACCTGGAGTGAAGCGTCGGAATCTATAACTAGTGTCACAGGAATGGTTAAAACATAGACAGTAAGAAGAGTCAGTCTTCCTTGTACTTAAATCGGCATTGTGCCATTGGTATTAAATTCCGATGTAATTTCTGTGTTTCATCGTCAATAAGAAGGTCCAAGGGATACAGTAAACCTGAAGTGAAGCATCGTAATCTATAACTAGTGACACAGGAATGGTTTAAATCATAGACATTAGGAAGAGTCAGTCGTCTTGTACTTAAGTCTTCACTGTGCCTTTTGTATTTAATTCCGATGCAATTTCTGTGTTTCATTGCAAATAAGACGGTCCAAGGGACACAGTAAGCCTGAAGTGAAGCATCGGAATCTGAAACTAGTGTCACAGGAATGGTTCAATACAAAGTAAGTAAGAAGAGTCAGTCTTCTTATCCTTAAGTCTGCATTGTGCCTCTTGTATTTAATTCCGATGCAATTTCTGTGTTTGATCGTTAATAAGAAGGTCCATGGGATATAGTAAGCCTGGAGTGTAGCATCGGAATCTATAACTAGTGTTACAGGAATGGTTCAAATCATAGACAGTAAGAAGTGTCAGTCTTCGTGTACTTAAGTCGGAATTTTGCCTTTTCTATTTAATTCCGATGCAATTCCTGTGTTTCATCGTCAACAAGAAGGTCCAAGGGATACAGTAAACCTGAGGTGAAGCATCGGAATCTATAACTAGTGTCACAGGAATGGTTCAAAACATAGACAATAAGAAGAGTCAGTCTTCTTGTACTTAAGTCGGTATTGTGCCTTTTCTATTTAATTCCGATGCAATTTCTGTGTTTCATCGTCAATAACAAGGTCCAAGGGATACAGTATACCTGGAGTGTATCATCGGAATCTATAACTAGTGTCACTGGAATGGTTCAAAACATAGACAGTAAGAAGATCAGTCTTCTTGTACATAAGTCGGCATTGTGCCTTTTGTATTTAATTCCGATGGAATTTCTGTGTTTCATCGTCAATAAGAAGGTCAGAGGGATACAGTAAACCTGAAGGGAAGCATCGCAATCTATAACCAGTCTCACAGGAATGGTTCAAATCATAGTCAGTAAAAAGAGTCAGTCTTCTTATACTTAAGTCGGCATTGTGCCTCTTGTATTTAATTCCGATATAATTTCTGAGTTTCATCGTCAATAAGAAGGACAGAGGGATACAGTAAACCTGAAGTGACGCATCGGAATCTATAACTAGTGTCACAGGAATGGTTCAAATCATAGTCAGTAGGTAGTGTCGGACTTCATGTACTTAAGTCGGCATTGTGCCTTTTGTATTTAATTCCGATGCAATTTCTGTGTTCCATCGTCAATAAGAAGGTCAGAGGGATACAGTAAACCTGAAGGGAAGCATCGCTATCTATAACTAGTCTCACAGGAATGGTTCAAAACATAGTCAGTAAAAGGAGTCAGTCTTCTTGTACTTAAGTCGGCATTGTGCCTTTTGTATTTAATTCCGAGGCAATTTCTGTGTTTCATCGTCAATAAGAAGGTCCTAGGGATACAGTGAACCTGAAGTGAAGCATCGGAATCTATAACTAGTGTAACAGGAATGGTTCCAAATATAGACAGTAGGAAGAGTAAGTCCTCTGGTACTTAAGTCGGCATTGTGCCTTTTCTATTTAATTCCGATGCAATTTCTGTGTTTCATCGTCAAAAAGTAGGTCAGAGGGGTACAGTAAAGCTGAAGTGAAGCATCGGAATCTATAACTAGTATCACAGGAATGGTTCAAATCATAGTCAGTAAGAGGAGTCAGTCTTTTTGTACTTAAGTCGGCAGTGTGCCTATTGTGTTAAATCCGATGCGGGTTCTGTATTTCACCGTCAATAAGAAGGTCCAAGGGATACAGTAAACCTGAAGTGAAGCATCGGAATCTATAACTCGTGTCACAGGAATGGTTCAAGACAGAGTCAGTAGGAAGCGTCGGTCTTCATGTACTTAATTCTGCATTGTGCTTTTTGTATTTAATTCCGATGCAATTTCTGTGCTTCATCGTCATTAAGAAGGTCCAAGGGATACAGTAAACCTGGAATGAAGCGTCGGAATCTATAACTAGTGTCACAGAAATGGTTCAGAACATATACAGTAAGATGAGTCAGTCTTCTTGTACTTAAGTCGGCATTGTGCCTTTTGCATTTAATTCCGATGCAATTTCTGTGTTTCATCGTCAATAAGAATGTCGAAGGGATACAGTAAAGCTCAAGTGAAGCATCGGAATCTATAACTAGTGTCACAGGAATGGTTCAAATCATAGTCAGTAGGAAGTGTCGGTCTTCATGTACTTAAGTCGGCATTGTGTATTTTGTATTAAATTCCGATGCAATTTCTGTGTTTCATCGTCAATAAGAAGGTCCAAGGGACACAGTAACCCTGAAGTGAAGCGTCGGAATCTATAACTAGTCAACAGGAATGGTTAAAACATAGACAGTAAGAAGAGTCAGTTTTCCTTGTACTTAAATCGGCATTGTGATTTGGTATTAAATTCCGATGCAATTTCTGTGTTTCATCGTCAATAAGAAGGTCCAAGGAATACAGTAAACCTCAAGTGAAGCATCGTAATCTATAACTAGTGACACAGGAATGTTTCAAAACATAGACATTAGGAAGAGTCAGTCTTCTTGTACTGAAGTCGGCATTGTGCCTTTTGTATATAATTCCGATGCAATTTCTGTGTTTCATTGCAAATAAGGCGGTCCAAGGGATACAGCAAACCTGAGTGAAGCATCGGAATCTGTAACTAGTGTCACAGGAATGGTTCAAAACAAAGTAAGTAAGAAGAGTCAGTCTTCTTATCCTTAAGTCTGCATTGTGCCTCTTGTATTTAATTCCGATGCAATTTCTGTGTTTCATCGTCAATAAGAAGGTCCATGGGATATAGTAAGCCTGGAGTGTAGCATCGGAATCTATAACCAGTGTCACAGGAATGTTTCAAATCATAGACAGTAAGAAGTGTCAGTCTTCGTGTACTTAAGTCGGAATTTTGCCTTTTCTATGTAATTCCGATGCAATTTCCGTGTTTCATCGTCAATAAGGTCCAAGGGATACAGTAAACCTGAGGTGAAGCATCGTAATCTATAACTAGTGTCACAGGAATGGTTCAAATGATAGACAGTAAGAAGAGTCAGTCTTCTTGTACTTAAGTCGGCATTGTGCCTTTTCGATTTAATTCAGATGCAATTTCTGTGTTTCATCGTCAATAACAAGGTCCAAGGGATACAGTAAACCTGGAGTGTAGCATCGGAATCTATAACTAGTGTCACTGGAATGGTTCAAAGCATAGACAGTAAGAAGAGTCAGTCTTCTTGTACTTAAGGCTTCATTGTGCAATTTGTATTTAATTCCGATGCAATTTCTGTGTTTCATCGTCAATAAGAAGGTCAGAGGGATACAGTAAACCTGAAGTGTGGCATAGGAATCTATAGCTAGTGTCACAGGAATGGTTCAAAACATAGTCAGTAAGAAGAGTCAGTCTTCTTGTCCTTAAATCGGCATTGTGACTTTTGTATTTAATTCCGATGCAATTTCTGTGTTACGTCGTCAATAACAAGGTCCAAGGGATACAGTAAACCTCAAGTGAAGCATCGGAATCTATAACTAGTGTCACAGGAATGGTTCAAGACATAGGAAGTAAGACTAGTCAGTCTTCTTGCACTTAAACCGGCATTGTGCCTTTTGTACTTAATTCCGATGCAATTTCTGTGTTTCATCGTCAATAAGAAGGTCCAAGGTATACAGTAAACCTGAAATGAAGCATCAGAATCTATAACTCGTGTCACTGGAATTTTTCAAAATATAGACAGTAAGAAGAGTCTGTCTTCTTGTACTTAAGTCGGCATTGTGCCTTTTGTATTTAATTCCGATGCAATTTCTGTGATTCATCGTCAATAAGAAGACCCAAGGGATACAGTAAACCTGAAGTGAAGCATCGGACTCTATAACTAGTGTCACAGAAATGGTTCAAAACATAGACAGTAGAGGAGTCAGTCTTCTTGTAGTTAAGTCGGCATTGTGCATTTTGTATTTAGTTCCGATGCAATTTCTGTGTTTCATCGTCAATAAGAAGGTCCAAGGGAAACAGTAAACCTGAAGTGAAGCATCGGAATCTATAACTAGTGTCACAGAAATGGTTCAAAACATAGACAGTAGAGGAGTCAGTCTTCTTGTACTTAAGTCGGCATTGTGCCTTTTGTATTTAATTCCGATGCAATTTCTGTGTTTCATCGTCAATAAGAAGGTCAGAGGGATACTTTAAACCTTAAGTGAAGCATCGGATTCCAAAACTAGTGTCACAGAAATGGCACAAACATAGACACTAGGAAGAGTCAGTCTTCTTGTACTTAAGCCGGCATTGTGCCTTTTGTACTTAATTCCGATGCAATATCTGTGGTTCATCGTCAATAAGAAGTTCCAAGGGATACAGTAAACCTGAAATGAAGCATCGGAATCTATAAATAGTGTCAATGGAATGGTTTATAATATAGACAGTAAGAAGAGTCAGTCTTCTTGTACTTAAGCCGGTATTGTGCCTTTTGTATTTAATTCCGATGCAATTTCTGTGTTTCATCGTCAATGAGAAGGTCCAAGGGATACAGTAAACCTGAAGTAAAGCATCGGACTCTATAACTATTGTCACAGAAATGGTTCAAAACATAGACAGTAGAAGAATCAGTCGTCTTGTACTTAAGTCGGCATTGTGCCTTTTGTATTTAATTCCGATTCAATTTCTGTGTTTCATCGTCAATAAGAAGGTCCAAGGGAAACAGTAAAACTGAAGTGAAGGATCGGAATCTATAACTAGTGTCACAGGAATGGTTCAAAACATAGTCAGTAAGAAGAGTCTGTCTTCTTGTCCTTAAGTCGGCATTGTGCCATTTGTATTTAACACCGATGCAATTTCTGTGTTTCATCGGCAATAAGGTCAGAAGGATAAACTAAACCTAAAGTGAAGCATCGGAATCTATAACTATTGCCACAGGAATGGTTCAAATTATAGACCGTAGGAAGAGGCAGTCTTCTTGTACTTAAGTCGGCATTGTGCCTTTTGTATTTAATTCCGAAGCAATTTCTGTGTTTCATCGTCAATAAGAAGGTCCAAGGTATACAGTAAAACTGAAGTGAAGCATCGGAATCTATAACGAGTGTCACAGATATGGTTCAAACATAGTCAGTAAGAAGAGTCAGTCTTCTTGTACTTAAGTCGGCATTCTGCATTTTCTACTTATTTCCGATGCAATTTCTGAGTTTCATCGTCAATAACAAGGTCCAAGGGATACAGTAAACCTGGAGTGAAGCATCGGAATCTATAACTGGTGTCACAGGAATGGTTCAAAACATCGACAGTAAGAAAAGTCAGTCTTCTTGTACTTAAGTTGATATTGTGCCTTATCTATTTAAGTCCGATGCAATTTCTGTGTTTCATCGTCAATAAGAAGGTCCAAACGATACAGTAAACCTTGAGTGTAGCATCGGAATCTATAACTAGAGTCATAGGAATGGTTCAAAATATAGACAGTAAGAAGAATCAGTTTTCGTGTACTTAAGTCGGCATTTTGCCTTTTGTATTTAATTCCGATGCAATTTCTGTCTTTCATCGTCAATAAGAAGGCCAGAGGGATACAGTAAACCTGAAGTGAAGCATCGCAATCTATAACTAGTGTCACAGGAATGGTTCAAAACATAGTCAGTAAGGAGAGTCAGTCTTCTTGTACTTATGTCGGCATTGTGCATTTTGTATTTAATTCCGATGCAATTTCTGTGTTTCATCGTCAATAAGAAGGTCCAAGGGATACAGTAACCCTGGAGTGAAGCATCGGAATCTATAACTAGTGTCAATGGAATGGTTCAAACATAGACAGTAAGAAGAGTCAGTCTTCTTGTACTTAAGTCGGCAATGTGCGTTTTGTATTTAATTCGATTGCAATTTCTGTGTTTCATCGTCAATAAGAAGGTCCAAGGGATACGGTAAACGTGAAGTGAAGCATCGGAATCTATAACTAGTGGCACAAGAATGGTATAAAACATAGACAGTAGGAAGAGTCAGTCTTCTTGTACTTAAGTCGGCATTGTGCCTTTTGTATTTAATTTAGATCCAATTTCTGTGTTTCATCGTCACCAAGAAGGTCCAAGGGATACAGTAAACCTGAAGTGATGCATCGGGATCTATAACTAGTGTCACAGGAATGGTTCACATCATAGACAGTAAGAAGAGTCAGTCTTCTTGTACTTAACTCGGCATTGTGCCTTTTGTATTTAATTCCGATGCAATTTCTGTCTTTCATCGTCAATAAGAAGGCCAGAGGGATACAGTAAACCTGAAGTGAAGCATCGCAATCTATAACTAGTGTCACATGAATGGTTCAAATTATAGTCAGTAAGAGGAGTCAGTCTTCTTGTACTTGAGTCGGCATTGAGCCTTTTGTATTTAATTAAGAAGCAATTTCTGTGTTTCATCGTCAATAAGAAGATCAGAGGGATACAGTAAACCTGAAGTGATGCATCGGAATCTATAACTAGTGTCACAGGAAAGGTTCAAATCATAGACAGTAAGAATGGTCAGTCTTCTTGTACTTAAGACGACATTGTGCCTTTTGTATTTAATTCCGATGCAATATCTGTGTATCATCGTCAATAAGAAGGTCCAAGGGATACAGTAAACTTGAAGTGAAGCATCGGAATCTATGACTAGTGTCACAGGAATGGTTCAAAACATAGACAGTAAGAAAAGTCAGTCGTCTTGTACTTAAGTCACCATTGTGCCTCTACTATTTAATTCCGATGCAATTTCTGTGTTTCATCGTCAATAAGAAGGTCAGAGAGATACAGTAAACCTGAAGTGAAGCATCGGAATCTATAACTAGTGTCACAGGAATGGTTCAAAACATAGGCAGTAAGAAGAGTCAGTCTTCTTGTACTTAAGTCGGCATTTTGCCTTTTGTAATTAATTCCGATGCAATTTCTGTCTTTCATCGTCAATAAGAAGGTCCATAGGATACAGTAAACCTCAAGTGAAGCATCGGAATCTATAACTAGTGTCACAGGAATGGTTCAAAACATAGACAGTAGGAAGAGTCAGTCTTCTTGTACTTAAGTCGGCATTGTGTCTTTTCTATTTACTTCCGATGCAATTTCTGTGATTCTTCGTCAAAAAGAAGGTCAGAGGGATACAGTAAACCTGAAGTGAAGCATCGGAATCTATAACTAGTGTCACAGGAATGGTTCAAAACATAGACAGTAAGAAGAGTCAGTCATCTTGTACTTAAGTCGGCATTTTGCCTTTTGTATTTAATTCCGATGCAATTTCTGTGTTTCATCGTCAATAAGAAGGTCCATAGGATACAGTAAACCTCAAGTGAAGCATCGGAATCTATAACTAGTCTCACAGGAATGGTTCACATCATAGACAGTAAGAAGAGTCATTCTTCTTGTACTTCCGTCGGCATTGTGCCTATTGCATTTAATTCCGATGACATTTCTGTGTTTCATCGTCATTAAGAATGTCAGAGGGATACAGTAAACCTGAAGTGAAGCATCGGAATCTATAGCTAGTGTCACAGGAATGGTTCAAATCATAGTCAGTATGAAGAGTCAGTCTTCTTGTCCATAAGTCGGCATTGTGCCTTTTGTATTTAATTCCGATGCAATTTCTGTATTTCATCGTCAATAAGAGGGTCCAAGGGATACAGTAAACCTGGAGTGAAGCATCGGAATCTATAACTAGTTTCACAGGAATGGTTCCAAACATACACTCCTGGAAATTGAAATAAGAACACCGTGAATTCATTGTCCCAGGAAGGGGAAACTTTATTGACACATTCCTGGGGTCAGATACATCACATGATCACACTGACAGAACCACAGGCACATAGACACAGGCAACAGAGCATGCACAATGTCGGCACTAGTACAGTGTATATCCACCTCTCGCAGCAATGCAGGCTGCTATTCTCCCATTGAGACGATCGTAGAGATGCTGGATGTAGTCCTGTGGAACGGCTTGCCATGCCATTTCCACCTGGCGCCTCAGTTGGACCAGCGTTCGTGCTGGACGTGCAGACTGCGTGAGACGACGCTTCATCCAGTCCCAAACATGCTCAATGGGGGATAGATCCGGAGATCTTGCTGGCCAGGGTAGTTGACTTACACCTTCTAGAGCACGTTGGGTGGCACGGGATACATGCGGACGTGCATTGTCCTGTTGGAACAGCAAGTTCCCTTGCCGGTCTAGGAATGGTTGAACGATGGGTTCGATGACGGTTTGGATGTACCGTGCACTATTCAGTGTCCCCTCGACGATCACCAGTGGTGTACAGCCAGTGTAGGAGATCGCTCCCCACACCATGATGCCGGGTGTTGGCCCTGTGTGCCTCGGTCGTATGCAGTCCTGATTGTGGCGCTCACCTGCACGGCGCCAAACACGCATACGACCATCATTGGCACCAAGGAAGAAGCGACTCTCATCGCTGAAGACGACACGTCTCCATTCGTCCCTCCATTCACGCCTGTCGCGACACCACTGGAGGCGGGCTGCACGATGTTGGGGCGTGAGCGGAAGACGGCCTAACGGTGTGCGGGACCGTAGCCCAGCTTCATGGAGACGGTTGCGAATGGTCCTCGCCGATACCCCAGGAGCAACAGTGTCCCTAATTTGCTGGGAAGTGGCGGTGCGGTCCCCTACGGCACTGCGTAGGATCCTACGGTCTTGGCGTGCATCCGTGCGTCGCTGCGGTCCGGTCCCAGGTCGACGGGCACGTGAACCTTCCGCCGACCACTGGCGACAACATCGATGTACTGTGGAGACCTCACGCCCCACGTGTTGAGCAATTCGGCGGTACGTCCACCCGGCCTCCCGCATGCCCACTATACGCCCTCGCTCAAAGTCCGTCAACTGCACATACGGTTCACGTCCACGCTGTCGCGGCATGCTACCAGTGTTAAAGACTGCGATGGAGCTCCGTATGCCACGGCAAACTGGCTGACACTGACGGCGGCGGTGCACAAATGCTGCGCAGCTAGCGCCATTCGACGGCCAACACCGCGGTTCCTGGTGTGTCCGCTGTGCCGTGCGTGTGATCATTGCTTGTACAGCCCTCTCGCAGTGTCCGGAGCAAGTATGGTGGGTCTGACACACCGGTGTCAATGTGTTCTTTTTTCCATTTCCAGGGGTGTAGACAGTAAGAAGAGTCAGTCTTCCTTGTACCTTAATCGGCAATGTGCCTTCGGTATTTAATTCCGATGCAATTTCTGTGTTTAATCGTCAAGAAGAAGGTCCAAGGGATACAGTAAACTTCAAGTGATGATTCGGAATCTTTAACTAGTGTCACAGGAACGGATCAAACATAGTCAGTAGGAAGTGTTGGTCTTCATGTACCTAAGTCGGCATTGTGCCTTTTGTATTTAATTCCGATGCAATTTCTGTGTTTCATCGTCAATAAGAAGGTCCAGGGGATACAGTAAATCTGAAGTGAAGCATCGTAATCTATAACTAGTGACACAGGAATGGTTTAAAACATAGACTGTAGGAAGAGTCAGTCTTCTTGTACTTATGTCGTCACTGTGCCTTTTGTATTTAATTCCGATGCAATTTCTGTGTTTCATCGTCAATATGACGGTCCCACGGATACAGTAAACCTGAAGTGAAGCATCGAATTCTATTACTACTGTCACAGGGATGGTTCAAAACAAAGTCAGTAGGAAGAGTCATTCTTCTTATCCATAAGTCGGCATTGTGCCTTTAGTATTTAGTTCCGATGCAATTTCTGTGTTTCATCGTCAATAGGAAGGTCCATGGGATACAGTAAACCTCGAGTGTAACATCGGAATCTATAACTAGTGTTACAGGAATGGTTCAAATCATAGACTGTAAGAAGAGTCATTCTTCGTGTACTTAAGTCGGCTTGTGCCTTTTGTATTTAATTCCGATGCAATTTTGTGTTTCATCGTCAATACGAAGGTCCAGGGGATACAGTATACCTGAAGTGAAGCATCGGAATCTATAACTAGTGTCACAGGATTGGTTCAAAACATAGTCAGTAAGAAGAGTCAGTCTTCTTGTACTTAAGTCGGCATTGTGCCATTTCTATTTAATTCCGATGCAATTTCTGTGTTTCATCGTCAATAACAAGGTCCAAGGGATACAGTAAACCTGGAGTGAAGCATCGGAATCTATAACTAGTGTCAATGGAATGGTTCAAAACACAGACAGTAAGAAGAGTCAGTCTTCTTGTACTTAAGTCGGCATTGTGCCTTTTCTCTTTAATTCCGATGCAATTTCTGTGTTTCATCGTCAAGAAGAAGGACCAAGGGATACAGTAAACCTCAAGTGAAGCATCGGAATATATAACTAGTGTCACAGAAATGGTTCAAAACATAGTCAGTAGGAAGAGTCGGTATTCATATACTTAAGCCGGCATTGTGCCTTTTGTATTTAATTCCGATGCAATTTCTGTGTTTCATCGTCAATAAGAATCTCCAAGGGATACAGTAAACCTGGAGTGAAGCATCGGAATCTATAACTAGTGTGACAGGAATGGTTCAAATCATAGACAGTAAGATGAGTCAGTCTTCCTGTACTTAAGTCGACATTGTGCCTTTTCTATTTAATTCCGATGCAATTTCTGTGTTTCATCGTCAATAAGAAGGTCAGAGGGACACAATAAACCTGAAGTGAAGCATCGGAATCTATAACTAGTGTCACAGGAATGGTTCAAAACAAAGTCAGTAAGGAGATTCAGTCTTCTTGTCCTAAGTCGGCATTGTGCCTTCTGTATTTAATTCCGATGCAATTTCTGTGTTTCATCGTCAATAAGAGGGTCCATGGGATACAGTAAACCTGGAGTAAAGCATCGGAATCTATAACTAGTGTCACAGGAATGGTCCAAAACATAGAACGTAAGAAGAGTCAGTCTTCTTGTACTTAAGTCGGCATTGTGCCTATTGTATTTAATTCCGATGCAATTTCTGTGTTTCATCGTCAATAAGAAGGTCCAAGGGATACAGTAAACCTGGAGTGATGCATCGGAATCTCTAATTAGTGTCAATGGAATGGTTCAAAACATAGATAGTAAGAAGAGTCAGTCTTCTTGTACTTAATTCTGCATTGTGCCGTTTGTATTTAATTCCGATGCAATTTGTGTGTTTCATCGTCAATAAGAAGGTCCAAGGGGTACAGTAAACCTGAAGTGAAGCATCGGAATTTATAACTAGTGTCACAGGAACGGTTCAAAACATGGTAAGAAAAGTCAGTCTTCTTGTACTTAAGTCGGCATTGTGCCGTTTGTATTTAATTCCGATGCAATTTCTGTGTTTCATCGTCAATAAGAAGGTCCAAGGGGTACGGTAAACCTGGAGTGAAGCATCGGAATCTATAACTAGTATCACAGGGATGGTTCAAATGATAGACAGTAAGAAGGGTCAGTCTTCTTGTACTTAAGTCGACATTGTGCCTTTTGTATTTAATTCCGGGTCAATTTCTGTGTTTCATCGCCAATAAGAAGGTCAAAGGGATACAGTAATCCTGAAGTGAAGTATCGTAATCTATAACAAGTGTCACAGGAATGGTTCAAAACATAGTCTGGAAGAATAGTAAGTCTTCTTGTACTAAAGTCATCATTGTGCATTTTCTATTTAAATCTGATGCAATTTCTGTGTTTCATCGTCAATAAGAAGGCCCAAGGGATACAGTAAACCTTGAGTGAAGCATCGGAATCTATAAGTAGTGTCACAGGAATGGTTCAAATCATAGACAGTAAGAAGGGTCAGTCTTCTTGTACTTAAGTCGGCATTGTGCCTTTTGTATTTAATTCCAATGCAATTTCTGTATTTCATCGTCAATAAGAGGGTCCAAGGGATACAGTAAACCTCAAGTGAAGATTCGGAATCTTTAACTAGTGTCACAGGAACGGATCAAACATAGTCAGTAGGAAGTGTTGGTCTTCATGTACCTAAGTCGGCATTGTGCCTTTTGTATTTAATTCCGATGCAATTTCTGTGTTTCATCGTCAATACGAAGGTCCAAGGGATACAGTAAACCTGAAGTGAAGCATCGTAATCTATAACTAGTGACACAGGAATGGTTTAAAACATACACTGTAGGAAGAGTCAGTCTTCTTGTACTTAAGTCGTCCCTGTGCCTTTTGTATTTAATTCCGATGCAATTTCTGTGTTTCATCGTCAATATGACGGTCCAAGGGATACAGTAAACCTGAAGTGAAGCGTCGAATTCTATTACTACTGTCACAGGAATGGTTGAAAACAAAGTCAGTAAGAAGAGTCAGTCTTCTTATCCATAAGTCGGCATTGTGCCTTTTGTATTTAATTCCGATGCAATTTCTGTGTTTCATCGTCAATAGGAAGGTCCATGGGATACAGTAAACCTCGAGTGTAACATCGGAATCTATAACTAGTGTTACAGGAATGGTTCAAATCATAGACTGTAAGAAGAATCATTCTTCGTGTACTTAAGTCGGCCTGTGCCTTTTGTATTTAATTCCGATGGAATTTTGTGTTTCATCGTCAATACGAAGGTCCAGGGGATACAGTAAACCTGAAGTGAAGCATCGGAATCTATAACTAGTGTCACAGGAATGGTTCAAAACATACTCAGTAAGAAGAGTCAGTCTTCTTGTACTTAATTCGGCATTGTGCCATTTCTATTTAATTCCGATGCAATTTCTGTGTTTCATCGTCAATAACAAGGTCCAAGGGATACAGTAAACCTGGAGTGAAGCATCTGAATCTATAACTAGTGTCAATGGAATGGTTCAAAACACAGACAGTAACAAGAGTCAGTCTTCTTGTACTTAAGTCGGCATTGTGCCTTTTCTATTTAATTCCGATGCAATTTCTGTGTTTCATCGTCAATAAGAGTGTCCGAGGGATACAGTAAACTTGGAGTAAAGCATCGGAATCTATAACTAGTGTCACAGGAATGCTTCAAAGTATAGAACGTAAGAAGAGTCAGTCTTCTTGTACTTAAGTCGGTATTGTGCCTATTGTATTTTATTCCGATGCAATTTCAGGGTTTCATCGTCAATAAGAAGGTCCAAGGGATACAGTATACCTCAAGTGAGGCATCGGAATATATAACTAGTGTCACAGGAAAGGTTCAAAACATAGTCAGTAGGAAGAGTCGGTCTTCATATACTTAAGCCGGCATTGTGCCTTTTGTATTTAATTCCGATGCAATTTCTGTGTTTCATCGTCAATAAGAAGGTCCAAGGGATACAGTAAAGAAGGAGTGAAGCATCGGAATCTTTAACTAGTGTGACAGGAATGGTTCAAATCATAGACAGTAAGATGAGTCAGTCTTCTTGTACTTAAGTCGACATTGTGCCTTTTCTATTTAATTCCGATGCAATTTCTGTGTTTCATCGTCAATAAGACGGTCCAAGGGATACGGTAAACCTGGAGTGAAGCATCGGAATCTATAATTAGTGTCAATGGAATGGTTCAAAACATAGACAGTAGGAAGAGTCAGACGTCTTGTACTTAAGTCGGCATTGTGCCTTTTGTATTTAATTCCGATGCAATTTCTGTGTTTCATCGACAATAAGAAGGTCCAAGGGATACAGTAAACCTGGAGTGAAGCATCGGATTCTATAACTAGTGTCAAAGGACTGGTTCAAAAATAGACAGTAAGAAAAATCAGTCTTCTTGTACTTAATTCGGCATTGTGCCTTTTGTATTTAATTCCGATTCAATTTCTGTGTTTCATCGTCAATACGAAGGTCAGAGGGATACAGTAATCCTGAAGTGAAGCATCGGAATCCATAACTAGGGTCACAGGAATGGTTCAAATCATAGTGAGTAAGAAGAGTCAGTCTTCGTGTACTTAAGTCGGCATTGTGCCCTTTGTATTTAATTCCGATGCAATTTCTGTGTTTCATCGTCAATAAGAAGGTCCAAGGGATACAGTTAAAATGGAGTGAAGCATCATAATCTTTAACTAGTGTCACAGGGACGGTTCAAAACATAAGCAGTAAGATGAGTCAGTATTCTTGTGCTTAAGTCGGCGTTGTGCTTTTTGTATTTATTTCCGATGCAATTTCTGTGTTTCATCGTCACTAAGAAGGTCCAAGGGATACAGTAATCCTGAAGTTAAGCATCGGGATCCATAACTAGTGTCACAGGAATGGTTCAAAGCATAGTCAGTAAGAAGAGTCAGTCTTCTTGTCCTTAAGTCGGCATTGTGCCTCTTGTATTTAGTTCCGATGCAATTTATGTGTTTCATCCTTAATAAGAAGGTCCAAGGGGTTACAGTAAACCTGAAGTGAAGCATCGGAATCTATAACTAGTGTCACAGTAATGGTTCAAAGCATAGACAGTAAGAAGAGTCAGACGTCTTGTACTTAAGTCGGCATTGTGCCTTTTGTATTTAATTCCGATGCAATTTCTGTGTTTCATCGTCAAAACGAAGACCCAAGGGATACAGTAGACCTGCAGTGAGGCATCGGAATCTATTACTAGTGTCACTGGAATGGTTCAAAATATAGACAGTTAAAAGAGTCAGTCTTCTTGTACTTAAGTCGGCATTGTGCCTTTTGTATTTAATTCCGTTGCAATTTCTGTGTTTCATCGTCAATAAGAAGGTCCAAGGGATACAGTAAACCTCAAGAGAAGCATCGGAATCTATAACAAGTGTCACAGGAATGGTTCAAAAAATAGACAGTGGGAAGAGTCAGTCTTCTTGTACTTAAGTCGGCATTGTGCCTTTTCTATTTAATTCCGATGCAATTTCTGTGTTTCATCGTCAAAAAGAAGGTCAGAGGGACACAGTAAACCTGAAGTGAAGCATCGGAATCTATAACTAATGTCACAGGAATGGTTCAAATCATAGTCAGTAAGAGGAGTCAGTCTTTTTGTACTTAAGTCGGCATTGAGCCTTTTGTGTTTAACTCCGATGCAATTTCTGTATTTCATCGTAAATAAGAAGGTCCAAGAGATACAGTAGACCTGAAATGACGCATCGGAATCTATAGCTAGTGACACAGGAATGGTTCCAAACATAGACAGTAAGAAGAGTCAGTCTTCTTGTACTTAAGACGGGGTTGTGCCTATTGTATTTAATTCCGATGCAATTTCTGTGTTTCATCGTCAATAAGAAGGTCCAAGGGATACAGTAAACCTCAAGTGAAGCATCGGAAGCTATAACTAGTGTCACAGGAATGGTTCAAAACAAAGTCAGAAAGAAGAGCCAGTCTTCTTATCCTTAAGTCGGCATTATGCCTTTTGTATTTAATTCCGATGCAATTTCTGTGTTTCATCGTCAATAAGAAGGCCCAAGGGATACAGTAAACCTTGAGTGAAGCATCGGAATCTATAACTAGTGTCACAGGAATGGTTCAAATCATAGACAGTAAGAAGTGTTAGACTTCTTTTACTTAAGTCGGCATTGTGCCTTTTGTATTTAATTCCAATGCAATTTCTGTATTTCATCGTCAATAAGAGGGTCCAAGGGATACAGTAAACCTGGAGTGAAGCATCGGAATCTATAACTAGTTTCACAGGAATGGTTCCAAACATAGACAGTAAGAAGAGTCAGTCTTCCTTGTACCTTAATCGGCAATGTGCCTTTGGTATTTAATTCCGATGCAATTTCTGTGTTTCAACGTCAAGAAGAAGGTCCAAGGGATACAGTAAACCTCAAGTGAAGATTCGGAATCTTTAACTAGTGTCACAGGAACGGATCAAACATAGTCAGTAGGAAGTGTTGGTCTTCATGTTCCTAAGTCGGCATTGTGCCTTTTGTATTTAATTCCGATGCAATTTCTGTGTTTCATCGTCAATACGAAGGTCCAAGGGATACAGTAAACCTGAAGTGAAGCATCGTAATCTATAACTAGTGACACAGGAATGGTTTAAAACATACACTGTAGGAAGAGTCAGTCTTCTTGTACTTAAGTCGTCACTGTGCCTTTTGTATTTAATTCCGATGCAATTTCTGTGTTTCATCGTCAATATGACGGTCCAAGGGATACAGTAAACCTGAAGTGAAGCATCGAATTCTATTACTACTGTCACAGGAATGGTTGAAAACAAAGTCAGTAAGAAGAGTCAGTCTTCTTATCCATAAGTCGGCATTGTGCCTTTTGTATTTAATTCCGATGCAATTTCTGTGTTTCATCGTCAATAGGAAGGTCCATGGGATACAGTAAACCTCGAGTGTAACATCGGAATCTATAACTAGTGTTACAGGAATGGTTCAAATCATAGACTGTAAGAAGAATCATTCTTCGTGTACTTAAGTCGGCCTGTGCCTTTTGTATTTAATTCCGATGGAATTTTGTGTTTCATCGTCAATACGAAGGTCCGGGGGATTCAGTAAACCTGAAGTGAAGCATCGGAATCTATAACTAGTGTCACAGGAATGGTTCAAAACATAGTCAGTAAGAAGAGTCAGTCTTCTTGTACTTAATTCGGCATTGTGCCATTTCTATTTAATTCCGATGCAATTTCTGTGTTTCATCGTCAATAACAAGGTCCAAGGGATACAGTAAACCTGGAGTGAAGCATCTGAATCTGTAACTAGTGTCAATGGAATGGTTCAAAACACAGACAGTAAGAAGAGTCAGTCTTCTTGTACTTAAGTCGGCATTGTGCCTTTTCTATTTAATTCCGATGCAATTTCTGTGTTTCATCGTCAATAAGAGTGTCCGAGGGATACAGTAAACTTGGAGTAAAGCATCGAAATCTATAACTAGTGTCACAGGAATGCTTCAAAGTATAGAACGTAAGAAGAGTCAGTCTTCTTGTACTTAAGTCGGCATTGTGCCTATTGTATTTAATTCCGATGCAATTTCAGGGTTTCATCGTCAATAAGAAGGTCCAAGGGATACAGTATACCTCAAGTGAGGCATCGGAATATATAACTAGTGTCACAGGAAAGGTTCAAAACATAGTCAGTAGGAAGAGTCGGTCTTCATATACTTAAGCCGGCATTGTGCCTTTTGTATTTAATTCCGATGCAATTTCTGTGTTTCATCGTCAATAAGAAGGTCCAAGGGATACAGTAAAGATGGAGTGAAGCATCGGAATCTTTAACTAGTGTGACAGGAATGGTTCAAATCATAGACAGTAAGATGAGTCAGTCTTCTTGTACTTAAGTCGACATTGTGCCTTTTCTATTTAATTCCGATGCAATTTCTGTGTTTCATCGTCAATAAGACGGTCCAAGGGATACGGTAAACCTGGAGTGAAGCATCGGAATCTATAATTAGTGTCAATGGAATGGTTCAAAACATAGACAGTAGGAAGAGTCAGACGTCTTGTACTTAAGTCGGCATTGTGCCTTTTGTATTTAATTCCGATGCAATTTCTGTGTTTCATCGACAATAAGAAGGTCCAAGGGCTACAGTAAACCTGGAGTGAAGCATCGGAGTCTATAACTAGTGTCAAAGGACTGGTTCAAAGATAGACAGTAAGAAAAATCAGTCTTCTTGTACTTAATTCGGCATTGTGCCTTTTGTATTTAATTCCGATTCAATTTCTGTGTTTCATCGTCAATACGAAGGTCAGAGGGATACAGTAATCCTGAAGTGAAGCATCGGAATCCATAACTAGGGTCACAGGAATGGTTCAAATCATAGTGAGTAAGAAGAGTCAGTCTTCGTGTACTTAAGTCGGCATTGTGCCCTTTGTATTTAATTCCGATGCAATTTCTGTGTTTCATCGTCAATAAGAAGGTCCAAGGGATACAGTAAAAATGGAGTGAAGCATCATAATCTTTAACTAGTGTCACAGGGACGGTTCAAAACATAAGCAGTAAGATGAGTCAGTATTCTTGTGCTTAAGTCGGCGTTGTGCTTTTTGTATTTATTTCCGATGCAATTTCTGTGTTTCATAGTCACTAAGAAGGTCCAAGGGATACAGTAATCCTGAAGTTAAGCATCGGGATCCATAACTAGTGTCACAGGAATGGTTCAAAGCATAGTCAGTAAGAAGAGTCAGTCTTCTTGTCCTTAAGTCGGCATTGTGCCTCTTGTATTTAGTTCCGATGCAATTTATGTGTTTCATCTTCAATAAGAAGGTCCAAGGGTTTACAGTAAACCTGAAGTGAAGCATCGGAATCTATAACTAGTGTCACAGTAATGGTTCAAAGCATAGACAGTAAGAAGAGTCAGACGTCTTGTACTTAAGTCGGCATTGTGCCTTTTGTATTTAATTCCGATGCAATTTCTGTGTTTCATCGTCAAAACGAAGACCCAAGGGATACAGTAGACCTGCAGTGAGGCATCGGAATCTATTACTAGTGTCACTGGAATGGTTCAAAATATCGACAGTTAAAAGAGTCAGTCTTCTTGTACTTAAGTCGGCATTGTGCCTTTTGTATTTAATTCCGTTGCAATTTCTGTGTTTCATCGTCAATAAGAAGGTCCAAGGGATACAGTAAACCTCAAGAGAAGCATCGGAATCTATAACAAGTGTCACAGGAATGGTTCAAAATATAGACAGTGGGAAGAGTCAGTCTTCTTGTACTTAAGTCGGCATTGTGCATTTTCTATTTAATTCCGATGCAATTTCTGTGTTTCATCGTCAAAAAGAAGGTCAGAGGGACACAGTAAACCTGAAGTGAAGCATCGGAATCTATAACTAATGTCACAGGAATGGTTCAAATCATAGTCAGTAAGAGGAGTCAGTCTTTTTGTACTTAAGTCGGCATTGAGCCTTTTGTGTTTAACTCCGATGCAATTTCTGTATTTCATCGTAAATAAGAAGGTCCAAGGGATACAGTAGACCTGAAATGACGCATCGGAATCTATAGCTAGTGACACAGGAATGGTTCCAAACATAGACAGTAAGAAGAGACAGTCTTCTTGTACTTAAGACGGGGTTGTGCCTATTGTATTTAATTCCGATGCAATTTCTGTGTTTCATCGTCAATAAGAAGGTCCAAGGGATACAGTAAACCTCAAGTGAAGCATCGGAAGCTATAACTAGTGTCACAGGAATGGTTCAAAACAAAGTCAGTAAGAAGAGCCAGTCTTCTTATCCTTAAGTCGGCATTATGCCTTTTGTATTTAATTCCGATGCAATTTCTGTGTATCATCGTCAATAAGAAGGTCCATGGGATACAGTAAACCTGAAGTGTAGCATCGGAGTCTATAACTAGTGTCACAGGAATGGTTCAAATCATAGACTGTAAGAAGAGTCAGTCTTCGTGTACTTGAGTGGGCATTTTGCCTTTTGTATTTAATTCCGATGCAATTTCTGTGATTCATCGTCAATAAGAAGGTCCAGGGGATACAGTAAACCTGAAGTGAAGCATCGGAATCTATAACTAGTGTCACAGGAATGGTCAAAACATAGTCAGTAAGAAGAGTCAGTCTTCTTGTACTTAAGTAGACATTGTGCCTTTTCTATTTAATTCCGATGCAATTTCTGTGTTTCATCGTCAATAACAAGGTCCAAGGGATACAGTAAACCTCGAGTGAAGCATCGGAAGCTATAACTAGTGTCAATGGAATGGTTAAAAACATAGACAGTAAGAAGAGTCAGTCTTCTTGTAATTATGTCGGCATTCTTCCTTTTGTATTTAATTCCGATGCAATTTCTGTGTTTCATCGACAATAAGAATGTCAGAGGGATACAGTAAACCTGAAGTGAAGCATCGGAATCTGTAGCTAGTGTCACAGGAATGGTTCAAAATATAGTCAGTAATAAGAGTCAGTCTTCTTGTCCTTAACTAGGCAAATTGCCTTTTGCATTTAATTCCGATGCAATTTCTGTGTTTCATCGTCAATAAGAAGGTCCAAGGGATACAGTAAACCTCAAGTGAAGCATCGGAATCTATAACTAGTGTCACAGGAATGGTTCAAACATCGTCAGTAGGAAGAGTCGGTCTTTATGTAATTAAGTCGGCATTGTGCCTTTTGTATTTAATTCCGATGCAATTTCTGTGTTTCATCGTCAATAAGCAGGTCCAAGGGATACGGTAAACCTGGAGTGAAGCATTGGAATCTATAACTAGTGTCACAGGAATGGTTCGAAACATAGACTGTAAGAAGAGTCAGTCTTCTTGTACTTAAGTCGACATTGTGATTTTTCTATTTAATTCCGATGCAATTTCTGTGTTTCATCGTCAATAAGAAGGTCAGAGGGATACAGCAAACCTGAAGTGAAGCATCGGAATCTAAAACTAGTGTCACAGAAATGGTTCAAAACATAGACAGTAGGAAGAGTCAGTCTTCTTGTACTTAAGTCGGCATTGTGCCTTTGGTATTTAATTCCGAGGCAATTTCTGTGTTTCATCGTCAATAAGCAGGTCCAAGGGATACAGTAAACCTGAAATGAAGCATCGGAATCTATAACTAGTGTCACAGGAATGGTTCAAAACATAGACAGTAGGAAGAGTCAGTCTTCTTGTACTTAAGTCGGAATTGTGCCTCTTCTATTTAATTCCGATGCAATTACTGTGATTCATCGTCAATAAGAAGGTCCGAGGGATACAGCAAACCTGAAGTGAAGCATCGGAATCCAAAACTAGTGTCACAGGAATGGTTCAAAACATAGACAGTAGGAAGTGTCAGTCTTCTTGTAGTTAAGTCGGCATTGTGCCATTTGTATTGAATTCCGATGCAATTTCTGTGTTTCATCGTCAATAAGCTGGTCCAAGGGATACAATAAACCTGGAGTGAAGCATCGGATTCTATAACTAGTGTCACAGGAATGGTTCAAAACATAGACAGTAAGAAGAGTCAGTCTTCTTGTACTTAAGTCGTCATTGTGCCATTTCTATTTAATTCCGATGCAATTTCTGTGTTTCATCGTCAATAAGAAAGTAAGAGGGACACAATAAACCTGAAGTGAAGCATCGGAATCTATAACTAGTGTCACAGGAATGGTTCAAAACAAAGCCAGTGAGAAGAGTCAGTCTTCATGTCCTTAAGTCGGCATTGTGCCTTTTGCATTTAATTCCGAAGTTATTTCTGTGTTTCATCGTCAATAACAAGGTCCAAGGGATACAGTAAACCTGGAGTGAAGCATCGGAATCTATAACTAGTGTCAATGGAATGGTTCAAAACATTGACAGTAAGATGAGTCAGTCTTCTTGTACTTAAGACGGCGTTGTGCCTTTTGTATTTAATTCCGATGCAATTTCTGTGTTTCATCGTCAATAAAAAGGTCCAGGGGATACAGTAAACCTGAAGTGAAGCATCTGAATCTATAACTAGTGTCACAGGAATGGTCAAAACATAGTCAGTAAGAGTAGCCAGTCTTCTTGTACTTAAGTCGGCATTGTGCCTTTTCTATTTAATTCCGATGCAATTTCTGTGTTTCATCGTCAATAACAAGGTCCAAGGGATACAGTAAACCTGGAGTGAAGCATCGGAATCTATAACTAGTGTCAATGGAATGGTTCAAAACATAGACAGTAAGAAGAGTCAGTCTTCTTGTACTTAAGTCGGCATTGTGCATTTTGTATTTAATTCCGATGCAATTTCTGTGATTCATCGTCACTAAGAAGGTCCAAGGGATACAGTAAACCTGAAGTGAAGCATCGGACTTTATAACTAGTGTCACAGAAATGGCTCAAAACATAGACAGTATAAGAGTCAGTCTTCTTGTACTTAAGTCGGCATTGAGCCTTTTGTATTTAATTCCGATGCAATTTCTGTGTTTCATCGTCAATAAGAGGGTCCGAGGGATACAGTAAACCTGAAATGACGCATCGGAATCTATAACTAGTGACACAGTAATGGTTCAAAACATAGACAGTAAGAAGAGTCAGACGTCCTGTACTTAAGTCGGCATTGTGCCTTTTGTATTTAATTCCGATGCAATTTCTGTGTTTCATCGTCAAAAAGAAGACCCAAGGGATACAGTAGACCTGCAGTGAAGCATCGGAATCGATCACTAGTGTCACTGGAATGGTTCAAAATATAGACAGTAAGAAGAGTCAGTCTTCTTGTACTTAAGTCGGCATTGTGCCTTTTGTATTTAATTCCGATGCAATTTCTGTGATTCATCGTCACTAAGAAGGCCCAAGGGATACAGTAAACCTGAAGTGAAGCATCGGACTCTGTAACCAGTGTCACAGAAATGGTACAAAGCATAGACAGTATAAGAGTCAGTCTTCTTGTACTTAAGTCGGCATCGTGCCTTTTGTATTTGATTCCGATGCAATTTCTGTGTTTAATCATCAATAAGAAGGTCAGAGGGATACAGTAAACCTGAAGTGAAGCATTGCAATCTATAACTAGTGTCACAGGAATGGTTCAAATCATAGTCAGTAAGAAGAGTCAGTCTTCTTGTACTTAAGTCGGCATTGAGGCTTTTGTATTTAATTCCGATGCTATTTCTGTGTTTCATCGTCAATAAGAAGGTCCGAGGGATACAGTAAACCTGAAATGACGCATCGGAATCTATAACTAGTGTCACAGGAATGGTTCAAAACATAGAAAGTAAGAGGGGTCGGTCTTCTTGTACTTAAGACGGCATTGTGCCTTTTGTATTTAATTCCGATGCAATTTCTGTGTTTCATCGTCAATAAGAAGGTCACAGGGATACAGTGAACCTGAAGTTAAGCATCCGAATCTATAACTAGGGTCACAGGAATGGTTCAAAACATAGACAGTAAAATGTGTCAGTCTTCTTCCACTTAAGTCGGCATTGTGCCTTTATTTATTTAATTCCGATGCAATTTCTGTGTTTCATCGTCAATAAGAAGGTCTAAGGGATACAGTAAACCTCAAGTGAAGCATTATAATCTATAACTAGTGTCACAGGAACGTTTCAAACATAGTCAGTAGGAAGAGTTTGTCTTCATGTACTTATGTCGGCATTGTGCCTTTTGTATTTAATTCCGATGCAATTTCTGTGTTTCATCGTCAGTAAGAAGGTCCAAGGGATACAGTAAACCTGAAGTGAAGCATCATAATCTATTACTAGTGACACAGGAATGGTTCAAAACATTGACTGTAGGAAGAGTCAGTCTTCTTGTACTTAAGTCGGCACTGTGCCTTTTGTATTTAATTCCGTTGCAATTTCTGTGTTTCATCGTCAATAGGACGGTCCAAGCGATACAGTAAACCTGAAGTGAAACATCGGAATCTATAACTAGTGTCACAGGAATGGTTCAAAGCAAAGTGAGTAAGAAGAGCCAGTCTTCTTATCGTTAAGTCGGCATTGTGCCTTTGTATTTAATTCCGATGCAATTTCTGTGTTTCATCGTCACTAAGAAGGTCCAGGGGATACAGTAAACCTGAAGTGAAGCATCGGAATCTATAACTAGTGTCACAGGAATGGTCAAAACATAATCAGTAAGAAGAGTCAATCTTCTTGTACTTGAGTCGGCATTGTGCCTTTTCTATTTAATTCCGATGCAATTTCTGTGTTTCATCGTCAATAACAAGGTCCAAGGGATACAGTAAACCTGGAGTTAAGCATCGGAATCTATAACTAGTGTCAATGGAATGGTTCAAATCATAGACAGTAAGAAGAGTCAGTCTTCTTGTACTTAAGTCGGCATTCTGCCTTTTGTATTTAATTCCGATGCAATTTATGTGTTTCTTCGTCAATTAGAAGGTCAGAGGGATACAGTAAACCTGAAGTGAAGCATTGCAATCTATAACTAGTGTCACAGGAATGGTTCAAATCATAGTCAGTAAGAAGTGTCAGTCTTCCTGTACTTAAGTCGGCATTGTGCCTTTTGTATTTAATTCCGATGCAATTTCTGTGTTTCATGGTCAATAAGAAGGTTCAAGGGATACATTAAACCTGAGGTGAAGTATCAGAATCTATTACTAGTGTCACAGAAATATTCAAACCATAGACAGTAAGAAAAGTCAGTTGTCTTGTACTTAACTCGGCATTGTGCCTTTTCTATTTAATTCCAAAGCAATTTCTGTGTTTCATCGTCAATAAGAAGGTCCAAGGGATACAGTAAACCTCAAGTGAAGCATCGGAGTCCATAACTAGTGTCACAAGAATGGTTCAAAACATAGACAGTGGGAAGAGTCAGTCTTCTTGTACTTAAGTCGGCATTGTGCCTTTTCTATTTAATTCCGATGCAATTTCTGTGTTTCATCGTCAATAAGAAGGTCCAGGGGATACAGTACACCTGAAGTGAAGCATCGGAATCTATAACTAGTGACACAGGGATGGTACAAATCATAGTCAGTAAGAGGAGTCCGTTTTTTTGTACTTAAGTCGGCATTCTGCCTTTTGTGTTTAATTCCGATGCAATTTCTGTGTTTCATCGTCAATAAGAAGGTCCAAGGGATACAGTAAACCTCAAGTGAAGCATCGGAATCTATGACTAATGTCACAGGAACGGTTCAAACATAGTCAGTAGGAAGAGTTGGTCTTCATGTACTTATGTCGGCATTGTGCCTTTTGTATTTAATTCCGATGCAATTTCTGTGTTTCATCGTCAATAAGAAGGTCCATGGGATACAGTAAACCAGGAGTGTAGCATCGGAGTCTATAACTAGTGTAACAGGAATGGTTCAAAACAAAGTCAGTAAGAAGAGCCAGTCTTCTTATCCTTAAGTCGGCATTGTGAATTTTGTATTTAATTCCGATGCAATTTCTGTGTTTCATCGTCAATAAGAAGGTCCATGGGATACAGTAAACCAGGAGTGTAGCATCGGAGTCTATAACTAGTGTAACAGGAATGGTTCAAATCATAGACTGTAAGAAGAGTCAGTCTTCTTGTCCTTAAGTCGGCATTGTGCCTTTTGTATTTAATTCCGATGCAATTTCTGTGTTTCATCGTCAATAAGAAGGACCAAGGGATACAGTAAACCTGGAGTGAAGCATCGGAATCTATAACTAGTGTCACAGGAGTGGTTCAAAACATCGTCAGTAGGAAGTGTCGGTCTTCATGTACTTAAGTCCGCATTGTGCCTTTTGTATTTAATTCCGAGGCAATTTCTGTGTTTCATCGTCAATAAGCAGGTCCAAGGGATACAATAAACCTGAAGTGAAGCATCGGAATCTAAAACTAGTATCACAGGAATGGTTCAAAACATAGACAGTAGGAAGAGTCAGTCTTCTTGTACTTAAGTCGGCATTGTGCATTTTCTATTTAGTTCCGATGCAATTTCTGTGTTTCATCGTCAATAAGAAGGTCAGAGGGATACAGCAAACCTGAGGTGAAGCATCGGAATCTACAACTATTGTCACAGGAATGGTTAAAACATAGTCAGTAATAAGAGTCAGTGTTCTTGTACTTAAGTCGGCATTGTACCTTTTCTATTTAATTCCGATGCGATTTCTATGTTTCATCGTCAATAACAAGGTCCAAGGGATACAGTAAACCTGGAGTGAAGCATCGGAATCTATAACTGGTGTCAATGGAATGGTTCAAAACATAGACAGTAAGAAGAGTCAGTCTTCTTGTACTTAAATCGGCATTGTGCTTTTTGTATTTAATTCCGATGCAATTTCTGTGTTTCTTCGTCAATAAGAAAGTCAGAGGGATACAGTAAACCTGAAGTGAAGCATCGGAATCTATAGCTAGTGTCACAGGAATGGTTCAAATCATAGTCAGTAAGAAGAGTCAATCTTTTTGTCCTTAAGTCGGCATTGTGCCTTTTGTATTTAATTCCGATGCAATTTCTGTGTTTCATCGTCAATAACAAGGTCCAAGGGATACAGTAAACCTGGAGTGAAGCATCGGAATCTATAATTAGAGTCACAGGAATGGTTCAAAACATAGACAGTAAGAAGAGTCAGTCTTGTTGTACTTAATTCTGCATTGTGCCTTTTGTATTTAATTCCGATGCAATTTCTGTGTTTCATCGTCAATAAGAAGGTCCAAGGGATACAGTAAACCTGACGTGAAGCATCGGAATTTATAACTAGTGTCACAGGAAAGGTTCAAAACATAGTAAGAAGAGTCAGCCTTCTTGTACTTAAGTCGGCATTGTGCCTATTGTATTTAATTCCGAAGTTATTTCTGTGTTTCATCGTCAATAAGAAGGACCAAGGGATACAGTAATCCTGAAGTGAAGCATCGGAATCTATAACTAGTGTCACAGGAATGGTTCAAAGCATAGTCAGTAAGAATAGTAAGTCTTATTGCACTAAAGTCATCATTGTGCATATTCTATTTGATTCTGATGCAATTTCTGTGTTTCATGGTCACTAAGAAGGTCCAAGGTATACAGTAAACCTGAGGTGAAGCATCAGAATCTATTACTAGTGTCACAGGAATATTCAAAGCATAGACAGTAAGAAAAGTCAGTTGTCTTGTACTTAACTCGGCATTGTGCCTTTTCTATTTAATTCCAAAGTAATTTCTGTGTTTCATCGTCAATAAGAAGGTAAAAGGGATACAGTAAACCTCAAGTGAAGCATCGGAATCTATAACTAGTGTAACAAGAATGGTTCAAAACATAGACAGTGGGAAGAGTCAGTCTTCTTGTACTTAAGTCGGCATTGTGCCTTTTCTATTTAATTCCGATGCAATTTCTGTGTTTCATCGTCAATAAGAAGGTCCAAGGGATACAGTAAACCTCAAGTGAAGCATGGGAATCTATGACTAGTGTCACAGGAATGGTTCAAAACATAGACAGTGGGAAGAGTCAGTCTTCTTGTACTTAAGTCGGCATTGTGCCTTTTCTATTTAATTCCGATGCAATTTCTGTGTTTCATCGTCAAAAAGAATGTCAGAGGGATACAGTAAACCTGAAGTGAAGCATCGGAATGGTTCAAATCATAGTCAGTAAGAGGAGTCCGTCTTTTTGTACTAAAGTCGGTATTCCGCATTTTGTGTTTAATTCCGATGCTGTTTCTGTATTTCATCGTAAATAAAAAGGTCCAAGGGATGCAGTAAACCTGAAATGACGCCTCGGAATCTATAACTAGTGTCACAGGAATGGTTCAAAGCATAGACAGTAAGAAGGGTCAGTCTTCTTGTACTTAAGATGGCGTTGTGCCTTTTGTATTTAATTCCGATGCAATTTCTGCGATTCATCGTCAATAAGAAGGACCAAGGGATACAGTTAACCTGGAGTGAAGCATCGGAATCTATAACTAGCGTCACAGGAGTGGTTCAAAACATCGTCTGTAGGAAGAGTCGGTCTTCATGTACTTAAGTCGGCATTGTGCCTTTTGTATTTAATTCCGATGCAATTTCTGTGTTTCATCGTCAATAAGCAGGTCCAAGGGATACAGTAAACCTTTAGTGAAGCATTGGAATCTATAACTAGTGTCTCAGAAATGGTTCAAATAATAGACAGTAAGAAGAGTAAGTCTTCTTGTACTTAAGTCGACATTGTGCCTTTTCTATTTAGTTCCGATGCAATTTCTGTGTTTCATCGTCAATAAGAAGGTCAGAGGGATACAGCAAACCTGAAGTGAAGCATCGGAATCTATAACTGGTGTCAATGGAATGGTTCAAATCATAGACAGTAAGAAGAGTCAGTCTTCTTGTCCTTAAGTCGGCATTGTGCCTATTGTATTTAATTCCGATGCAATTTCTGTGTTTCATCGTCAATAAGAAGGTCAGAGGGTACAGTATACCTGGAGTGTAGCATCGGAATCTATAACTAGTGTCACAGGAATGGTTCAAATCATAGACAGGAAGAAGAGTCAGTCCTCGTGTACTTAAGTCGGCATTTTGCCTTTTGTATTTAATTCCGATGCAATTTCTGTGGTTCATCGTCAATAAGAAGATCCAAGGGATACAGTAAACCTGAGGTGAAGCATCGGAATCTATAACTATTGTCACAGGAATGGTTAAAACATAGTCAGTAATAAGAGTCAGTGTTCTTGTATATAAGTCGGCATTGTACCTTTTCTATTTAATTCCGATGCGATTTCTATGTTTTATCGTCAATAACAAGGTCCAAGGGATACAGTAAACCTGGAGTGAAGCATCGGAATCTATAACTGGTCTCAATGGAATTTTTCAAAACATAGACATTAAGAAGAGTCAGTCTTCTTGTACTTAAGTCGGCATTGTGCCTTTTGTATTTTATTCCGATGCAATTTCTGTGTTTCTTCGTCAATAAGAAGGTCAGAGGGATACAGTAAACCTGAAGTGAAGCATCGGAATCTATAGCTAGTGTCACAGGAATGGTTCAAATCATAGTCAGTAAGAAGAGTCAATCTTTTTTCCTTAAGTCGGCATTGTGCCTTTTGTATTTAATTCCGATGCAATTTCTGTGTTTCATCGTCAATAAGAAGGTCCAAGGGATACAGTAAACCTGGAGTGAAGCATCGGAATCTATAACTAGAGTCACAGGAATGGTTCAAAACATAGACAGTAAGAAGAGTCAGTCTTGTAGTACTTAATTCTGCAATGTGCCTTATGTATTTAATTCCGATGCAATTTCTGTGTTTCATCGTCAATAAGAAGGTCCAAGGGATACAGTAAACCTGACGTGCAGCATCGGAATTTATAACTAGTGTCACAGGAAAGGTTCAAAGCATAGTAAGAAGAGTCAGTCTTCTTGTACTTAAGTCGGCATTGTGCCTTTTGTATTTAATTCCGAAGCTATTTCTGTGTTTCATCGTCAATAAGAAGGACCAAGGGATACAGTAATCCTGAAGTGAAGCATCGGAATCTATAACTAGTGTCACAGGAATGTTTCAAAGCATAGTCAGTAAGAATAGTAGGTCTTCTTGCACTAAAGTCATCATTGTGCATATTCTATTTGATTCTGATGCAATTTCTGTGTTTCATCGTCAATAAGAAGGTCCAAGGGATACAGTAAACCTGGAGTGAAGCATCGGAATCTATAACTAGTGTCACAGGAATGGTTCAAATCAGAGACAGTAAGAAGAGTCAGACTTCTTTTACTTAAGTCGGCATTGTGCCTTTTGTCTTTAATTCCGACGCAATTTCTGTGTTTCATCGCCAATAAGACGGTCCACGGGATACAGTAAACCTGGAGTGAAGCATCGGAGTCTATACCTAGTGTCACAGGACTGGTTCAAAAATAGACAGTAAGAAGAGTCAGTCTTCTTGTACTTAAGACGGCATTGTGCCTTTTCTATTTAATTCCGATGCAATTTCTGTGTTTCATCGTCAAAAAGAATGTCAGAGGGATACAGTAAACCTGAAGTGAAGCATCGGAATCTATAACTAGTGTCACAGGAATGGTTCAAATCATAGTCAGTAAGAGGAGTCCGTCTTTTTGTACTTAAGTCGGCATTCCGCCTTTTGTGTTTAATTCCGATGCAATTTCTGTATTTCATCGTAAATAAGAAGGTCCAAGGGATGCAGTAAACCTGAAATGACGCATCGGAATCTATAACTAGTGTCACAGGAATGGTTCAAAGCATAGACAGTAAGAAGGGTCGGTCTTCTTGTACTTAAGACGGCGTTGTGCCTTTCGTATTTAATTCCGATGCAATTTCTGCGATTCATCGTCAATAAGAAGGTCCAAGGGATACAGTAAAGCTGAAGTGAAGCATCGGAATCTATAACTAGTGTCACAGGAATGGTTCAAAACAAAGTCAGTAAGAAGAGCCAGTCTTCTTATCCTTAAGTCGCCATTGTGCCTTTTGTTTTTAATTCCGATGCAATTTCTGTGTTTCATCGTCAATAAGAAGGTCCAGGGGATACAGTAAACCTGAAGTGAAGCATCGGAATCTATAACTAGTGTCACAGGAATGGTCAAAACATAGTCAGTAAGAAGAGTCAGTCTTCTTGTACTTACGTCGGCATTGTGCCTTTTCTATTTAATTCCGATGCAATTTCTGTGTTTCATCGTCAATAAGAAGGTCCAAGGGATACAGTAAACCTCAAGTGAAGCATCGGAATCTAGGACTAGTGTCACAGGAACGGTTCAAACATAGTCAGTAGGAAGAGTTGGTCTTCATGTACTTATGTCGGCATTGTGCCATTTGTATTTAATTCCGATGCTATTTCTGTGTTTCATCGTCAATAAGAAGGTCCAAGGGATACAGCAAACCTGAACTGAAGCATCGTAATCTATAACTAGTGACACAGGAATGGTTCAAAACATAGACTGTAGGAAGAGCCAGTCTTCTTGCACATAAGTCGACACTGTGCCTTTTGTATTTAATTCCGATGCAATTTCTGTGTTTCATCGTCAATAGGACGGTCCAAGCGATACAGTAAACCTGAAGTGAAGAATCGGAATGTATAACTAGTGTCACAGGAATTGTTCAAAACAAAGTCAGTAAGAAGAGCCAGTCTTCTTATCCTTAAGTCGACGTTGTGAATTTTGTATTTAATTCCGATGCAATTTCTGTGTTTCATCGTCAATAAGAAGGTCCATGGGATACAGTAAACCAGGAGTGTAGCATCGGAGTCTATAACTAGTGTCACAGGAATGGTTCAAATCATAGACTGTAAGAAGAGTCAGTCTTCGTGTACTTAAGTTGGCATTTCGCCTTTTGTTTTTAATTCCGATGCAATTTCTGTGTTTCATCGTCAATAAGAAGGTCCATGGGATACAGTAAACCAGGAGTGTAGCATCGGAGTCTATAACTAGTGTCACAGGAATGGTTCAAATCATAGACTGTAAGAAGAGTCAGTCATCGTGTACTTAAGTCGGCATTGTGCCTTTTGTATTTAATTCTGAAGCTATTTCTGTGTTTCATCGTCAATAAGAAGGACCAAGGGATACAGTAAACCTGGAGTGAAGCATCGGAATCTATAACTAGTGTCACAGGAATGGTTCAAATCATAGACAGTAAGAAGAGTCAGACTTCTTTTACTTAAGTCGGCATTGCGCCTTCTGTATTTAATTCCGACGCAATTTCTGTGTTTCATCGCCAATAAGACGGTCCACGGGATACAGTAAACCTGGAGTGAAGCATCGGAGTCTATACCTAGTGTCACAGGACTGGTTCAAAAATAGACAGTAAGAAGAGTCAGTCTTCTTGTACTTAATTCGGCATTGTGCGTTTTGTATTTAATTCCGATGCAATTTCTGTGTTTCATCGTCAATAAGAAGGTCAGAAGCATACAGTAAACCTGAAGTGAAGCATCGGAATCCATCACTTGTGTCACAAGAATGGTTCAAAACATAGTCAGTAAGAAGAGTCAGTGTTCTTGTACTTAAGTCGGCCTTGTGCCTTTTGTATTTAATTCCGATGCAATTTCTGTGTTTCATCGTCTATAAGAAGGTCCAAGGGATACAGTAAACCTGGAGTGAAGCATCGGAATCTATAACTAGTGTCACAGGGACGGTTCAAAACATAGACAGTAAGATGAGTCAGTATTCTTGTACTTAAGTCGGCGTTGTGCTTTTTGTATTTATTTCCGATGCAATTTCTGTGTTTCATCGTCACTAAGAAGGTCAGAGGGATACAGTAAACCTGAAGTGAAGCATCGGAATCTATAACTAGTGTCACAGGAATGGTACAAAGCATAGTCAGTAAGAAGAGTCAGTCTTCTTGTGCTTAAGTCGGCATTGTGCCTTTTGTATTGAATTCCGATGCAATTTCTGTGTTTCATCGTCAATAAGTAGGTCCAAGGGATACAGTAAAACTGAAGTGAAGCATCGGAATCTATAACTAGTGTCACAGGAATGGTTCAAAGCCTAGCGTGTAAGAAGAGTCAGTCTTCTTGTACTTAAGTCGGCATTGTGCCTTTCGTATTTAATTCCGATGCAATTTCTGTGTTTCATCGTCAATAAGAAGGTAAAAGGGATACAGTAAACCTGAAGTGAAGCATCGGAATCTATAACTAGTGTCTCAGGAATGGTTCAAAACATAGTCAGTAAGAAGAGTCAGTCTTCTTGTCCTTAAGTCGGTATTGTGCCTTTTATATTTAATTCCGATGCAATTTCTTTGGTTCATCGGCAATGAGGTCAGAGGGATTCAGTAAACCTGAAGTGAAGAATCCGAATCTATAACTAGTGTCACAGGAATGGTTCAAAACATAGACAGTAGGAAGGGTCAGTCTTCTTGTACTTAAGTCAGCATTGTGCCTTTTCTATTTCATTCCGATGCAATTTCTGTGTATCATCGTCAATAAGAAGGTCCAAGAGATACAGTAAACCTGGAGTGAAGCATCGGAACCTATAACTAGTGTCACAGGAATGGTTCAAAACATAGACAGTAAGAAGAGTCAGTCTTCTTGTACTTAAGTCGACATTGTGACTTTTCTATTTAATTCCGATGCAAGTTCTGTGTTTCATCGTCCATAAGAAGGTCAGAGGGATACAATAAACCTGGAGTGAAGCATCGAAATCTATAGCTAGTGTCACAGGAATGGTTCAATACATAGTCGGTATGAACAGTCAGATTTCTTGTCCTTAAGTCGGCATTGTACCTTTTGAATTTAATTCCGATGCAATATCTGTGTTTCATCGTCAGTAAGAAGGTCCAAGGGATAGAGTAAACCTGGAGTTTAGCATCGGAATCTATAACTAGTGTCACAGGAATGGGTCAAAACATAGACAGTAAGACGAGTCAGTCTTCGTGTACTTAAGTCTTCATTTCGCCTTTTGTATTTAATTGCGATGGAATTTCTGTCCTTCATCGTCAATAAGAAGGTCCAAGGGATACAGTAAACCTGAAGTGAATCATCGGAACCTATAACCAGTGTCACAGGAATGGTTCAAAACATAGTCAGTAAGAAGAGTCAGTCTTCTTGTACTTAAGTCGTAATTGTGCCTTTTCTATTTAATTCCGATGCAATTTCTGTGTTTCATCAACAATAAGAAGGTCCAAGGGAGACAGTAAACCTGAAGTGATGCATCGGAATCTACAACTAGTGTCACAGGAATGGTTCAAAACATAGACAGTTAGAAGAGTCAGTCTTCTTGTACTTAAGTCGGCATTGTGCCATTTCTATTTAAATCCGATGCAATTTCTGTGTTTCATCGTCAATAAGAAGGTCAGAGGGATAGAGTAAACCTGAAGTGAAGCATCGGAATCTATAACTAGTGTCACAGGAATGCTTTAAAACATAGTCAGTAAGAAGAGTAAGTCTTCTTGTACTTAAGTTGGCATTGTGCCTTTCGTATTTAATTCCGATGCAATTTCTGTGTTTCACCGGCAATATGAAGGTCAGAGGGATACAGGATACCTGAAGTGAAGCATCGGAATCTATAATTAGTGTCACAGGAATGGTTCATATGTAGACAGTAAGAAGAGTCAGTCTTCATGTACTTAAGTCGGCATTGTGCCTTTTGTATTTAATTCCGATGCAATTTCTGTGTTTCATCGTCAATAGGAAGGTCAGAGGGATACAGTAAACCTGAAGTGAAGCATCGGAATCTATAACTAGTGTCACAGGATTGGCTCAAAACATAGTCAGTAAGAAGAGTCAGTCTTCTTGTCCTTAAGTCAGCATTGTGCCTCTTGTATTTAATTCCGATGCAATTTCTGTGTTTCAATGGCAATAAGAAGGTCCAAGGGATACAGTAAACCTGGAGTGAAGCATCGGAATCTATAACTAGTGCAACAGTAATGGTTCAAAACATAGACAGTAAGAAGAGTCAGACGTCTTGTACTTAAGTCGGCATTGTGCCTTTTGTATTTAATTCCGATGCAATTTCTGTGTTTCATCGTCAATAAGAAGGTCAGAGGGATAGAGTAAACCTGAAGTGAAGCATCGGAATCCAAAACTAGTGTCACAGGAATGATTCAAAACATAGACAGTAGGAAGAGTCAGTGTTCTTTTACTTAAGTCGGCATTGTGCATTTTGTATTTAATTCCGATGCAATTTCTGTGTTTCATCGTCAATAAGAAGGTCCAAGGTATACAGTAAACCTGAAGTGAAGCATCGGAATCTATAACAAGTGTCACAGGAATGGTTCAAAACATAGTCAGTAAGTAGAGTCAGTCTTCTTGTATTTAAGTCGGCACTGTGCCTTTTGTATTTAATTCCGATGCAATTTCTGTGTTTCATCGTCAATAAGAAGGTTTAAGGTATACAGTAAACCTGAAGTGAAGCATCGCAATCTATAACTAGTGTCACAGGAATGGTTCAAAACATAGTCAGTAAGAAGAGTCAGTCTTCTTGTACTTAAGTCGGCATTGTGCATTTTCTATTTAATTCCGATGCAATTTCTGTGTTTCATCGTCAATAAGGAGGTCCAAGGGATACAGTAAACCTGGAGTGAAGCATCGGAATCTATAACTAGTGTCACAGGAATGGTTCAAAACATAGACAGTAAGAAGAGTCAGTCTTCTTGTACTTAAGTCAGCATTGTGCCTTTTGTGTTTAATTCCGATGCAATTTCTGTGTTTCATCGTCAATAAGAAGGTCCAAGGTATACAGTAAACCTGGAGTGAAGCATCGGAATCTATAACTAGTGTCAAAGGAATGGTTCAAAACATAGACAGTAAGAAGAGTCAGTCTCCTTGTACTTAAGTCGGCATTGTGCCTTTTGTGTTTAATTCCGATGCAATTTCTGTGTTTCATCGTCAATAAGAAGGTCCAAGGTATACAGTAAACCTGGAGTGAAGCATCGGAATCTATAACTAGTGTCACAGGAATGGTTCAAACATAGTCAGTAAGAACAGTCAGTCTTCTTGTCCTTAAGTCGGCATTGTGCCCTTTGTATTTAATTCCGATGCAATTTCTGTGTTTCATCATCAATAAGAAGGTCCAAGGTATACAGTAAACCTGAAGTGAAGCATCGGAATCTATAACAAGTGTCACAGGAATGGTTCAAAACATAGTCAGTAAGAAGAGTCAGTCTTCTTGTATTTAAGTCGGCACTGTGCCTTTTGTATTTAATTCCGATGCAATTTCTGTGTTTCATCGTCAACAAGAAGGTCCAAGGGATCCAGTAAACCTGGAGTGAAGCATCGGAATCTATAACTAGTGTCACAGGAATGGTTCAAAACATAGACAGTAAGAAGAGTCAGTCTTCTTGTACTTAAGTCGACATTGTGCCTTTTCTATTTAATTCCGATGCAATTTCTGTGTTTCATCTTCAATAAGAAGGTCAGTAGGATACAATTAACCTGAAGTGAAGCATCGGAATCTATAACTAGTGTCACAGGAATGGTTCAAACATAGTCAGTAGAACAGTCAGTCTGCGTGTCCGTAAGTCGGCATTGTGCCTTTTGTATTGAATTCCGATGCAATTTCTGTGTTTCATCGACAATGAGAAGGTTCAAGGGATACAGTAAACCTGGAGTGTAACATCGAAATCTATAACTTGTGTCACAGGAATGGTTCAAAACATAGACAGTAAGCAGAGTCAGTCTTCGTGTACTTAAGTCGGCGTTTGCCTTTTGTATTTAATTCCAATGCAATTTCTGTGTTTCATCGTCAATAAGATGGTCTAAGGGATACAGTAAACCTGAAGTGAAGCATCGGAATCTATAACTAGTGTCACAGGAATGGTTTAAAACATAGACAGTAAGAAGGGTCAGTCTTCTGGTACTTAAGTCGGCATTGTGCCTTTTGTATCTTATTCCGATGCAATTTCTGTGTTTCATCATCAATAAGAAGGTCAGAGGGATACAGAAATCCTAAAGTGAAGCATCGGAATCTATAACTAGTGTCACAGGAATGGTCCAAAACATAGTCAGTAAGAAGAGTCAATCTTCTTGTACTTAAGTTGGCATTGTGCATTTCGTATATTATTCCGATGCAATTTCTGTGTTTCACCGGCATTAAGAAGGCAAAAGGGATACAGTAAACCTGAAGCGAAGCATCGGACTCTGTAAATAGTGTCACAGAAAAGGTTCAAAACATAGACAGTAGAAGAGTCAGTCTTCTTGTACTTAAGTCGGCATTGTTTCTTTTGTATTTAATTCCGATGCAATTTCTGTGTTTCATCGTCAATAAGAAGGTCCAAGGGAAACAGTAAACCTCAAGTGAAGCAACGGAATCTATAACTAGTGTCACAGGAATTGTTCAAAACATAGTCAGTAAGAATAGTCAGTCTTCTTGTCCTTAAGTCGGCATTGTGCCTTTTGTATTTAATTCCGATGCAATTTCTGAGTTTCATCGGCAATACGGTCAGAGGGATACAGTAAACCTGAAGTGAAGCATCGGAATCTATAACTAGTGTCACAGGAATAGTTCAAAACATAGACAGTAGGAAGAGTCAGTCTTCTTGTATTTAAGTCGGCACTGTGCCTTTTGTATTTAATTCCGATGCAATTTCTGTGTTTCATCGTCAATAAGAAGGTTTAAGGTATACAGTAAACCTGAAGTGAAGCATCGCAATCTATAACTAGTGTCACAGGAATGGTTCAAAGCATAGTCAGTAAGAAGAGTCAGTCTTCTTGTACTTAAGTCGGCATTGTGCCTTTTCTATTTAATTCCGATGCAATTTCTGTGTTTCATCGTCAATAAGGAGGTCCAAGGGATACAGTAAACCTGGAGTGAAGCATCGGAATCTATAACTAGTGTCACAGGAATGGTTCAAAACATAGACAGTAAGAAGAGTCAGTCTTCTTGTACTTAAGTCGACATTGTGCCTTTTCTATTTAATTCCGATGCAATTTCTGTGTTTCATCGTCAATAAGAGGGTCAGAGGGATACAATAAACCTGAAGTGAAGCATCAGAATTTATAACTAGTGTCACAGGAATGGTTCAAACATAGTCAGTAAGATCAGTCAGTCTTCTTGTTCTTAAGTCGGTATTGTGCCTTTTATTATTATTATTATTCGTTACAGTCAACTTTGGACTACGCTAAGCATCAGTCATTTCTTGTGCTTTTTCTTGCGTTCTTCCCAGTACTTCTTAATTTTTTCTGAGTGGGCTTCTTTACGTTCTTGCGACCAGGTTTTTCCCGTCTTCTTTGATTGCGTTCGGTCTTTGAATCCCTGTATTTTGTTGATGGCATTCCTATATTCCATTCTGTTGTAAACTGTCTCTCGTATAATGTTCATTTCTGCAATGTCTTCTTTTACTTCTTTCAGCCAGTTAATTTGTGTCTTTCTGCTTTCCATGTATTCCAGGATTTTCTTTGCCGTTCTTTCTGGTGCCATTCTTTTGACATGCCCATAGAAACTCTGTCTTCTCTTTTTAAAGTTGTTGTCAGTTTTTCAATTTTCTCGTATAACTCTTTATTGGATCGCAATTTATAATCTTGTCCATCCTTTTTAGGTCCTAAGATCTTTCTCATTATTTTTCTCTCTTTTATTTCCTATTTCTCCAACAGACGTTTTCTGTTCAATGGGATGCATTCAATCGCATACAAACTTTCTGGTTTTATTACCGCATTGTAGTGCCTGAGCTTGGCATTGATGGAGATCGACTTTTTATTGTATACATTTCGGCATAGCTGGTATGCCGTTTCCATCTTTATTGCTCTTTCCTGTAGTGAAACATTTGGTAACCCTGTCGTTGTAATCCATTCCCCTAGATACTTAAATTTATGAACTCTCTTAATTATTCCATATTTAGTTTGCAATGTCTGTGTTGGGTCTGTTTTGTCCTGTATCATCAGTTCTGTCTTTTCATACGATATTTGTAGACCTGTCTTCTCAGCGATCTCATGCAGCATTTCTATCTGAATCTTTGCTGTTTCGATGTCATCTGCCAATATTGCCATGTCATCAGCAAATGCCAGACATTCAATTTTTGTTTTATTTCTTCGTAACGTTATCCCATTTTTCACTCCAGCTTCTGCCATCTTCTTTCTCCATTCCCTGACCAGTTTTTCAAGGACAATGTTAAACAACAGTGGGGAGAGCCCATCCCCTTGTCTAACACCTGTTCCAATTACAAACGGTTGTGACAATCTACCCAAAAACTTCACTTGCGATTTTGTTCCCGTAAGGGTTTCCTGGATTAGACTTCTGCTTTTATCATCAATCCCAAATTCTTCTAATGTGTTAATCAGGGTTGGTCTATCAATAGAATCATATGCTTTTTTGAAGTCTATGAATGTAATTACTAGATTTTTCGATGTGCGTGCGCGAAGTTGTATTATGGAGAGTAGACTGAATATCTGTTCACTGCATGATCTTCCTTTTCTAAACCCAGCCTGATATTCACCCAGTTCTTTCTCTACTTGATTTTCAATCCTGTTTTGTAGTGCCTTGGATAGGATCTTATAGGCCACTGATAACAATGAGATACCCCTGTAGTTATTTGCATTTGTCTTGGCACCCTTCTTATGTAACGGATGAATCAATGCTGTCTTCCATTCCTCCGGAATCTTCTCTGTATTCCAAATCTCTTCAAACAGCGCCTCGAAATTATTTATTAAGTTTTCTCCTGCGTATTTCAGTAGTTCCGCGACTAACGAATCTTTACCAGATGCTTCATTGTTTTTCAATCCTTTCAAGATCTCTTTAATTTCTTCTTTATTAGGTGGTTCAGAGTCTGGTAGCTTATTCTTAGGCTTCTCAAATGTCAAGGTTTCATCAGGTCTTTTGCAGCTTAGCAGCGTTTCAAAGTAGTTCGCTAGGTGTTGGCAATTTTGTTCCACGCTGGTGATCAGATTTCCTTTTTCATCTTTGAAGCAGAGTGTCGGTGGTTTATATCTTGTTATTGTAGTTCTGAATGTTTGAAAGAAATTGCGTGTATTGTTCTTAGAAAATTCATCTTGTATTTTCTGTATTTGTTGTGTGTCATATTTCCTTCGTTCACTTTTAATGATTTTCGTCGTTTCACGTCTTTGCGTTTTGAACTGCTCCCAGTCAGTTGGCCTTTTGGTTGAGTTGTATTTCTCCCAAGTTCTGGCTCTTTTCTGTAGTGCTTTCTCACAGACCTCATTCCACCAGGGATGCTTTTTCTTTTTGGTTAGTAAAATTGTTTGTTCTGCTACGTCTCGTATTGAGGTTGCAATTTCTTCCCATTTGTGACTTTTGATTTTATCTGTCTTTTCCTTGTAGTCGTCTAAGACTTGCTGATTGAGCATTAAGTCCTGTACTCTATATTTGGCTATTTTTGTTTCGTCACTCTTGTGACTTCTTTCTGGTGTTAATTTCATCTTAATTTTGGTCAGATAATGGTCAGAATCAAAGTTGGCCCCTTTCACCACCTGTACATCTTGAATGTCCCTTGAATTATCATAACTTATTGTCACGTGATCAATCTGGAACTCGCCAAGTAATTTGTTCGGTGATTTCCATGTTGTTTGTTTTTTGGGATTCTTCTGGAATTTAGTTGTCATAATGTTCAATTTGAATTTCTCACAAAACTCTACTAATCTCTGGCCATTCATGTTAGTTTTAGTGTGTGCTGTAAACCTCCCTGTGCTTTTTGATAATTCGTTTCTTCCAATTTGTGCATTAAAGTCTCCTAACAGAATTGTAGTGTGTTGCTCAGGGATCTTCCCTATTGTTTCTTCCAGTTCCTCCCAAAATGTCTGCACTTTCTCTGGATTTTGTTGGTTGTCTTTATTTATTGGTGCATGGGCATTTATAAGTGTGTACTTTTTATTTTTATTTCTGAATGTTATCAATGATATTCTTGGTGATTTAGATTTAAATTCTAGTACCTTAGTAGAGAATGAGTTATGTATCACAAATGCTGTGCCATATACCCGAAGACCTTTTGTATTCTTTACTATCTGCGCTGGTTTCCCTTTATAAATCCTGTACTGGTCTGCCTGTACTGTATCCTCATCTGGGTATCTTGTTTCTTGTATAGCCAGAACTTTTGTATTTAATTCCGACGCAATTTCTGTGTTTCATCGTCAATAAGATGGTCCAAGGGATGGAGTAAACCTGGAGTGTAGCATGGGAATCCATAACTAGTGTCACAGGAATGGTTCAAAACATAGACAGTAAGAAGAGTCAGTCTTCTTGTATTTAAGTCGGCACTGTGCTTTTTGTATTTAATTCCGATGCAATTTCTGTGTTTCATCGTCAACAAGAAGGTCCAAGGGATACAGTGAACCTGAAGTGAAGCATTGGAGTCTATAACTAGTGTCACAGGAATGGTTCAAAACATAGTCAGTAAGAAGAGTCAGTCTTCTTGAACTTATGTCTTGATTGTGCCTTTTCTATTTAATTCCGATGCAATTTCTGTGTTTCATCGTCAATAAGAGGGTCCAAGGGAAGCAGTAAACCTGGAGTGAGGCATCGGAATCTATAACTAGTGCCAATGGAATGGTTCAAAACATAGACAGTAAGAAGAGTCAGTCTCCTTGTACTTAAGTCGGCATTGTGCCTTTTGTGTTTAATTCCGATGCAATTTCTGTGTTTCATCGTCAATAAGAAGGTCCAAGGGATACAGTAACCCTGGAGTGAAGCTTCGGAATCTATAACTAGTGTCACAGGAATGGTTCAATCATAGTCAGTAAGAACAGTCAGTCCTCTTGTCCATAAGTCGGCATTGTGCCTTTTGTATTTATTTCCGATGCAATTTCTGTGTTTCATCGTCAACAAGAAGGTCCAAGGGATACAGTAAACCTGGAGTGAAGCATCGGAATCTATAACTAGTGTCACAGGAATGGTTCAAAACATAGACAGTAAAAAAAGTCAGTCTTCTTGTACTTAAGTCGACATTGTGCCTTTTCTATTTAATTCCGATGCAATTTCTGTGTTTCATCATCAATAAGAAGGTCCAAGGTATACAGTAAACCTGAAGTGAAGCATCAGAATCTATAACAAGTGTCACAGGAATGGTTCAAAACATAGTCAGTAAGAAGAGTCAGTCTTCTTGTATTTAAGTCGGCACTGTGCCTTTTGTATTTAATTCCGATGCAATTTCTGTGTTTCATCGTCAACAAGAAGGTCCAAGGGATACAGTAAACCTGGAGTGAAGCATCGGAATCTATAACTAGTGTCACAGGAATGGTTCAAAACATAGACAGTAAAAAAAGTCAGTCTTCTTGTACTTAAGTCGACATTGTGCCTTTTCTATTTAATTCCGATGCAGTTTCTGTGTTTCATCGTCAATAAGAAGGTCAGTGGGATACAATAAACCTGAAGAGAAGCATCGGAATCTATAACTAGTGTCACAGGAATGGTTCAAACATAGTCAGTAGAACAGTCAGTCTGCTTGTCCGTAAGACGGCATTGTGCCTTTTGTATTGAATTCCGATGCAATTTCTGTGTTCCATCGACAATGAGAAGGTTCAAGGGATACAGTAAACCTGGAGTGTAACATCGAAATCTATAACTTGTGTCACAGGAATGGTTCAAAACATAGACAGTACGAAGAGTCAGTCTTCGTGTACTTAAGTCGGCGTTTGCCTTTTGTATTTAATTCCAATGCAATTTCTGTGTTTCATCGTCAATAAGATGGTCTAAGGGATACAGTAAACCTGAAGTGAAGCATCGGAATCTATAACTAGTGTCACAGGAATGGTTTAAAACATAGACAGTAAGAAGGGTCAGTCTTCTTGTACTTAAGTCGGCATTGTGCCTTTTGTATCTTATTCCGATGCAATTTCTGTGTTTCATCATCAATAAGAAGGTCAGAGGGATACAGAAATCCTAAAGTGAAGCATCGGAATCAATAACTAGTGTCACAGGAATGGTCCAAAACATAGTCAGTAAGAAGAGTCAATCCTCTTGTACTTAAGTTGGCATTGTGCATTTCGTATTTAATTCCGATGCAATTTCTGTGTTTCATCGTCAATAAGAAGGTCTGAGGGATACAGTATACTAGATGTGAAGCATCGGAATCTACAGCTAGTGTCACAGGAATGGTTCAGAACATAGTCAGTAAGAAGAGTACGTCTTCTTGTCCTTAAGTCGGCATTGTGCCTTTTGTATTTAATTCTGATGCAATGTCTGTGTTTCATCGTCAATAAGAAGGTCCAAGGGATACAGTGAACCTGAAGTGAAGCATCGGAATGTACAACTAGTGTCATAGGAGTAGTTCAAAGCATAGACAGTAAGAAGAAACAGCCTTCTTGTCCTTAAGTTGGCATTGTGCCTCTTGTATTTAATTCCGACGCAATTTCTGTGTTTCATCGTCAATAAGAGGGTCCAAGGGATACTGTAAACCTGGAGTGAAGCATCGGAATCTATACCTAGTGTCACAGTAATGGTTCAAAGCATAGACAGTAAGAAGAGTCAGACGTCTTGTACTTAAGTCGGCATTGTGCCTTTTGGATTTATTTCCGATGCAATTTCTGTGTTTCATCGTCAATAAGAAGGTCCAAGGGATACAGTAAACATGAAGTGAAGCATCGGAATCTATAACTAGTGTCACTGGAATGGTTCAAAATATAGACGGTAAGAAGAGTCAGTCTTCTTGTACTTAAGTCGGCATTCTGCCTTTTGTATTTAATTCCGATGCAATTTCTGTGTTTCATCGTCAATAGAAAGGTCAGAGGGAAACAGTAAACCTGAAGTGAAGCATCGGAATCTATAACTAGTGTCACAGGAATGGTTGAAAACATAGTCAGTATGAAGAGTGAGTCTTCTTGTCCATAAGTCGGCATTGTGCCTTATGTATTTAATTTCGATGCAATTTCTGAGTTTCATCGTCAATAAGAAGGTCAGCGGGATACAGAAATCCTAAAGTGAAGCATCGGAATCAATAACTAGTGTCACAGGAATGGTCCAAAACATAGTCAGTAAGAAGAGTCAATCTTCTTGTACTTAAATTGGCATTGTGCATTTCGTATTTAAATCCGATGCAATTTCTGTGTTTCACCGGCATTAAGAAGGCCCAAGGGATACAGTAAACCTGAAGCGAAGCATCGGACTCTATAAATAGTGTCACAGAAAACGTTCAAAACATAGACAGTAGAAGAGTCAGTCTTCTTGTACTTAAGTCGGCATTGTTTCTTTTGTATTTAATTCCGATGCAATTTCTGTGTTTCATCGTCAATAAGAAGGTCCAAGGGAAACAGTAAACCTCACGTGAAGCAACGGAATCTATAACTAGTGTCACAGGAATTGTTCAAAACATAGTCAGTAAGAATAGTCAGTCTTCTTGTCCTTAAGTCGGCATTGTGCCTTTTGTATTTAATTCCGATGCAATATCTGAGTTTCATCGGCAATACGGTCAGAGGGATACAGTAAACCAGAAGTGAAGCATCGGAATCTATAACTAGTGTCACAGGAATAGTTCAAAACATAGACAGTAGGAAGAGTCAGTCTTCTTGTACTTAAGTCGGCACTGTGCATTTTGTATTTAATTCCGATGCAATTTCTGTGTTTCATCGTCAATGAGAAGGTCCAAGGTATACAGTAAACCTGAAGTGAAGCATCGGAATCTATAACAAGTGTCACAGGAATGGTTCAAAACATAGTCAGTAAGAAGAGTCAGTCTTCTTGTGGTCAAGTCGGCACTGTGCCTTTTGTATTTAATTCCGATGCAATTTCTGTGTTTCATCGGCAATAAGAAGGTCCAAGGTATACAGTAAACTTGAAGTGAAGCATCGGAATCTATAACTAGTGTCACAGGAATGGTTCAAAACATAGTTAGTAAGAAGAGTCAGTCTTCTTGTACTTAAGTCGGCATTGTGCCTTTTGTATTTAATTCTGATGCAATGTCTGTGTTTCATCGTCAATAAGAAGGTCCAAGGGATACAGTGAACCTGAAGTGGAGCATCGGAATGTACAACTAGTGTCATTGGAATGGTTCAAAACATAGACAGTAAATAGAAACAGCCTTCTTGTCCTTAAGTTGGCATTGTGCCTCTTGTATTTAATTCCGATGCAATTTCTGTGTTTCATCGTCAATAAGAAGGTCTGAGGGATGCAGTATACCAGATGTGAAGCATCGGAATCTATAGCTAGTGTCACATCAATGGTTCAAAACATAGTCAGTAAGAAGAGTCAGTCTTCTTGTCCTTAAGTAGGCATTGTGCCTTTTGTATTTAATTCCGATGCAATTTCTGTGTTTCATCGTCAATAACAAGGTCCAAGGGATACAGTAAAACTGAAGCCATGCATCGGAATCTATAACTAGTGGCACAGGAATGGTTCAAAACGTAGTCAGTAAGAAGAGTCAGTCTTCTTGTACTTAAGTAAGCATTGTGGCTTTTCTATTTAATTCCGATACAATTTCTGTGTTTCCTCGTCAATAAGAAGGTCAGAGGGATACAGTAAACCTGGAGTGAAGCATCGGAATCTATAACTAGTGTCGATGGAATGGTTCACAACATAGACAGTAAGAAAGGTCAGTCTTCTTGTACTTAAGTCGGCATTGTGCCTTTTGTATTTAATTCCAATGCAATATCTGTGTTTCATCGTCAATAAGAAGGTCTGAGGGATGCAGTATACCAGATGTGAAGCATCGGAATCTATAGCAAGTGTCACAGGAATGGTTCAGAACATAGTCAGTAAGAAGAGTCAGTCTTCTTGTCCTTAAGTCGGCATTGTGCATTTTGTATTTAATTCTGATGCAATGTCTGTGTTTCATCGTCAATAAGAAGGTCCAAGGGATACAGTGAACCTGAAGTTAAGCATCGGAATGTACAACTAGTGTCATAGGAATGGTTCAAAACATAGACAGTAAGAAGAAACAGCCTTCTTGTACTTAAGTCGGCATTGTGCCTTTTCTAATTAATTCCGATGCAATTTCTGTGTTTCATCGTCAATAAGAAGGTCCAAGGGATACAGTAAACCTGAAGTGAAGCATCGGAATCTATAACCAGTGTCACTGGAATGGTTCAAAATATAGACAGTGAGAAGAGTCAGTCTTCTTGTACTTAAGTCGGCATTGTGCCTTTCGTATTTAATTCCGATGGAATTTCTGTGTTTCATTGTCAATAGGATGGTCAGAGGGAAACAGTAAACCTGAAGTGAAGCATCGGAATCTATAACTAGTGTCACAGGAATGGTTCAAAACATAGACAGTAAGAAGAGTCAGTCTTCTTGTACTTAAGTCGACATTGTGCCTTTTCTATTTAATTCCGACGCAATTTCTGTGTTTCATCGTTAATAAGAAGGTCAGAGGGATACAATAAACTTGTAGTGAAGCATCGGAATCTATAAGTAGTGTCAACGGAATGGTTCACAACATAGACAGTAAGAAGGGTCAGTCATCTTGTACTTAAGTCGGCATTGTTCCTTTTGTATTTAATTCCGATGCAATTTCTGTGTTTCATCGTCAATAAGAAGGTCTGAGGGATACAGTATACCAGATGTGAAGCATCGGAATCTATAGCTAGTGTCACAAGAATGGTTCAGAACATAGTCAGTAAGAAGAGTCAGTCTTCTTGTCCTTAAGTCGGCATTGTGCCTTTTGTATTTAATTCTGATGCAATGTCTGTGTTTCATCGTCAATAAGAAGGTCCAAGGGATATAGTGAAAATGAGTGAAGCATCGGAATGTACAACTAGTGTCATAGGATTGGTTCAAAACATAGACAGTAAGAAGAAACAGCCTTCTTGTCCTTAAGTTGGCATTGTGCCTCTTGTATTTAATTCCGACGCAATTTCTGTGTTTCATCGTCAATACGACGGTCCAAGGGATACTGTAAACCTGGAGTGAAGCATCGGAATCTATACCTAGTGTCACAGTAATGGTTCAAAGCATAGACAGTAAGAAGAGTCAGACGTCTTGTACTTAAGTCGGCATTGTTTCTTTTGTATTTAATTCCGATGCAATTTCTGTGTTTCATCGTCAATAAGAAGGTCCAAGGGAAACAGTAAACCTCACGTGAAGCAACGGAATCTATAACTAGTGTCACAGGAATTGTTCAAAACATAGTCAGTAAGAATAGTCAGTCTTCTTGTCCTTAAGTCGGCATTGTGCCTTTTGTATTTAATTCCGGTGCAATATCTGAGTTTCATCGGCAATACGGTCAGAGGGATACAGTAAACCAGAAGTGAAGCATCGGAATCTATAACTAGTGTCACAGGAATAGTTCAAAACATAGACAGTGGGAAGAGTCAGTCTTCTTGTACTTAAGTCGGCACTGTGCATTTTGTATTTAATTCCGATGCAATTTCTGTGTTTCATCGTCAATGAGAAGGTCCAAGGTATACAGTAAACCTGAAGTGAAGCATCGGAATCTATAACAAGTGTCACAGGAATGGTTCAAAACATAGTCAGTAAGAAGAGTCAGTCTTCTTGTGGTCAAGTCGGCACTGTGCCTTTTGTATTTAATTCCGATGCAATTTCTGTGTTTCATCGGCAATAAGAAGGTCCAAGGTATACAGTAAACTTGAAGTGAAGCATCGGAATCTATAACTAGTGTCACAGGAATGGTTCAAAACATAGTTAGTAAGAAGAGTCAGTCTTCTAGTACTTAAGTCGGCATTGTGCCTTTTCTATTTAATTCCGATCCAATTTCTGTGTTTGATCGTCAATAAGAAGGTCCAAGGGATACAGTAAACCTGGAGTGAAGCATCGGAATCTATAACTACCGTCACAGGAATGGTTCAAAACATAGACAGTAAGAAGAGTCAGTCTTCTTGTACTTAAGTCGACATTGTGCCTTTTCTATTTAATTCCGACGCAATTTCTGTGTTTCATCGTTAATAAGAAGGTCAGAGGGATACAATAAACTTGAAGTGAAGCATCGGAATCTATAACTAGTGTCAATGGAATGGTTCACAACATAGACAGTAAGAAGGGTCAGTCTTCTTGTACTTAAGTTGGCATTGTGCCTTTTGTATTTAATTCCGATGCAATTTCTGTGTTTCATCGTCAATAAGAAGGTCTGATGGATACAGTATACCAGATGTGAAGCATCGGAATCTATAGCAAGTGTCACAGGAATGGTTCAGAACATAGTCAGTAAGAAGAGTCAGTCTTCTTGTCCTTAAGTCGGCATTGTGCATTTTGTATTTAATTCTGATGCAATGTCTGTGTTTCATCGTCAATAGGAAGGTCCAAGGGATACAGTGAACCTGAAGTTAAGCATCGGAATGTACAACTAGTGTCATAGGAATGGTTCAAAACATAGACAGTAAGAAGAAACAGCCTTCTTGTACTTAAGTGGGCATTGTGCCTTTTCTAATTAATTCCGATGCAATTTCTGTGTTTCATCGTCAATAAGAAGGTCCAAGGGATACAGTAAACCTGAAGTGAAGCATCGGAATCTATAACCAGTGTCACTGGAATGGTTCAAAATATAGACAGTGAGAAGAGTCAGTCTTCTTGTACTTAAGTCGGCATTGTGCCTTTCGTATTTAATTCCGATGGAATTTCTGTGTTTCATTGTCAATAGGATGGTCAGAGGGAAACAGTAAACCTGAAGTGAAGCATCGGAATCTATAACTAGTGTCACAGGAATGGTTCAAAACATAGACAGTAAGAAGAGTCAGTCTTCTTGTCCTTAAGTCGGCATTGTGCCTTTTGTATTTAATTCTGATGCAATGTCTGTGTTTCATCGTCAATAAGAAGGTCCAAGGGATATAGTGAAAATGAAGTGAAGCATCGGAATGTACAACTAGTGTCATAGGATTGGTTCAAAACATAGACAGTAAGAAGAAACAGCCTTCTTGTCCTTAAGTTGGCATTGTGCCTCTTGTATTTAATTCCGACGCAATTTCTGTGTTTCATCGTCAATACGACGGTCCAAGGGATACTGTAAACCTGGAGTGAAGCATCGGAATCTATACCTAGTGTCACAGTAATGGTTCAAAGCATAGACAGTACGAAGAGTCTGACGACTTGTACTTAAGTCGGCATTGTGCCTTTTGGATTTATTTCCGATGCAATTTCTGTGTTTCATCGTCAATAAGAAGGTCCAAGGGATACAGTAAACATGAAGTGAAGCATCGGAATCTATAACTAGTGTCACTGGAATGGTTCAAAATATAGACGGTAAGAAGAGTCAGTCTTCTTGTACTTAAGTCGGCATTGTGCCTTTTGTATTTAATTCCGATGCAATTTCTGTGTTTCATCGTCAATAGAAAGGTCAGAGGGAAACAGTAAACCTGAAGTGAAGCATCGGAATCTATAACTAGTGTCACAGGAATGGTTCAAAACATAGTCAGTATGAAGAGTGAGTCTTCTTGTCCATAAGTCGGCATTGTGCCTTATGTATTTAATTCCGATGCAATTTCTGTGTTTCGTCGTCAATAGGAAGGTCGGAGGGATACAATAAACCTGAAGTGAAGCTTCGGAATCTATAACTAGTGTCACAGGAATGGTTCAAAGCATAGTCAGTAAGAACAAACAGTCTTCTTGTCCTTAAGTCGGCATTGTGCCTTTTGTATTTAATTCCGATGCAATTTCTGTGTTTCATCGTCAATACGAAGGTCCAAGGGATACAGTAAACCTGGAGTGTAGCATCGGAATCTATAACTTGTTTCACAGGAATGGTTCAAAACATAGACAGTAAGAAGAGTCAGTCTTCGTGTACTTTAGTCGGCATTTGCTTTTGTATTTAATTCCGACGCAATTTCTGTGTTTCATCGTCAATAAGAAGGTCTAAGGGATACAGTAAACCTGAAGTGAAGCATCGGAATCTATAACCAGTGTCACAGGAATAGTTCAAAACATAGGCAGTAAGAAGAGTCAGTCTTCTGTACTTAAGACGGCATTGTGCCTTTTGTATCTTATTCCGATGCAATATCTATGTTTCATCATCAATAAGAAGGTCAGAGTGATACGGTAATCCTGAAGTGAAGCATCGGAATCTATAACTAGTGTCACAGGAGTGGTTCAAAACATAGTCAGTAAGAAGAGTCAATCTTCTTGTACCTAAGTTGGCATTGTGCATTTCGTATTTAATTCCGATGCAATTTCTGTGTTACACCGGCAATAACAAGGTCAGAGGGATGCAGGAAACCTGAAGTGAAGCATCGGCATCTATAGATAGTGTCACAGGAATGGTTCCAAACATAATCAGTAAGAAGAGTCAGTCTTCTTGTCCTTAAGTAGGCATTGTGCCTTTTGTATTTCATTCCGATGCAATTTCTGTGTTTCATCGTCAATAACAAGGTCCAAGGGATACAGTAAAACTGAAGCCATGCATCGGAATCTATAACAAGTGTCACATGAATGGTTCAAAACGTAGTCAGTAAGAAGAGTCAGTCTTCTTGTACTTAAATAGACATTGTAACGTTTCAATTTAATTCCGATTCATTTTCTGTGTTTCCTCGTCAATAAGAAGGTCAGAGGGATACAGTAAACCTGAAGTGAAGCATCGGAATCCATAACTAGTGTCACAGGAATGGTTCAAAGCATAGACAGTAGAAAGAGTCAGTCTTCTTGTACTTAAGTCGGCATTGTGCCTTTTCTATTTAGTTCCGTTGCAATTTCTGTATTTCATCGTCAATAACAAGGTCCAAGGGATACAGAAAACCTGGAGTGATGCATCGGAATCTATAACTAGTGTCACAGGAATGGATCAAAACGTAGACAGTAAGAAAAGTCAGTCTTCTTGTACTTAAGTAAGCATTGTGGCTTTTCTATTTAATTCCGATACAATTTCTGTGTTTCTTCGTCAATAAGAAGGTCAGAGGGATACAGTAAACCTGGAGTGAAGCATCGGAATCTATAACTAGTGTCAATGGAATGGTTTACAACATAGACAGTAAGAAGAGTCAGTCTTCTTGTACTTAAGTCGGCATTGTGCCTTTTGTATTTAGTTCCGATGCAATATCTGTGTTTCATCGTCAATAAGAAGGTCTGAGGGATGCAGTATACCAGATGTGAAGCATCGGAATCTATAGCAAGTGTCACAGGAATGGTTCAGAACATAGTCAGTAAGAAGAGTCAGTCTTCTTGTCCTTAAGTCGGCATTGTGCATTTTGTATTTAATTCTGATGCAATGTCTGTGTTTCATCGTCAATAAGAAGGTCCAAGGGATACAGTGAACCTGAAGTTAAGCATCGGAATGTACAACTAGTGTCATAGGAATGGTTCAAAACATAGACAGTAAGATGAAACAGCCTTCTTGTACTGAAGTCGGCATTGTGCCTTTTCTAATTAATTCCGATGCAATTTCTGTGTTTCATCGTCAATAAGAAGGTCCAAGGGATACAGTAAACCTGAAGTGAAGCATCGGAATCTATAACTAGTGTCACTGGCATGGTTCAAAATATAGACAGTGAGAAGAGTCAGTCTTCTTGTACTTAAGTCGGCATTGTGCTTTTTGTATTTAATTCCGATGCAATTTCTGTGTTTCGTCGTCAATAGGAAGGTCAGAGGTATACAATAAACCTGAAGTGAAGCTTCGGAATCTATAACTAGTGTCACAGGAATGGTTCAAAGCATAGTCAGTAAGAACAGACAGTCTTCTTGTCCTTAAGTCGGTATTGTGCCTTTTGTATTTAATTCCGATGCAATTTCTGTGTTTCATTGTCAATAGGATGGTCAGAGGGAAACAGTAAACCTGAAGTGAAGCATCGGAATCTATAACTAGTGTCACAGGAATGGTTCAAAACATAGTCAGTATGAAGGGTGAGTCTTCTTGTCCAAGAGTCGGCATTGTGCCTTTTGTATTTAATTCCGATGCAATTTCTGTGTTTCATCGTCAATAAGAAGGTCAGTGGGATACAGTAAACCTGAAGTGAAGCATCGGAATCAAAATTAGTGTCACAGGAATGATTCAATACATAGACAGTAGGAGGAGTCGGTCTTCTTGTACTTAAGTCGGCATTGTGCTTTTTGTATTTAATTCCGATGCAATTTCTGTGTTTCGTCGTCAATAGGAAGGTCAGAGGTATACAATAAACCTGAAGTGAAGCTTCGGAATCTATAACTAGTGTCACAGGAATGGTTCAAAGCATAGTCAGTAAGAACAGACAGTCTTCTTGTCCTTAAGTCGGAATTGTGCCTTTTGTATTTAATTCCGATGCAATTTCTGTGTTTCATCGTCAATGAGAAGGTCCAAGGGATACAGTAAACCTGGAGTGTAGCATCGGAGTCTATAACTTGTGTCACAGGAATGGTTCAAAGCATAGACAATAAGAAGAGTCTGTGTTCGTGGACTTTAGTCGGCATTTGCCTTTTGTATTTCATTCCGACGCAATTTCTGTGTTTCATCGTCAATAAGAAAGTCTAAGGGATACAGTAAACCTGAAGTGAAGCATCGGAATCTATAACTAGTGTCACAGGAATGGTTCAAAACATAGACAGTAAGAAGAGTCAGTCTTCTTGTACTTCAGTCGGCATTGTGCCTTTTGTATCTTATTCCGATGCAATATCTAAGTTTCATCATCAATTAGAAGGTCAGAGGGATACAGTAATCGTAAAGTGAAGCATCGGAATCTATAACTAGTGTCACAGGAGTGGTTCAAAACATAGTCAGTAAGAAGAGTCAATATTCTTGTACTTAAGTTGGCATTGTGCATTTCGTATTTAATTCCGATGCAATTTCCGTGTTTCAGCATCAATATGAAGGTCAGAGGGATGCAGGAAACCTGAAGTGAAGCATCGCAATCCATAACTAGTGTCACAGGAATGGTTCAAACATAGACAGTAAGAAGAGTCAGTTTTCTTGTACTTAAGTCGGCATTGTGCCTTTTGTATTTAATTCCGATGCAATTTCTGTTTTTCATGTTCAATAGGAAGGTCAGATTGAAACGGTAAACCTAAAGTGAAGCATCGGAATCTATAACTAGTGTCACAGGAATGGTTCATATCATAGTCAGTAAGAAGAGTCAATCTTCTTGTCCTTAAGTCGGCATTGTGCCTCTTGTATTTAATTCAGATGCAATTTCTGTGTTTCATCGTCAATAAGAAGGTCCAAGGGATACTGTAAACCTGGAGTGGAGCATCGGAATCTATAACTAGTGTCACAGTAATGGTTCAAAGCATAGACAGTAAGAAGAGTCAGACGTCTTGTACTGATGTCGGCATTGTGCCTTTTGTATTTAATTTCGATGCAATTTCTGTGTTTCATCGTCAATAAGAAGGTCCAAGGGATACAGTATACCTGAAGTGAAGCATCGGAATCTATAACTAGTGTCACTGGAATGTTTCAAAATATAGACAGTAAGAAGAGTCAGTCTTCTTGTACTTAAGTCGGCATTGTGCCTTTTGTATTTAATTCCGATGCAATTTCTGTGTTTCATCGCCAATAAGAAGGTCCAAGGGATACAGTAAACCTGGACTGTAGCATCGGAATCTATAACTTGTGTCACAGGAATGGTTCAAAACATAGACAGTAAGAAGAGTTAGTCTTCGTGTACTTAAGTCGGCATTTTGCCTTTTGTATTTAATTCTGATGCAATTTCTGTGTTTCATCGTCAATAAGAAGGTCCAAGGGATACAGTAAACCTGAAGTGAAGCATCGGAATCTATAACTAGTGTCACAGGAATGGTTCAAAGCATAGACAGTAAGAAGAGTCAGTGTTCTTGTACTTAAGTCAGCATTGTGCCTTTTGTATTTAATTCCGATGCAATTTTTGTGTTTCATCGTCAATAACAAGGTCCAAGGGATACAGTAAACCGGGAGTGAAGCATCGGAAGCTATTACTAGTGTCAATGGAATGCTTCAAAACATAGACAGTAAGAAGAGTCAGTCTTCTTGTACTTAAGTCGGCATTGTGCCTTTTGTATTTAAATCCAATGCAATTTCTGTGTTTCATCGTCAATAAGAAGGTCCAAGGTATACAGTAAACCTGAAGTGAAGCATCGAAATCTATAACTAGTGTCACACGAATGGTTCAAACATAGTCTGTAAGAAGAGTCAGTCTTCTTGTACTTAAGACGGTATTGTGACTTTTCCATTTAATTCCGATGCAATTTCTGTGTTTCATCGTCAATAAGAAGGTCCAAGGGATACAGTAAACCTGGAGTGAAGCATCGGAATCTAAAACTAGTGTCACAGGAATGGTTCAAACATAGACAGTAAGAGGAGTCAGTCTTCTTGTACTTAAGTCGGCATTGTGCCTTTTCTATTTAATTCCGATGCAATTTCTGTGTTTCGTCGTCAATAGGAAGGTCAGAGGGATACAATAAACCTGAAGTGAAGCTTCGGAATCTATAACTAGTGTCACAGGAATGGTTCAAAGCATAATCAGTAAGAACAGTCAGTCTTCTTGGCCTTAAGTCGGCATTGTGCCTTTTGTATTTAATTCCGATGCAATTTCTGTGTTTCATCGTCAATGTGAAGGTCCAAGGGATACAGTAAACCTGGAGTGTAGCATCGGAATCTATAACTTGTGTCACAGGAATGGTTCAAAACATAGACAGTAAGAAGAGACAGTCTTCGTGTACTTTAGTCGGCATTGTTCCTTTTGTATTTAATTCCGATGCAATTTCTGTGTTTCATCGTCAATAAGAAGGTCTGAGGGATACAGTATACCAGATGTGAAGCATCGGAATCTATAGCTAGTGTCACAAGAATGGTTCAGAAGATAGTCAGTAAGAAGAGTCAGTCTTCTTGTCCTTAAGTCGGCATTGTGCCTTTTGTATTTAATTCTGATGCAATGTCTGTGTTTCATCGTCAATAAGAAGGTCCAAGGGATATAGTGAAAATGAAGTGAAGCATCGGAATGTACAACTAGTGTCATAGGATTGGTTCAAAACATAGACAGTAAGAAGAAACAGCCTTCTTGTCCTTAAGTTGGCATTGTGCCTCTTGTATTTAATTCCGACGCAATTTCTGTGTTTCATCGTCAATACGACGGTCCAAGGGATACTGTAAACCTGGAGTGAAGCATCGGAATCTATACCTAGTGTCACAGTAATGGTTCAAAGCATAGACAGTACGAAGAGTCTGACGTCTTGTACTTAAGTCGGCATTGTGCCTTTTGGATTTATTTCCGATGCAATTTCTGTGTTTCATCGTCAATAAGAAGGTCCAAGGGATACAGTAAACATGAAGTGAAGCATCGGAATCTATAACTAGTGTCACTGGAATGGTTCAAAATATAGACGGTAAGAAGAGTCAGTCTTCTTGTACTTAAGTCGGCATTGTGCCTTTTGTATTTAATTCCGATGCAATTTCTGTGTTTCATCGTCAATAGAAAGGTCAGAGGGAAACAGTAAACCTGAAGTGAAGCATCGGAATCTATAACTAGTGTCACAGGAATGGTTCAAAACATAGTCAGTATGAAGAGTGAGTCTTCTTGTCCATAAGTCGGCATTGTGCCTTATGTATTTAATTCCGATGCAATTTCTGTGTTTCGTCGTCAATAGGAAGGTCGGAGGGATACAATAAACCTGAAGTGAAGCTTCGGAATCTATAACTAGTGTCACAGGAATGGTTCAAAGCATAGTCAGTAAGAACAAACAGTCTTCTTGTCCTTAAGTCGGCATTGTGCCTTTTGTATTTAATTCCGATGCAATTTCTGTGTTTCATCGTCAATACGAAGGTCCAAGGGATACAGTAAACCTGGAGTGTAGCATCGGAATCTATAACTTGTTTCACAGGAATGGTTCAAAACATAGACAGTAAGAAGAGTCAGTCTTCGTGTACTTTAGTCGGCATTTGCTTTTGTATTTAATTCCGACGCAATTTCTGTGTTTCATCGTCAATAAGAAGGTCTAAGGGATACAGTAAACCTGAAGTGAAGCATCGGAATCTATAACCAGTGTCACAGGAATAGTTCAAAACATAGGCAGTAAGAAGAGTCAGTCTTCTGTACTTAAGACGGCATTGTGCCTTTTGTATCTTATTCCGATGCAATATCTATGTTTCATCATCAATAAGAAGGTCAGAGTGATACGGTAATCCTGAAGTGAAGCATCGGAATCTATAACTAGTGTCACAGGAGTGGTTCAAAACATAGTCAGTAAGAAGAGTCAATCTTCTTGTACCTAAGTTGGCATTGTGCATTTCGTATTTAATTCCGATGCAATTTCTGTGTTACACCGGCAATAACAAGGTCAGAGGGATGCAGGAAACCTGAAGTGAAGCATCGGCATCTATAGATAGTGTCACAGGAATGGTTCCAAACATAATCAGTAAGAAGAGTCAGTCTTCTTGTCCTTAAGTAGGCATTGTGCCTTTTGTATTTCATTCCGATGCAATTTCTGTGTTTCATCGTCAAAAACAAGGTCCAAGGGATACAGTAAAACTGAAGCCATGCATCGGAATCTATAACAAGTGTCACATGAATGGTTCAAAACGTAGTCAGTAAGAAGAGTCAGTCTTCTTGTACTTAAATAGACATTGTAACGTTTCAATTTAATTCCGATTCATTTTCTGTGTTTCCTCGTCAATAAGAAGGTCAGAGGGATACAGTAAACCTGAAGTGAAGCATCGGAATCCATAACTAGTGTCACAGGAATGGTTCAAAGCATAGACAGTAGAAAGAGTCAGTCTTCTTGTACTTAAGTCGGCATTGTGCCTTTTCTATTTAGTTCCGATGCAATTTCTGTATTTCATCGTCAATAACAAGGTCCAAGGGATACAGAAAACCTGGAGTGATGCATCGGAATCTATAACTAGTGTCACAGGAATGGATCAAAACGTAGACAGTAAGAAAAGTCAGTCTTCTTGTACTTAAGTAAGCATTGTGGCTTTTCTATTTAATTCCGATACAATTTCTGTGTTTCTTCGTCAATAAGAAGGTCAGAGGGATACAGTAAACCTGGAGTGAAGCATCGGAATCTATAACTAGTGTCAATGGAATGGTTTACAACATAGACAGTAAGAAGAGTCAGTCTTCTTGTACTTAAGTCGGCATTGTGCCTTTTGTATTTAGTTCCGATGCAATATCTGTGTTTCATCGTCAATAAGAAGGTCTGAGGGATGCAGTATACCAGATGTGAAGCATCGGAATCTATAGCAAGTGTCACAGGAATGGTTCAGAACATAGTCAGTAAGAAGAGTCAGTCTTCTTGTCCTTAAGTCGGCATTGTGCATTTTGTATTTAATTCTGATGCAATGTCTGTGTTTCATCGTCAATAAGAAGGTCCAAGGGATACAGTGAACCTGAAGTTAAGCATCGGAATGTACAACTAGTGTCATAGGAATGGTTCAAAACATAGACAGTAAGATGAAACAGCCTTCTTGTACTTAAGTCGGCATTGTGCCTTTTCTAATTAATTCCGATGCAATTTCTGTGTTTCATCGTCAATAAGAAGGTCCAATTGATACAGTAAACCTGAAGTGAAGCATCGGAATCTATAACTAGTGTCACTGGCATGGTTCAAAATATAGACAGTGAGAAGAGTCAGTCTTCTTGTACTTAAGTCGGCATTGTGCTTTTTGTATTTAATTCCGATGCAATTTCTGTGTTTCGTCGTCAATAGGAAGGTCAGAGGTATACAATAAACCTGAAGTGAAGCTTCGGAATCTATAACTAGTGTCACAGGAATGGTTCAAAGCATAGTCAGTAAGAACAGACAGTCTTCTTGTCCTTAAGTCGGTATTGTGCCTTTTGTATTTAATTCCGATGCAATTTCTGTGTTTCATTGTCAATAGGATGGTCAGAGGGAAACAGTAAACCTGAAGTGAAGCATCGGAATCTATAACTAGTGTCACAGGAATGGTTCAAAACATAGTCAGTATGAAGGGTGAGTCTTCTTGTCCAAGAGTCGGCATTGTGCCTTTTGTATTTAATTCCGATGCAATTTCTGTGTTTCATCGTCAATAAGAAGGTCAGTGGGATACAGTAAACCTGAAGTGAAGCATCGGAATCAAAATTAGTGTCACAGGAATGATTCAATACATAGACAGTAGGAAGAGTCGGTCTTCTTGTACTTAAGTCGGCATTGTGCTTTTTGTATTTAATTCCGATGCAATTTCTGTGTTTCGTCGTCAATAGGAAGGTCAGAGGTATACAATAAACCTGAAGTGAAGCTTCGGAATCTATAACTAGTGTCACAGGAATGGTTCAAAGCATAGTCAGTAAGAACAGACAGTCTTCTTGTCCTTAAGTCGGAATTGTGCCTTTTGTATTTAATTCCGATGCAATTTCTGTGTTTCATCGTCAATGAGAAGGTCCAAGGGATACAGTAAACCTGGAGTGTAGCATCGGAGTCTATAACTTGTGTCACAGGAATGGTTCAAAGCATAGACAATAAGAAGAGTCTGTGTTCGTGGACTTTAGTCGGCATTTGCCTTTTGTATTTCATTCCGACGCAATTTCTGTGTTTCATCGTCAATAAGAAAGTCTAAGGGATACAGTAAACCTGAAGTGAAGCATCGGAATCTATAACTAGTGTCACAGGAATGGTTCAAAACATAGACAGTAAGAAGAGTCAGTCTTCTTGTACTTCAGTCGGCATTGTGCCTTTTGTATCTTATTCCGATGCAATATCTAAGTTTCATCATCAATTAGAAGGTCAGAGGGATACAGTAATCGTAAAGTGAAGCATCGGAATCTATAACTAGTGTCACAGGAGTGGTTCAAAACATAGTCAGTAAGAAGAGTCAATATTCTTGTACTTAAGTTGGCATTGTGCATTTCGTATTTAATTCCGATGCAATTTCCGTGTTTCAGCATCAATATGAAGGTCAGAGGGATGCAGGAAACCTGAAGTGAAGCATCGCAATCCATAACTAGTGTCACAGGAATGGTTCAAACATAGACAGTAAGAAGAGTCAGTTTTCTTGTACTTAAGTCGGCATTGTGCCTTTTGTATTTAATTCCGATGCAATTTCTGTTTTTCATGTTCAATAGGAAGGTCAGATTGAAACGGTAAACCTAAAGTGAAGCATCGGAATCTATAACTAGTGTCACAGGAATGGTTCATATCATAGTCAGTAAGAAGAGTCAATCTTCTTGTCCTTAAGTCGGCATTGTGCCTCTTGTATTTAATTCAGATGCAATTTCTGTGTTTCATCGTCAATAAGAAGGTCCAAGGGATACTGTAAACCTGGAGTGGAGCATCGGAATCTATAACTAGTGTCACAGTAATGGTTCAAAGCATAGACAGTAAGAAGAGTCAGACGTCTTGTACTGATGTCGGCATTGTGCCTTTTGTATTTAATTTCGATGCAATTTCTGTGTTTCATCGTCAATAAGAAGGTCCAAGGGATACAGTATACCTGAAGTGAAGCATCGGAATCTATAACTAGTGTCACTGGAATGTTTCAAAATATAGACAGTAAGAAGAGTCAGTCTTCTTGTACTTAAGTCGGCATTGTGCCTTTTGTATTTAATTCCGATGCAATTTCTGTGTTTCATCGCCAATAAGAAGGTCCAAGGGATACAGTAAACCTGGACTGTAGCATCGGAATCTATAACTTGTGTCACAGGAATGGTTCAAAACATAGACAGTAAGAAGAGTTAGTCTTCGTGTACTTAAGTCGGCATTTTGCCTTTTGTATTTAATTCTGATGCAATTTCTGTGTTTCATCGTCAATAAGAAGGTCCAAGGGATACAGTAAACCTGAAGTGAAGCATCGGAATCTATAACTAGTGTCACAGGAATGGTTCAAAGCATAGACAGTAAGAAGAGTCAGTGTTCTTGTACTTAAGTCAGCATTGTGCCTTTTGTATTTAATTCCGATGCAATTTTTGTGTTTCATCGTCAATAACAAGGTCCAAGGGATACAGTAAACCGGGAGTGAAGCATCGGAAGCTATTACTAGTGTCAATGGAATGCTTCAAAACATAGACAGTAAGAAGAGTCAGTCTTCTTGTACTTAAGTCGGCATTGTGCCTTTTGTATTTAAATCCAATGCAATTTCTGTGTTTCATCGTCAATAAGAAGGTCCAAGGTATACAGTAAACCTGAAGTGAAGCATCGAAATCTATAACTAGTGTCACACGAATGGTTCAAACATAGTCTGTAAGAAGAGTCAGTCTTCTTGTACTTAAGACGGTATTGTGACTTTTCCATTTAATTCCGATGCAATTTCTGTGTTTCATCGTCAATAAGAAGGTCCAAGGGATACAGTAAACCTGGAGTGAAGCATCGGAATCTAAAACTAGTGTCACAGGAATGGTTCAAACATAGACAGTAAGAGGAGTCAGTCTTCTTGTACTTAAGTCGGCATTGTGCCTTTTCTATTTAATTCCGATGCAATTTCTGTGTTTCGTCGTCAATAGGAAGGTCAGAGGGATACAATAAACCTGAAGTGAAGCTTCGGAATCTATAACTAGTGTCACAGGAATGGTTCAAAGCATAATCAGTAAGAACAGTCAGTCTTCTTGGCCTTAAGTCGGCATTGTGCCTTTTGTATTTAATTCCGATGCAATTTCTGTGTTTCATCGTCAATGTGAAGGTCCAAGGGATACAGTAAACCTGGAGTGTAGCATCGGAATCTATAACTTGTGTCACAGGAATGGTTCAAAACATAGACAGTAAGAAGAGACAGTCTTCGTGTACTTTAGTCGGCATTTGCCTTTTGTATTTAATTCCGACGCAATTTCTGTGTTTCATCGTCAATAAGAAGGTCTAAGGGATACAGTAAACCTGAAGTGAAGCATCGGAATTTATAACTAGTGTCACAGGAATGGTTCAAAACATAGACAGTAAGAAGAGTCAGTCTTCTTGTACTTCAGTCGGCATTGTGCCTTTTGTATCTTATTCCGATGCAATATCTAAGTTTCATCATCAATTAGAAGGTCAGAGGGATACAGTAATCGTAAAGTGAAGCATCGGAATCTATAACTAGTGTCACAGGAGTGGTTCAAAACATAGTCAGTAAGAAGAGTCAATATTCTTGTACTTAAGTTGGCATTGTGCATTTCGTATTTAATTCCGATGCAATTTCCGTGTTTCAGCATCAATATGAAGGTCAGAGGGATGCAGGAAACCTGAAGTGAAGCATCGCAATCCATAACTAGTGTCACAGGAATGGTTCAAACATAGACAGTAAGAAGAGTCAGTTTTCTTGTACTTAAGTCGGCATTGTGCCTTTTGTATTTAATTCCGATGCAATTTCTGTATTTCATGTTCAATAGGAAGGTCAGATTGAAACGGTAAACCTAAAGTGAAGCATCGGAATCTATAACTAGTGTCACAGGAATGGTTCATATCATAGTCAGTAAGAAGAGTCAATCTTCTTGTCCTTAAGTCGGCATTGTGCCTCTTGTATTTAATTCAGATGCAATTTCTGTGTTTCATCGTCAATAAGAAGGTCCAAGGGATACTGTAAACCTGGAGTGGAGCATCGGAATCTATAACTAGTGTCACAGTAATGGTTCAAAGCATAGACAGTAAGAAGAGTCAGACGTCTTGTACTGATGTCGGCATTGTGCCTTTTGTATTTAATTTCGATGCAATTTCTGTGTTTCATCGTCAATAAGAAGGTCCAAGGGATACAGTATACCTGAAGTGAAGCATCGGAATCTATAACTAGTGTCACTGGAATGTTTCAAAATATAGACAGTAAGAAGAGTCAGTCTTCTTGTACTTAAGTCGGCATTGTGCCTTTTGTATTTAATTCCGATGCAATTTCTGTGTTTCATCGCCAATAAGAAGGTCCAAGGGATACAGTAAACCTGGACTGTAGCATCGGAATCTATAACTTGTGTCACAGGAATGGTTCAAAACATAGACAGTAAGAAGAGTTAGTCTTCGTGTACTTAAGTCGGCATTTTGCCTTTTGTATTTAATTCTGATGCAATTTCTGTGTTTCATCGTCAATAAGAAGGTCCAAGGGATACAGTAAACCTGAAGTGAAGCATCGGAATCTATAACTAGTGTCACAGGAATGGTTCAAAGCATAGACAGTAAGAAGAGTCAGTGTTCTTGTACTTAAGTCAGCATTGTGCCTTTTGTATTTAATTCCGATGCAATTTTTGTGTTTCATCGTCAATAACAAGGTCCAAGGGATACAGTAAACCGGGAGTGAAGCATCGGAAGCTATTACTAGTGTCAATGGAATGCTTCAAAACATAGACAGTAAGAAGAGTCAGTCTTCTTGTACTTAAGTCGGCATTGTGCCTTTTGTATTTAAATCCAATGCAATTTCTGTGTTTCATCGTCAATAAGAAGGTCCAAGGTATACAGTAAACCTGAAGTGAAGCATCGAAATCTATAACTAGTGTCACACGAATGGTTCAAACATAGTCTGTAAGAAGAGTCAGTCTTCTTGTACTTAAGACGGTATTGTGACTTTTCCATTTAATTCCGATGCAATTTCTGTGTTTCATCGTCAATAAGAAGGTCCAAGGGATACAGTAAACCTGGAGTGAAGCATCGGAATCTAAAACTAGTGTCACAGGAATGGTTCAAACATAGACAGTAAGAGGAGTCAGTCTTCTTGTACTTAAGTCGGCATTGTGCCTTTTCTATTTAATTCCGATGCAATTTCTGTGTTTCGTCGTCAATAGGAAGGTCAGAGGGATACAATAAACCTGAAGTGAAGCTTCGGAATCTATAACTAGTGTCACAGGAATGGTTCAAAGCATAATCAGTAAGAACAGTCAGTCTTCTTGGCCTTAAGTCGGCATTGTGCCTTTTGTATTTAATTCCGATGCAATTTCTGTGTTTCATCGTCAATGTGAAGGTCCAAGGGATACAGTAAACCTGGAGTGTAGCATCGGAATCTATAACTTGTGTCACAGGAATGGTTCAAAACATAGACAGTAAGAAGAGACAGTCTTCGTGTACTTTAGTCGGCATTTGCCTTTTGTATTTAATTCCGACGCAATTTCTGTGTTTCATCGTCAATAAGAAGGTCTAAGGGATACAGTAAACCTGAAGTGAAGCATCGGAATTTATAACTAGTGTCACTGGAATGTTTCAAAATATAGACAGTATGAAGAGTCAGCCTTCTTGTACTTAAGTCGGCATTGTGCCTTTTGTATTTAATTCCGATGCAAATTCTGTGCTTCGTCGTCAATAAGAAGGTCCAAGGGATACAGTAAACCTGGACTGTAGCATCGGAATCTATAACTTGTGTCACAGGAATGGTTCAAAACATAGACAGTAAGAAGAGTCAGTCTTCGTGTACTTAAGTCGGCATTTTGCCTTTTGTATTTAATTCTGATGCAATTTCTGTGTTTCATCGTCAATAAGAAAGTCCAAGGGATACAGTAAACCTGAAGTGAAGCATCGGAAACTATAACTAGTGTCACAGGAATGGTTCAAAACATAGACAGTAAGAAGAGTCAGTCTTCTAGCACTTAAGTCGGCATTGTGCCTTTTCTATTTAATTCCGATGCAATTTTTGTGTTTCATCGTCAATAACAGGGTCCAAGGGATACAGTAAACCTGGAGTGAAGCATCGGAATCTATTCCTAGTGTCAATGGAATGGTTCAAATCATAGACAGTAAGAAGAGTCAGTCTTCTTGTACTTAAGTAGGCATTGTGGCTTTTCTATTTAATTCCGATACAATTTCTGTGTTTCCTCGTCAATAAGAAGGTCAGAGGGATACAGTAAACCTCAAGTGAAGCATCGGAATCTATAACGAGTGTCACAGGAATGGTTCAAAGCATAGTCAGTAGGAAGAGTCGGTCTTCATGTACTTAAGTCGGCATTGTGCCTTATGTATTTAATTCCGATGCAATTTCTGTGTTTCATCGTCAATAAGAAGGTACAAGGGATACAGTAAACCTGAAGTGAAGCATCGGACTCCATAAATAGTGTCACAGAAACGGTTCAAATCATAGACAGTAAAAGAGTCAGTCTTCTTGTACTTAAGTCGGCATTGTTTCTTTTGTATTTAATTCCGATGCAATTTCTGTGTTTCATCGTCAATAAGAAGGTACAAGGGAAACAGTAAACCTTGAGTGTAGCATCGGAATCTATAACTTGTGTCACAGGAATGGTTCAAAAAATAGACAGTAAGAAGTATCAGTCTTCGTGTACTTAAGTCGGCATTTTGCCTCTTGTATTTAATTCCGACGCAATTTCTGTGTTTCATCGTCAATAAGAAGGTCTAAGGGATACAGTAAACCTGAAGTGAAGCATCGGAATCTATAACTAGTGTCACAGGAATGGTTCAAAACATAGTCAGTAAGAAGAGTCAGTCTTCTTGTCCCTAAGTCGGCATTGTGCCTTTTGTATTTAATTCCGAGGCAATTTCTGAGTTTCATCGGCAATACGGTCAGAGGGATACAGTAAACCTGAAGTGAAGCATCGGAAACTATAGCTAGTGTCACAGGAATGGTTCAAAACATAGACAGTAGGAGGAGTCAGTCTTCTTGTACTTAGGTCGGCATTGTGCCTTTTGTATTTCATTCCGATGCAATTTCTGTGTTTCATCATCAATAAGAAAGTCAGAGGGATACAGTAAACCTGAAGTGACGCATCGGAATCCAAAACTAGTGTCACAGGAATGGTTCAAAGCATAGTCAGTAAGAAGAGTCAGTCTTCTTGGATTTAAGTCGGCACTGTGCCTTCTGTATTCAATTCCAATGCCATTTCTGTGTTTCATTGTCAATATGAAGGTCCAAGGTATACAGTAAACCTTAACTGAAGCATCGGAATCTATAACTAGTGTCACAGGAATGGTTCAAAACATAGTTAGTAAGAAGAGTCAGTCTTCTTGTACTTAAGTCGGCATTGTGCCTTTTGTATTTAACTCCGATGCAATTTCTGTGTTTCATCGTCAATAAGAAGGTCCAAGATATACAGTAAACCTGAAGTGATGCATCGGAATCTATAACTAGTGTCACAGGAATGGTTAAAAACATAGTTAGTAAGAAGAGTCAATCTTCTTGTATTTAAGTCGGCATTGTGCCTTTTCTATTTAATTCCGATGCAATTTCTGTGTTTCATCGTCAATAAGAAGGTCCAAGGGATACAGTAAACCTTAAGTGAATCATTAAAATCTATAACTAGTGTCACAGGAATGGTTCAAAACATAGTCAGTAAGAAGAGTCAGTCTTCTTGTACTTATGTCTTCATTGTGCCATTTCTATTTAATTCCGATGCAATTTCTGTGTTTCATCGTCAATAAGAAGGTCCAAGGGATACAGTAAACCTGGAGTGAAGCATCGGAATCTATAACTAGTGTCAATGGAATGGTTCACAACATAGACAGTAGGAAGAGTCAAGCTTCTTGTACTTAAGTCGGCATTGTGCCTTTTGTACTTAATTCCGATGCAATTTCTGTGTTTCATCGTCAATAAGAAGGTCTGAGGGATACAGTATACCAGATGTGAAGCATCGGAATCTATAGCTAGTGTCACAGGAATGGTTCAAAACATAGTCAGTAATAAGAGTCAGTCTTCTTCTCCTTAAGTCGGCATTGTGCCTTTTGTATTTAATTCTGATGAAATTTCTGTGTTTCATCGTCAATAAGAAGGTCCAAGGGATACAGTGAACCTGAAGTGAAGCATCGGAATGTACAAGTAGTGTCATAGGAATGGTTCAAAACATAGACAGTATGAAGGGTCAGCCTTCTTGTACTTAAGTCGGAATTGTGCCTTTTCTATTTCATTTCGATGCAGTTTCTGTGTTTCATCGTCAATAAGAATGTCAGAGGGATACAGTAAACCTGAAGTGAAGCAACGGAATCTCTAACTAGTGTCACAGGAATCGTTCAAAACATAGTCAGTAAGAAGAATTAATCTTCTTGTACCTAAGTTGGCATTGTGCATTTCGTATTTAATTCCGATGCAATTTCTGTGTTACACCGGCAATAAGAAGGTCAGAGGGATGCAGGAAACCTGAAGTGAAGCATCGGCATCTTTAGCTAGTGTCACAGGAATGGTTCAAAACATAGTCAGTAAGAAGAGTCAGTCTTCTTGTCCTTATGTAGGCATTGTGCCTTTTGTATTTAATTCCGATTCAATTTCTGTGTTTCATCGTCAATAACAAGGTCCAAGGGATACAGTAAAACTGAAGCCATGCATCGGAATCTATAACAAGTGTCACAGGAATGGTTCAAAACGTAGTCAGTAAGAAGAGTCAGTCTTCTTGTACTTAAATAGGCATTGTAACGTTTCAATTTAATTCCGATTCATTTTCTGTGTTTCCTCGTCAATAAGAAGGTCAGAGGGATACAGTAAACCTGAAGTGAAGCATCGGAATCTATAACTAGTGTCACAGGAATGGTTCAAATAATAGTCAGTAGGAGAGTCGGTCTTCATGTACTTAAGTCGGCATTGTGCCTTATGTATTTAATTCCGATGCAATTTCTGTGTTTCATCGTCAATAAGAAGGTCCAAGGGATACAGTAAACCTGAAGTGAAGCATCGGAATCCATAACTAGTGTCACAGGAATGGTTCAAAACATAGACAGTAGAAAGAGTCAGTCTTCTTGTACTTAAGTCGGCATTGTGCCTTTTCTATTTAGTTCCGATGCAATTTCTGTATTTCATCGTCAATAACAAGGTCCAAGGGATACAGTAAACCTGGAGTGATGCATCGGAATCTATAACTAGTGTCACAGGAATGGATAAATCGTAGACAGTAAGAAGAGTCAGTCTTCTTGTACTTAAGTAAGCATTGTGGCTTTTCTATTTATTTCCGATACAATTTCTGTGTTTCCTCGTCAATAAGAAGGTCAGAGGGATACAGTAAACCTGGAGTGAAGCATCGGAATCTATAACTAGTGTCAATGGAATGGTTCACAACATAGACGGTAAGAAGAGTCAGTCTTCTTGTACTTAAGTCGGCATTGTGCCTTTTGTATTTAATTCCGATGCAATATCTGTGTTTCATCGTCAATAAGAAGGTCTGAGGGATGCAGTATACCAGATGTGAAGCATCGGAATCTATAGCAAGTGTCACAGGAATGGTTCAGAACATAGTCAGTAAGAAGAGTCAGTCTTCTTGTCCTTAAGTCGGCATTGTGCATTTTGTATTTAATTCTGATGTATTGTCTGTGTTTCATCGTCAACAAGAAGGTCCAAGGGATACAGTAAACCTTAAGTGAAGCATCGGAATCTATAACTAGTGTCACTGGAATGGTTCAAAATATAGACAGTAAGAAGAGTCAGTCTTCTTGTACTTAAGTCGGCATTGTGCTTTTTGTATTTAATTCCGATGCAATTTCTGTGTTTCGTCGTCAATAGGAAGGTCAGAGGTATACAATAAACCTGAAGTGAAGCTTCGGAATCTATAACTAGTGTCACAGGAATGGTTCAAAGCATAGTCAGTAAGAACAGACAGTCTTCTTGTCCTTAAGTCGGTATTGTGCCTTTTTATTTAATTCCGATGCAATTTCTGTGTTTCATTGTCAATAGGATGGTCAGAGGGAAACAGTAAACCTGAAGTGAAGCATCGGAATCTATAACTAGTGTCACAGGAATGGTTCAAAACATAGTCATTATGAAGAGTGAGTCTTCTTGTCCATAAGTCGGCATTGTGCCTTTTGTATTTAATTCCGATGCAATTTCTGTGTTTCATCGTCAATAAGAAGGTCAGTGGGATACAGTAAACCTGAAGTGAAGCATCGGAATCAAAATTAGTGTCACAGGAATGATTCAATACATAGACAGTAGGAAGAGTCGGTCTTCTTGTACTTAAGTCGGCATTGTGCTTTTTGTATTTAATTCCGATGCAATTTCTATGTTTCGTCGTCAATAGGAAGGTCAGAGGTATACAATAAACCTGAAGTGAAGCTTCGGAATCTATAACTAGTGTCACAGGAATGGTTCAAAGCATAGTCAGTAAGAACAGACAGTCTTCTTGTCCTTAAGTCGGTATTGTGCCTTTTGTATTTAATTCCGATGCAATTTCTGTTTTTCATCTTCAATAGGAAGGTCAGATTGAAACGGTAAACCTAAAGTGAAGCATCGGAATCTATAACTAGTGTCACAGGAATGGTTCATATCATAGTCAGTAAGAAGAGTCAATCTTCTTGTCCTTATGTCGGCATTGTGCCTCTTGTATTTAATTCCGATGCAATTTCTGTGTTTCATCGTCAATAAGAAGGTCCAAGGGATACTGTAAACCTGGAGTGAAGCATCGGAATCTATAACTAGTGTCACAGTAATGGTTCAAAACATAGACCGTAAGAAGAGTCAGACGTCTTGTACTGATGTCGGCATTGTGCCCTTTGTATTTAATTTCGATGCAATTTCTGTGTTTCATCGCCACTAAGAAGGTCCAAGGGATACAGTAAACCTGGACTGTAGCATCGGAATCTATAACTTGTGTCACAGGAATGGTTCAAAACATAGACAGTAAGAAGAGTTAGTCTTCGTGTACTTAAGTCGGCATTTTGCCTTTTGTATTTAATTCTGATGCAATTTCTGTGTTTCATCGTCAATAAGAAGGTCCAAGGGATACAGTAAACCTGAAGTGAAGCATCGGAATCTATAACTAGTGTCACAGGAATGGTTCAAAGCATAGACAGTAAGAAGAGTCAGTGTTCTTGTACTTAAGTCAGCATTGTGCCTTTTCTATTTAATTCCGATGCAATTTTTGTGTTTCATCGTCAATAACAAGGTCCAAGGGATACAGTAAACCGGGAGTGAAGCATCGGAATCTATTACTAGTGTCAATGGAATGCTTCAAAACATAGACAGTAAGAAGAGTCAGTCTTCTTGTACTTAAGTCGGCATTGTGCCTTTTGTATTTAAATCCAATGCAATTTCTGTGTTTCATCGTCAATAAGAAGGTCCAAGGTATACAGTAAACCTGAAGTGAAGCATCGGAATCTATAACTAGTGTCACACGAATGGTTCAAACATAGTCCGTAAGAAGAGTCAGTCTTCTTGTACTTAAGACGGTATTGTGACTTTTCCATTTAATTCCGATGCAATTTCTGTGTTTCATCGTCAATAAGAAGGTGAAAGGGATACAGTAAACCTGGAGTGAAGCATCGGAATCTAAAACTAGTGTCACAGGAATGGTTCAAACATAGACAGTAAGAGGAGTCAGTCTTCTTGTACTTAAGTCGGCATTGTGCCTTTTCTATTTAATTCCGATGCAATTTCTGTGTTTCGTCGTCAATAGGAAGGTCAGAGGTATACAATAAACCTGAAGTGAAGCTTCGGAATCTATAACTAGTGTCACAGGAATGGTTCAAAGCATAATCAGTAAGAACAGTCAGTCTTCTTGGCCTTAAGTCGGCATTGTGCTTTTTGTATTTTATTCCGATGCAATTTCTGTGTTTCATCGTAAATGTGAAGGTCCAAGGGATACAGTAAACCTGGAGTGTAGCATCGGAATCTATAACTTGTGTCACAGGAACGGTTCAAAACATAGGCAGTAAGAAGAGTCTGTCTTCGTGTCCTTTAGTCGGCATTTGCCTTTTGTATTTAATTCCGACGCAATTTCTGTGTTTCATCGTCAATAAGAAGGTCTAAGGGATACAGTAAACCTGAAGTGAAGCATCGGAATTTATAACTAGTGTCACTGGGATGTTTCAAAATATAGACAGTAAGAAGAGTCAGCCTTCTTGTACTTAAGTCGGCATTGTGCCTTTTGTATTTAATTCCGATGCAAATTCTGTGCTTCGTCGTCAATAAGAAGGTCCAAGGGGTACAGTAAACCTGGACTGTAGCATCGGAATCTATAACTTGTGTCACAGGAATGGTTCAAAACATAGACAGTAAGAAGAGTCAGTCTTCGTGTACTTAAGTCGGCATTTTGCCTTTTGTATTTAATTCTGATGCAATTTCTGTGTTTCATCGTCAATAAGAAAGTCCAAGGGATACAGTAAACCTGAAGTGAAGCATCGGAAACTATAACTAGTGTCACAGGAATGGTTCAAAACATAGACAGTAAGAAGAGTCAGTCTTCTAGCACTTAAGTCGGCATTGTGCCTTTTCTATTTAATTCCGATGCAATTTTTGTGTTTCATCGTCAATAACAGGGTCCAAGGGATACAGTAAACCTGGAGTGAAGCATCGGAATCTATTCCTAGTGTCAATGGAATGGTTCAAATCATAGACAGTAAGAAGAGTCAGTCTTCTTGTACTTAAGTAGCCATTGTGGCTTTTCTATTTAATTCCGATACAATTTCTGTGTTTCCTCGTCAATAAGAAGGTCAGAGGGATACAGTAAACCTCAAGTAAAGCATCGGAATCTATAACGAGTGTCACAGGAATGGTTCAAAGCATAGTCAGTAGGAAGAGTCGGTCTTCATGTACTTAAGTCGGCATTGTGCCTTATGTATTTAATTCCGATGCAATTTCTGTGTTTCATCGTCAATAAGAAGGTACAAGGGATACAGTAAACCTGAAGTGAAGCATCGGACTCCATAAATAGTGTCACAGAAACGGTTCAAATCATAGACAGTAAAAGAGTCAGTCTTCTTGTACTTAAGTCGGCATTGTTTCTTTTGTATTTAATTCCGATGCAATTTCTGTGTTTCATCGTCAATAAGAAGGTACAAGGGAAACAGTAAACCTGGAGTGTAGCATCGGAATCTATAACTTGTGTCACAGGAATGGTTCAAAACATAGACAGTAGGAAGAGTCAGTCTTCGTGTCCTTTAGTCGGCATTTGCCTTTTGTATTTAATTCCGACGCAATTTCTGTGTTTCATCGTCAATAAGAAGGTCTAAGGGATACAGTAAACCTGAAGTGAAGCATCGGAATCTATAACTAGTGTCACAGGAATGGTTCAAAACATAGTCAGTAAGAAGAGTCAGTCTTCTTGTCCCTAAGTCGGCATTGTGCCTTTTGTATTTAATTCCGAGGCAATTTCTGAGTTTCATCGGCAATACGGTCAGAGGGATACAGTAAACCTGAAGTGAAGCATCGGAATCTATAGCTAGTGTCACAGGAATGGTTCAAAACATAGACAGTAGGAAGAGTCAGTCTTCTTGTACTTAGGTCGGCATTGTGCCTTTTGTATTTCATTCCGATGCAATTTCTGTGTTTCATCGTCAATAAGAAAGTCAGAGGGATACAGTAAACCTGGAGTGACGCATCGGAATCCAAAACTAGTGTCACAGGAATGGTTCAAAGCATAGTCAGTAAGAAGAGTCAGTCTTCTTGGATTTAAGTCGGCATTGTGCCTTCTGTATTCAATTCCAATGCCATTTCTGTGTTTCATTGTCAATATGAAGGTCCAAGGTATACAGTAAACCTTAACTGAAGCATCGGAATCTATAACTAGTGTCACAGGAATGGTTCAAAACATAGTTAGTAAGAAGAGTCAGTCTTCTTGTACTTAAGTCGGCATTGTGCCTTTTGTATTTAATTCCGATGCAATTTCTGTGTTTCATCGTCAATAAGAAGGTCCAAGATATACAGTAAACCTGAAGTGATGCATCGGAATCTATAACTAGTGTCACAGGAATGGTTAAAAACATAGTTAGTAAGAAGAGTCAATCTTCTTGTATTTAAGTCGGCATTGTGCCTTTTCTATTTAATTCCGATGCAATTTCTGTGTTTCATCGTCAATAAGAAGGTCCAAGGGATACAGTAAACCTTAAGTGAATCATTAAAATCTATGACTAGTGTCACAGGAATGGTTCAAAACATAGTCAGTAAGAAGAGTCAGTCTTCTTGTACTTATGTCTTCATTGTGCCTTTTCTATTTAATTCCGATGCAATTTCTGTGTTTCATCGTCAATAAGAAGGTCCAAGGGATACAGTGAACCTGAAGTGAAGCATCGGAATGTACAAGTAGTGTCATAGGAATGGTTCAAAACATAGACAGTAGGAAGGGTCAGCCTTCTTGTACTTAAGTCGGAATTGTGCCTTTTCTATTTCATTTCGATGCAGTTTCTGTGTTTCATCGTCAATAAGAAGGTCAGAGGGATACAATAAACCTGAAGTGAAGCAACGGAATCTCTAACTAGTGTCACAGGAATCGTTCAAAACATAGTCAGTAAGAAGAATTAATCTTCTTGTACCTAAGTTGGCATTGTGCATTTCGTATTTAATTCCGATGCAATTTCTGTGTTACACCGGCAATAAGAAGGTCAGAGGGATGCAGGAAACCTGAAGTGAAGCATCGGCATCTTTAGCTAGTGTCACAGGAATGGTTCAAAACATAGTCAGTAAGAAGAGTCAGTCTTCTTGTCCTTAAGTAGGCATTGTGGCTTTTCTATTTATTTCCGATACAATTTCTGTGTTTCCTCGTCAATAAGAAGGTCAGAGGGATACAGTAAACCTGGAGTGAAGCATCGGAATCTATAACTAGTGTCAATGGAATGGTTCACAACATAGACGGTAAGAAGAGTCAGTCTTCTTGTACTTAAGTCGGCATTGTGCCTTTTGTATTTAATTCCGATGCAATATCTGTGTTTCATCGTCAATAAGAAGGTCTGAGGGATGCAGTATACCAGATGTGAAGCATCGGAATCTATAGCAAGTGTCACAGGAATGGTTCAGAACATAGTCAGTAAGAAGAGTCAGTCTTCTTGTCCTTAAGTCGGCATTGTGCATTTTGTATATAATTCTGATGTATTGTCTGTGTTTCATCGTCAACAAGAAGGTCCAAGGGATACAGTAAACCTTAAGTGAAGCATCGGAATCTATAACTAGTGTCACTGGAATGGTTCAAAATATAGACAGTAAGAAGAGTCAGTCTTCTTGTACTTAAGTCGGCATTGTGCTTTTTGTATTTAATTCCGATGCAATTTCTGTGTTTCGTCGTCAATAGGAAGGTCAGAGGTATACAATAAACCTGAAGTGAAGCTTCGGAATCTATAACTAGTGTCACAGGAATGGTTCAAAGCATAGTCAGTAAGAACAGACAGTCTTCTTGTCCTTAAGTCGGTATTGTGCCTTTTTATTTAATTCCGATGCAATTTCTGTGTTTCATTGTCAATAGGATGGTCAGAGGGAAACAGTAAACCTGAAGTGAAGCATCGGAATCTATAACTAGTGTCACAGGAATGGTTCAAAACATAGTCATTATGAAGAGTGAGTCTTCTTGTCCATAAGTCGGCATTGTGCCTTTTGTATTTAATTCCGATGCAATTTCTGTGTTTCATCGTCAATAAGAAGGTCAGTGGGATACAGTAAACCTGAAGTGAAGCATCGGAATCAAAATTAGTGTCACAGGAATGATTCAATACATAGACAGTAGGAAGAGTCGGTCTTCTTGTACTTAAGTCGGCATTGTGCTTTTTGTATTTAATTCCGATGCAATTTCTATGTTTCGTCGTCAATAGGAAGGTCAGAGGTATACAATAAACCTGAAGTGAAGCTTCGGAATCTATAACTAGTGTCACAGGAATGGTTCAAAGCATAGTCAGTAAGAACAGACAGTCTTCTTGTCCTTAAGTCGGTATTGTGCCTTTTGTATTTAATTCCGATGCAATTTCTGTTTTTCATCTTCAATAGGAAGGTCAGATTGAAACGGTAAACCTAAAGTGAAGCATCGGAATCTATAACTAGTGTCACAGGAATGGTTCATATCATAGTCAGTAAGAAGAGTCAATCTTCTTGTCCTTATGTCGGCATTGTGCCTCTTGTATTTAATTCCGATGCAATTTCTGTGTTTCATCGTCAATAAGAAGGTCCAAGGGATACTGTAAACCTGGAGTGAAGCATCGGAATCTATAACTAGTGTCACAGTAATGGTTCAAAACATAGACCGTAAGAAGAGTCAGACGTCTTGTACTGATGTCGGCATTGTGCCCTTTGTATTTAATTTCGATGCAATTTCTGTGTTTCATCGCCACTAAGAAGGTCCAAGGGATACAGTAAACCTGGACTGTAGCATCGGAATCTATAACTTGTGTCACAGGAATGGTTCAAAACATAGACAGTAAGAAGAGTTAGTCTTCGTGTACTTAAGTCGGCATTTTGCCTTTTGTATTTAATTCTGATGCAATTTCTGTGTTTCATCGTCAATAAGAAGGTCCAAGGGATACAGTAAACCTGAAGTGAAGCATCGGAATCTATAACTAGTGTCACAGGAATGGTTCAAAGCATAGACAGTAAGAAGAGTCAGTGTTCTTGTACTTAAGTCAGCATTGTGCCTTTTCTATTTAATTCCGATGCAATTTTTGTGTTTCATCGTCAATAACAAGGTCCAAGGGATACAGTAAACCGGGAGTGAAGCATCGGAATCTATTACTAGTGTCAATGGAATGCTTCAAAACATAGACAGTAAGAAGAGTCAGTCTTCTTGTACTTAAGTCGGCATTGTGCCTTTTGTATTTAAATCCAATGCAATTTCTGTGTTTCATCGTCAATAAGAAGGTCCAAGGTATACAGTAAACCTGAAGTGAAGCATCGGAATCTATAACTAGTGTCACACGAATGGTTCAAACATAGTCCGTAAGAAGAGTCAGTCTTCTTGTACTTAAGACGGTATTGTGACTTTTCCATTTAATTCCGATGCAATTTCTGTGTTTCATCGTCAATAAGAAGGTGAAAGGGATACAGTAAACCTGGAGTGAAGCATCGGAATCTAAAACTAGTGTCACAGGAATGGTTCAAACATAGACAGTAAGAGGAGTCAGTCTTCTTGTACTTAAGTCGGCATTGTGCCTTTTGTATTTAAATCCAATGCAATTTCTGTGTTTCATCGTCAATAAGAAGGTCCAAGGTATACAGTAAACCTGAAGTGAAGCATCGGAATTTATAACTAGTGTCACTGGGATGTTTCAAAATATAGACAGTAAGAAGAGTCAGCCTTCTTGTACTTAAGTCGGCATTGTGCCTTTTGTATTTAATTCCGATGCAAATTCTGTGCTTCGTCGTCAATAAGAAGGTCCAAGGGGTACAGTAAACCTGGACTGTAGCATCGGAATCTATAACTTGTGTCACAGGAATGGTTCAAAACATAGACAGTAAGAAGAGTCAGTCTTCGTGTACTTAAGACGGCATTTTGCCTTTTGTATTTAATTCTGATGCAATTTCTGTGTTTCATCGTCAATAAGAAAGTCCAAGGGATACAGTAAACCTGAAGTGAAGCATCGGAAACTATAACTAGTGTCACAGGAAAGGTTCAAAACATAGACAGTAAGAAGAGTCAGTCTTCTAGCACTTAAGTCGGCATTGTGCCTTTTCTATTTAATTCCGATGCAATTTTTGTGTTTCATCGTCAATAACAGGGTCCAAGGGATACAGTAAACCTGGAGTGAAGCATCGGAATCTATAACTTGTGTCACAGGAATGGTTCAAAGCATAGTCAGTAGGAAGAGTCGGTCTTCATGTACTTAAGTCGGCATTGTGCCTTATGTATTTAATTCCGATGCAATTTCTGTGTTTCATCGTCAATAAGAAGGTACAAGGGATACAGTAAACCTGAAGTGAAGCATCGGACTCCATAAATAGTGTCACAGAAACGGTTCAAATCATAGACAGTAAAAGAGTCAGTCTTCTTGTACTTAAGTCGGCATTGTTTCTTTTGTATTTAATTCCGATGCAATTTCTGTGTTTCATCGTCAATAAGAAGGTACAAGGGAAACAGTAAACCTGGAGTGTAGCATCGGAATCTATAACTTGTGTCACAGGAATGGTTCAAAACATAGACAGTAGGAAGAGTCAGTCTTCGTGTCCTTTAGTCGGCATTTGCCTTTTGTATTTAATTCCGACGCAATTTCTGTGTTTCATCGTCAATAAGAAGGTCTAAGGGATACAGTAAACCTGAAGTGAAGCATCGGAATCTATAACTAGTGTCACAGGAATGGTTCAAAACATAGTCAGTAAGAAGAGTCAGTCTTCTTGTCCCTAAGTCGGCATTGTGCCTTTTGTATTTAATTCCGAGGCAATTTCTGAGTTTCATCGGCAATACGGTCAGAGGGATACAGTAAACCTGAAGTGAAGCATCGGAATCTATAGCTAGTGTCACAGGAATGGTTCAAAACATAGACAGTAGGAAGAGTCAGTCTTCTTGTACTTAGGTCGGCATTGTGCCTTTTGTATTTCATTCCGATGCAATTTCTGTGTTTCATCGTCAATAAGAAAGTCAGAGGGATACAGTAAACCTGGAGTGACGCATCGGAATCCAAAACTAGTGTCACAGGAATGGTTCAAAGCATAGTCAGTAAGAAGAGTCAGTCTTCTTGGATTTAAGTCGGCATTGTGCCTTCTGTATTCAATTCCAATGCCATTTCTGTGTTTCATTGTCAATATGAAGGTCCAAGGTATACAGTAAACCTTAACTGAAGCATCGGAATCTATAACTAGTGTCACAGGAATGGTTCAAAACATAGTTAGTAAGAAGAGTCAGTCTTCTTGTACTTAAGTCGGCATTGTGCCTTTTGTATTTAATTCCGATGCAATTTCTGTGTTTCATCGTCAATAAGAAGGTCCAAGATATACAGTAAACCTGAAGTGATGCATCGGAATCTATAACTAGTGTCACAGGAATGGTTAAAAACATAGTTAGTAAGAAGAGTCAATCTTCTTGTATTTAAGTCGGCATTGTGCCTTTTCTATTTAATTCCGATGCAATTTCTGTGTTTCATCGTCAATAAGAAGGTCCAAGGGATACAGTAAACCTTAAGTGAATCATTAAAATCTATAACTAGTGTCACAGGAATGGTTCAAAACATAGTCAGTAAGAAGAGTCAGTCTTCTTGTACTTATGTCTTCATTGTGCCTTTTCTATTTAATTCCGATGCAATTTCTGTGTTTCATCGTCAATAAGAAGGTCCAAGGGATACAGTGAACCTGAAGTGAAGCATCGGAATGTACAAGTAGTGTCATAGGAATGGTTCAAAACATAGACAGTAGGAAGGGTCAGCCTTCTTGTACTTAAGTCGGAATTGTGCCTTTTGTATTTAATTCTGATGTATTGTCTGTGTTTCATCGTCAACAAGAAGGTCCAAGGGATACAGTAAACCTTAAGTGAAGCATCGGAATCTATAACTAGTGTCACTGGAATGGTTCAAAATATAGACAGTAAGAAGAGTCAGTCTTCTTGTACTTAAGTCGGCATTGTGCTTTTTGTATTTAATTCCGATGCAATTTCTGTGTTTCGTCGTCAATAGGAAGGTCAGAGGTATACAATAAACCTGAAGTGAAGCTTCGGAATCTATAACTAGTGTCACAGGAATGGTTCAAAGCATAGTCAGTAAGAACAGACAGTCTTCTTGTCCTTAAGTCGGTATTGTGCCTTTTTATTTAATTCCGATGCAATTTCTGTGTTTCATTGTCAATAGGATGGTCAGAGGGAAACAGTAAACCTGAAGTGAAGCATCGGAATCTATAACTAGTGTCACAGGAATGGTTCAAAACATAGTCATTATGAAGAGTGAGTCTTCTTGTCCATAAGTCGGCATTGTGCCTTTTGTATTTAATTCCGATGCAATTTCTGTGTTTCATCGTCAATAAGAAGGTCAGTGGGATACAGTAAACCTGAAGTGAAGCATCGGAATCAAAATTAGTGTCACAGGAATGATTCAATACTTAGACAGTAGGAAGAGTCGGTCTTCTTGTACTTAAGTCGGCATTGTGCTTTTTGTATTTAATTCCGATGCAATTTCTATGTTTCGTCGTCAATAGGAAGGTCAGAGGTATACAATAAACCTGAAGTGAAGCTTCGGAATCTATAACTAGTGTCACAGGAATGGTTCAAAGCATAGTCAGTAAGAACAGACAGTCTTCTTGTCCTTAAGTCGGTATTGTGCCTTTTGTATTTAATTCCGATGCAATTTCTGTTTTTCATCTTCAATAGGAAGGTCAGATTGAAACGGTAAACCTAAAGTGAAGCATCGGAATCTATAACTAGTGTCACAGGAATGGTTCATATCATAGTCAGTAAGAAGAGTCAATCTTCTTGTCCTTATGTCGGCATTGTGCCTCTTGTATTTAATTCCGATGCAATTTCTGTGTTTCATCGTCAATAAAGAGGTCCAAGGGATACTGTAAACCTGGAGTGAAGCATCGGAATCTATAACTAGTGTCACAGTAATGGTTCAAAACATAGACCGTAAGAAGAGTCAGACGTCTTGTACTGATGTCGGCATTGTGCCCTTTGTATTTAATTTCGATGCAATTTCTGTGTTTCATCGCCACTAAGAAGGTCCAAGGGATACAGTAAACCTGGACTGTAGCATCGGAATCTATAACTTGTGTCACAGGAATGGTTCAAAACATAGACAGTAAGAAGAGTTAGTCTTCGTGTACTTAAGTCGGCATTTTGCCTTTTGTATTTAATTCTGATGCAATTTCTGTGTTTCATCGTCAATAAGAAGGTCCAAGGGATACAGTAAACCTGAAGTGAAGCATCGGAATCTATAACTAGTGTCACAGGAATGGTTCAAAGCATAGACAGTAAGAAGAGTCAGTGTTCTTGTACTTAAGTCAGCATTGTGCCTTTTCTATTTAATTCCGATGCAATTTTTGTGTTTCATCGTCAATAACAAGGTCCAAGGGATACAGTAAACCGGGAGTGAAGCATCGGAATCTATTACTAGTGTCAATGGAATGCTTCAAAACATAGACAGTAAGAAGAGTCAGTCTTCTTGTACTTAAGTCGGCATTGTGCCTTTTGTATTTAAATCCAATGCAATTTCTGTGTTTCATCGTCAATAAGAAGGTCCAAGGTATACAGTAAACCTGAAGTGAAGCATCGGAATCTATAACTAGTGTCACACGAATGGTTCAAACATAGTCCGTAAGAAGAGTCAGTCTTCTTGTACTTAAGACGGTATTGTGACTTTTCCATTTAATTCCGATGCAATTTCTGTGTTTCATCGTCAATAAGAAGGTGAAAGGGATACAGTAAACCTGGAGTGAAGCATCGGAATCTAAAACAAGTGTCACAGGAATGGTTCAAACATAGACAGTAAGAGGAGTCAGTCTTCTTGTACTTAAGTCGGCATTGTGCCTTTTGTATTTAAATCCAATGCAATTTCTGTGTTTCATCGTCAATAAGAAGGTCCAAGGTATACAGTAAACCTGAAGTGAAGCATCGGAATTTATAACTTGTGTCACAGGAATGGTTCAAAACATAGACAGTAAGAAGAGTCAGTCTTCGTGTACTTAAGACGGCATTTTGCCTTTTGTATTTAATTCTGATGCAATTTCTGTGTTTCATCGTCAATAAGAAAGTCCAAGGGATACAGTAAACCTGAAGTGAAGCATCGGAAACTATAACTAGTGTCACAGGAAAGGTTCAAAACATAGACAGTAAGAAGAGTCAGTCTTCTAGCACTTAAGTCGGCATTGTGCCTTTTCTATTTAATTCCGATGCAATTTTTGTGTTTCATCGTCAATAACAGGGTCCAAGGGATACAGTAAACCTGGAGTGAAGCATCGGAATCTATAACTTGTGTCACAGGAATGGTTCAAAGCATAGTCAGTAGGAAGAGTCGGTCTTCATGTACTTAAGTCGGCATTGTGCCTTATGTATTTAATTCCGATGCAATTTCTGTGTTTCATCGTCAATAAGAAGGTACAAGGGATACAGTAAACCTGAAGTGAAGCATCGGACTCCATAAATAGTGTCACAGAAACGGTTCAAATCATAGACAGTAAAAGAGTCAGTCTTCTTGTACTTAAGTCGGCATTGTTTCTTTTGTATTTAATTCCGATGCAATTTCTGTGTTTCATCGTCAATAAGAAGGTACAAGGGAAACAGTAAACCTGGAGTGTAGCATCGGAATCTATAACTTGTGTCACAGGAATGGTTCAAAACATAGACAGTAGGAAGAGTCAGTCTTCGTGTCCTTTAGTCGGCATTTGCCTTTTGTATTTAATTCCGACGCAATTTCTGTGTTTCATCGTCAATAAGAAGGTCTAAGGGATACAGTAAACCTGAAGTGAAGCATCGGAATCTATAACTAGTGTCACAGGAATGGTTCAAAACATAGTCAGTAAGAAGAGTCAGTCTTCTTGTCCCTAAGTCGGCATTGTGCCTTTTGTATTTAATTCCGAGGCAATTTCTGAGTTTCATCGGCAATACGGTCAGAGGGATACAGTAAACCTGAAGTGAAGCATCGGAATCTATAGCTAGTGTCACAGGAATGGTTCAAAACATAGACAGTAGGAAGAGTCAGTCTTCTTGTACTTAGGTCGGCATTGTGCCTTTTGTATTTCATTCCGATGCAATTTCTGTGTTTCATCGTCAATAAGAAAGTCAGAGGGATACAGTAAACCTGGAGTGACGCATCGGAATCCAAAACTAGTGTCACAGGAATGGTTCAAAGCATAGTCAGTAAGAAGAGTCAGTCTTCTTGGATTTAAGTCGGCATTGTGCCTTCTGTATTCAATTCCAATGCCATTTCTGTGTTTCATTGTCAATATGAAGGTCCAAGGTATACAGTAAACCTTAACTGAAGCATCGGAATCTATAACTAGTGTCACAGGAATGGTTCAAAACATAGTTAGTAAGAAGAGTCAGTCTTCTTGTACTTAAGTCGGCATTGTGCCTTTTGTATTTAATTCCGATGCAATTTCTGTGTTTCATCGTCAATAAGAAGGTCCAAGATATACAGTAAACCTGAAGTGATGCATCGGAATCTATAACTAGTGTCACAGGAATGGTTAAAAACATAGTTAGTAAGAAGAGTCAATCTTCTTGTATTTAAGTCGGCATTGTGCCTTTTCTATTTAATTCCGATGCAATTTCTGTGTTTCATCGTCAATAAGAAGGTCCAAGGGATACAGTAAACCTTAAGTGAATCATTAAAATCTATAACTAGTGTCACAGGAATGGTTCAAAACATAGTCAGTAAGAAGAGTCAGTCTTCTTGTACTTATGTCTTCATTGTGCCTTTTCTATTTAATTCCGATGCAATTTCTGTGTTTCATCGTCAATAAGAAGGTCCAAGGGATACAGTGAACCTGAAGTGAAGCATCGGAATGTACAAGTAGTGTCATAGGAATGGTTCAAAACATAGACAGTAGGAAGGGTCAGCCTTCTTGTACTTAAGTCGGAATTGTGCCTTTTCTATTTCATTTCGATGCAGTTTCTGTGTTTCATCGTCAATAAGAAGGTCAGAGGGATACAATAAACCTGAAGTGAAGCAACGGAATCTCTAACTAGTGTCACAGGAATCGTTCAAAACATAGTCAGTAAGAAGAATTAATCTTCTTGTACCTAAGTTGGCATTGTGCATTTCGTATTTAATTCCGATGCAATTTCTGTGTTACACCGGCAATAAGAAGGTCAGAGGGATGCAGGAAACCTGAAGTGAAGCATCGGCATCTTTAGCTAGTGTCACAGGAATGGTTCAAAACATAGTCAGTAAGAAGAGTCAGTCTTCTTGTCCTTAAGTAGGCATTGTGCCTTTTGTATTTAATTCCGATGCAATTTCTGTGTTTCATCGTCAATAACAAGGTCCAAGGGATACAGTAAAACTGAAGCCATGCATCGGAATCTATAACAAGTGTCACAGGAATGGTTCAAAACGTAGTCAGTAAGAAGAGTCAGTCTTCTTGTACTTAAATAGGCATTGTAACGTTTCAATTTAATTCCGATTCATTTTCTGTGTTTCCTCGTCAATAAGAAGGTCAGAGGGATACAGTAAACCTGAAGTGAAGCATCGGAATCTATAACTAGTGTCACAGGAATGGTTCAAATAATAGTCAGTAGGAGAGTCGGTCTTCATGTACTTAAGTCGGCATTGTGCCTTATGTATTTAATTCCGATGCAATTTCTGTGTTTCATCGTCAATAAGAAGGTCCAAGGGATACAGTAAACCTGAAGTGAAGCATCGGAATCCATAACTAGTGTCACAGGAATGGTTCAAAACATAGACAGTAGAAAGAGTCAGTCCTCTTGTACTTAAGTCGGCATTGTGCCTTTTCTATTTAGTTCCGATGCAATTTCTGTATTTCATCGTCAATAACAAGGTCCAAGGGATACAGTAAACCTGGAGTGATGCATCGGAATCTATAACTAGTGTCACAGGAATGGATAAATCGTAGACAGTAAGAAGAGTCAGTCTTCTTGTACTTAAGTAAGCATTGTGGCTTTTCTATTTATTTCCGATACAATTTCTGTGTTTCCTCGTCAATAAGAAGGTCAGAGGGATACAGTAAACCTGGAGTGAAGCATCGGAATCTATAACTAGTGTCAATGGAATGGTTCACAACATAGACAGTAAGAAGAGTCAGTCTTCTTGTACTTAAGTCGGCATTGTGCCTTTTGTATTTAATTCCGATGCAATATCTGTGTTTCATCGTCAATAAGAAGGTCTGAGGGATGCAGTATACCAGATGTGAAGCATCGGAATCTATAGCAAGTGTCACAGGAATGGTTCAGAACATAGTCAGTAAGAAGAGTCAGTCTTCTTGTCCTTAAGTCGGCATTGTGCATTTTGTATTTAATTCTGATGTATTGTCTGTGTTTCATCGTCAATAAGAAGGTCCAAGGGATACAGTAAACCTGAAGTGAAGCATCGGAATCTATAACTAGTGTCACTGGAATGGTTCAAAATATAGACAGTGAGAAGAGTCAGTCTTCTTGTACTTAAGTCGGCATTGTGCTTTTTGTATTTAATTCCGATGCAATTTCTGTGTTTCGTCGTCAATAGGAAGGTCAGAGGTATACAATAAACCTGAAGTGAAGCTTCGGAATCTATAACTAGTGTCACAGGAATGGTTCAAAGCATAGTCAGTAAGAACAGACAGTCTTCTTGTCCTTAAGTCGGTATTGTGCCTTTTTATTTAATTCCGATGCAATTTCTGTGTTTCATTGTCAATAGGATGGTCAGAGGGAAACAGTAAACCTGAAGTGAAGCATCGGAATCTATAACTAGTGTCACAGGAATGGTTCAAAACATAGTCATTATGAAGAGTGAGTCTTCTTGTCCATAAGTCGGCATTGTGCCTTTTGTATTTAATTCCGATGCAATTTCTGTGTTTCATCGTCAATAAGAAGGTCGGTGGGATACAGTAAACCTGAAGTGAAGCATCGGAATCAAAATTAGTGTCACAGGAATGATTCAATACATAGACAGTAGGAAGAGTCGGTCTTCTTGTACTTAAGTCGGCATTGTGATTTTTGTATTTAATTCCGATGCAATTTCTATGTTTCGTCGTCAATAGGAAGGTCAGAGGTATACAATAAACCTGAAGTGAAGCTTCGGAATCTATAACTAGTGTCACAGGAATGGTTCAAAGCATAGTCAGTAAGAACAGACAGTCTTCTTGTCCTTAGGTCGGTATTGTGCCTTTTGTATTTAATTCCGATGCAATTTCTGTGTTTCATCGTCAATGAGAAGGTCCAAGGGATACAGTAAACCTGGAGTGTAGCATCGGAGTCTATAACTTGTGTCACAGGAATGGTTCAAAACATAGACAGTAAGAAGAGTCTGTGTTCGTGGACTTTAGTCGGCATTTGCCTTTTGTATTTCATTCCGACGCAATTTCTGTGCTTCATCGTCAATAAGAAGGTCTAAGGGATACAGTAAACCTGAAGTGAAGCATCGGAATCTATAACTAGTGTCACAGGAATGGTTCAAAACATAGACAGTAAGAAGAGTCAGTCTTCTTGTACTTAAGTCGGCATTGTGCCTTTTGTATTAAATTCCGATGCAATTTCTGTTTTTCATCTTCAATAGGAAGGTCAGATTGAAACGGTAAACCTAAAGTGAAGCATCGGAATCTATAACTAGTGTCACAGGAATGGTTCATATCATAGTCAGTAAGAAGAGTCAATCTTCTTGTCCTTATGTCGGCATTGTGCCTCTTGTATTTAATTCCGATGCAATTTCTGTGTTTCATCGTCAATAAGAAGGTCCAAGGGAAACAGTATACCTGAAGTGAAGCATCGGAATCTATAACTAGTGTCACTGGAATGTTTCAAAATATAGACAGTAAGAAGAGTCAGTCTTCTTGTACTTAAGTCGGCATTGTGCCTTTTGTATTTAATTCCGATGCAATTTCTGTGTTTCATCGCCAATAAGAAGGTCCAAGGGATACAGTAAACCTGGACTGTAGCATCGGAATCTATAACTTGTGTCACAGGAATGGTTCAAAACATAGACGGTAAGAAGAGTTAGTCTTCGTGTACTTAAGTCGGCATTTTGCCTTTTGTATTTAATTCTGATGCAATTTCTGTGTTTCATCGTCAATAAGAAGGTCCAAGGGATACAGTAAACCTGAAGTGAAGCATCGGAATCTATAACTAGTGTCACAGGAATGGTTCAAAGCATAGACAGTAAGAAGAGTCAGTGTTCTTGTACTTAAGTCAGCATTGTGCCTTTTCTATTTAATTCCGATGCAATTTTTGTGTTTCATCGTCAATAACAAGGTCCAAGGGATACAGTAAACCGGGAGTGAAGCATCGGAATCTATTACTAGTGTCAATGGAATGCTTCAAAACATAGACAGTAAGAAGAGTCAGTCTTCTTGTACTTAAGTCGGCATTGTGCCTTTTGTATTTAAATCCAATGCAATTTCTGTGTTTCATCGTCAATAAGAAGGTCCAAGGTATACAGTAAACCTGAAGTGAAGCATCGGAATCTATAACTAGTGTCACACGAATGGTTCAAACATAGTCCGTAAGAAGAGTCAGTCTTCTTGTACTTAAGTCGGTATTGTGACTTTTCCATTTAATTCCGATGCAATATCTGTGTTTCATCGTCAATAAGAAGGTGAAAGGGATACAGTAAACCTGGAGTGAAGCATCGGAATCTAAAACTAGTGTCACAGGAATGGTTCAAACATAGACAGTAAGAGGAGTCAGTCTTCTTGTACTTAAGTCGGCATTGTGCCATTTCTATTTAATTCCGATGCAATTTCTGTGTTTCGTCGTCAATAGGAAGGTCAGAGGGATACAATAAACCTGAAGTGAAGCTTCGGAATCTATAACTAGTGTCACAGGAATGGTTCAAAGCATAATCAGTAAGAACAGTCAGTCTTCTTGGCCTTAAGTCGGCATTGTGCTTTTTGTAATTTATTCCGATGCAATTTCTGTGTTTCATCGTAAATGTGAAGGTCCAAGGGATACAGTAAACCTGGAGTGTAGCATCGGAATCTATAACTTGTGTCACAGCAACGGTTCAAAACATAGGCAGTAAGAAGAGTCTGTCTTCGTGTCCTTTAGTCGGCATTTGCCTTTTGTATTTAATTCCGACGCAATTTCTGTGTTTCATCGTCAATAAGAAGGTCTAAGGGATACAGTAAACCTGAAGTGAAGCATCGGAAATTATAACTAGTGTCACTGGAATGTTTCAAAATATAGACAGTAAGAAGAGTCAGCCTTCTTGTTCTTAAGTCGGCATTGTGCCTTTTGTATTTAATTCCGATGCAAATTCTGTGCTTCGTCGTCAATAAGAAGGTCCAAGGGATACAGTAAACCTGGACTGTAGCATCGGAATCTATAACTTGTGTCACAGGAATGGTTCAAAACATAGACAGTAAGAAGAGTCAGTCTTCGTGTACTTAAGTCGGCATTTTGCCTTTTGTATTTAATCCTGATGCAATTTCTGTGTTTCATCGTCAATAAGAAAGTCCAAGGGATACAGCAAACCTGAAGTGAAGCATCGGAAACTATAACTAGTGTCACAGGAATGGTTCAAAACATAGACAGTAAGAAGAGTCAGTCTTCTTGCACCTAAGTCGGCATTGTGCCTTTTCTATTTAATTCCGATGCAATTTTTGTGTTTCATCGTCAATAACAGGGTCCAAGGGATACAGTAAACCTGGAGTGAAGCATCGGAATTGATTCCTAATGTCAATGGAATGGTTCAAATCATAGACAGTAAGAAGAGTCAGTCTTCTTGTACTTAAGTAGGCATTGTGGCTTTTCTATTTAATTCCGATACAATTTCTGTGTTTCCTCGTCAATAAGAAGGTCAGAGGGATACAGTAAACCTCAAGTGAAGCATCGGAATCTATAACGAGTGTCACAGGAACGGATCAAAGCATAGTCAGTAGGAAGAGTCGGTCTTCATGTACTTAAGTCGGCATTGTGCCTTATGTATTTAATTCCGATGCAATTTCTGTGTTTCATCGTCAATAAGAAGGTACAAGGGATACAGTAAATCTGGAGTGAAGCATCGGAATCTAAAACTAGTGTCACAAGAATGTTTCAAAACATAGACAGTAAGAGGAGTCAGTCTTCTTGCACTTAAGTCGGCATTGTGCCTTTTCTATTTAATTCCCATGCAATTTCTCGGTTTCGTCCTCAATAGGAGGGTCAGAGGGATACAATAAACCTGAAGTGAAGCATCGGAATCTATACCTAGTGTCACAGGAATGGTTCAAATCATAGTCAGTAGGAACAGTCAGCCTTCTTGTCCTTAAGTCCGCATTGTGCCTTATGTATTTAATTCCGATGCAATTTCTGTGTTTCATCGTCAGTGAGAAGGTCCAAGGGATACAGTAAACATGGAGTGTAGCATCGGAATCTATAACTTGTGTCACAGGAATGGTTCAAAACATAGACAGTAAGAATAGTCAGTCTTCGTGTACTTAAGTCGGCATTTGCCTTTTGTATTTAGTTCCGATGCAATTTCTGTGTTTCATCGTCAATAAGATGGTCTAAGGGATACAGTAAACCTGAAGTGGAGCATCAGAATCTATAACTAGTGTCACAGGAATGGTTCAAAACATAGTCAGTAAGAAGAGTCAATCTTCTTGTACTTAAGTTGGCATTGTGCATTTCGTATTTAATTCCGATGCTATTTCTGTGTTTCACCGGCATTAAGAAGGCCCAAGGGATACAGTAAACCTGAAGTGAAGCATCGGACTCCATAAATAGTGTCACAGAAACGGTTCAAATCATAGACAGTAAAAGAGTCAGTCTTCTTGTACTTAAGTCGGCATTGTTTCTTTTGTATTTAATTCCGATGCAAATTCTGTGTTCATCGTCAATAAGAAGGTCCAAGGGAAACAGTAAACCTCAAGTGAAGCATCGGAATCTATAACTAGTGTCACAGGAATGGTTCAAAACATAGTCAGTATGAAGAGTCAGTCTTCTTGTCCCTAAGTCGGCATTGTGCCTTTTGTATTTAATTCCGATGCAATTTCTGAGTTTCATAGGCAATACGGTCAGAGGGATACAGTAAACCTGAAGTGAAGCATCGGAATCTATAGCTAGTGTCACAGGAATGGTTCAAAACATAGACAGTAGGAAGAGTCAGTCTTCTTGTACTTAGGTCGGCATTGTGCCTTTTGTATTTCATTCCGATGCAATTTCTGTGTTTCATCGTCAATAAGAAAGTCAAAGGGATACAGTAAACCTGAAGTGACGCATCGGAATCCAAAACTAGTGTCACAGGAATGGTTCAAAACATAGTCAGTAAGAAGAGTCAGTCTTCTGGGATTTAAGTCGGCACTGTGCCTTCTGTATTCAATTCCAATGCCATTTCTGTGTTTCATTGTCAATAAGAAGGTCCATGGTACACAGTAAACCTTAACTGAAGCATCGGAATCTATAACTAGTGTCACAGGAATGGTTCAAAGCATAGTTAGTAAGAAGAGTCAGTCTTCTTGTACTTAAGTCGGCATTGTGCCTTTTGTATTTAATTCCGATGCAATTTCTGTGTTTCATCATCAATAAGAAGGTCCAAGATATACAGTAAACCTGAAGTGATGCATCGGAATCTATAACTAGTGTCACAGGAATGGTTAAAAACATAGTTAGTAATAAGAGTCAATCTTCTTGTATTTAAGTCGGCATTCTGCCTTTTCTATTTAATTCCGATGCAATTTCTGTGTTTCATCGTCAATAAGAAGGTCCAAGGGATACAGTAAACCTTAAGTGAATCATTAAAATCTATAACTAGTGTCACAGGAATGGTTCAAAACATAGTCAGTAAGAAGAGTCAGTCTTCTTGTACTTAAGTCTTCATTGTGCCTTTTCTATTTAATTCCGATGCAATTTCTGTGTTTCATCGTCAATAAGAAGGTCCAAGGGATACAGTAAACCTGGAGTGAAGCATCGGAATCTATAACGAGTGTCAATGGAATGGTTCACAACATAGACAGTAGGAAGAGTCAAGCTTCTTGTACTTAAGTCGGCATTGTGCGTTTTGTACTTAATTCCGATGCAATTTCTGTGTTTCATCGTCAATAAGAAGGTCTGAGGGATACAGTATACCAGATGTGAAGCATCGGAATCTATAGCTAGTGTCACAGGAATGGTTCAAAACATAGTCAGTAATAAGAGTCAGTCTTCTTCTCCTTAAGTCGGCATTGTACCTTTTGTATTTAATTCTGATGCAATTTCTGTGTTTCATCGTCAATAAGAAGGTGCAAGGGATACAGTGAACCTGAAGTGAAGCATCGGAATGTACAAGTAGTGTCATAGGAATGGTTCAAAGCATAGACAGTAAGAAGGGTCAGCCTTCTTGTACTTAAGTCGGAATTGTGCCTTGTCTATTTCATTTCGATGCAGTTTCTGTGTTTCATCGTCAATAAGAAGGTCAGAGGGATACAGGAAACCTGAAGTGAAGCATCGGAATCTCTAACTAGTGTCACAGGAATCGTTCAAAACATAGTCAGTAAGAAGAGTCAGACTTCTTGTACATAAGTTGGCATTGTGCCTTTCACATTTAATTCCGATACTATTTCTGTGTTTCACCGGCAATAAGAAGGTCAAAGGGATACAGGAAACCTGAAGTGAAGCATCGGAATCTATAACTAGTGTCGCAGGAATGGTTCAAAACATAGTCAGTAAGAACAGTTAGTCTTCTTGTCCTTAAGTCGGCATTGTGCCTTTAGTATTTAATTCCGATGCAATTTCTGTGTCTCATCGTCAATAAGAAGGTCCAAGGGATACAGTAAACCTGGAGTGTAGCATCGGAGTCTATAACTTGTGTCACAGGAATGGTTCAAAGCATAGACAGTAAGAAGTGTCAGTCTTCGTGTACTTTAGTCGGCATTTGCCTTTTTTATTTAATTCCGACGCAATTTCTGTGTTTCATCGTCAATAAGATGGTCTAAGGGATACAGTGAACCTGAAGTGAAGCATCGGAATCTATAACTAGTGTCACAGGAAAGGTTCAAAACATAGACAATGAGAAGAGTCAGTCTTCCTGTAGTTAAGTCGGCATTGTGCCTTTTGTATCTTATTCCGATGCAATTTCTGTGTTTCATCATCACTAAGTAGGTCAGAGGGATACAGTAATCCTGAAGTGAAGCATCGGAATCTATAACTAGTGTCACAGGAATGGTTCAAAACATAGTCAGTAAGAAGAGTCAATCTTCTTCTACTTAAGTTGGCATTGTGCATTTCGTATTTAATTCCGATGCAATTTCTGTGTTTCACCGGCAATAAGAAGGTCAGAGGGATGCAGGAAACCTGAAGTGAAGCATCGGAATCTATAACTAGTGTCACGGGAATGGTTCAAACATAGACAGTAAGAAGAGTGAGTCTTCTTGTACTTAAGTCGGCATTGTGCTTTTTGTATTTAATTCTGATGCAATTTCTGTTTTTCATCGTCAATAGGAAGGTCAGAGGGAAACAGTAGTCCTGAAGTGAAGCATCGGAATCTATAACTAGTGTCACAGGAATGGTTCAAAACATAGTCAGTAAGAAGAGTCAATCTTCTTGTCCTTAAGTCGGCAGTGTGCCTCTTGTATTTAATTCCGATGCAATTTCTGTGTTTCATCGTCAATAAGAGGGTCCAAGGGATACTGTAAACCTATAGTGAAGCATCCGAATCTATAACTAGTGTCACAGTAATGGTTCAAATCATAGACAGTAAGAAGAGTCAGACGTCTTGTACTTAAGTCGGCATTGTGCCTTTTGGATTTATTTCAGATGCAATTTCTGTGTTTCATCGTCAATAGGAAGGTCAGAGGGAAACAGTAAACCTGAAGTGAAGCATCGGAATCTATAACTAGTGTCACAGGAATGGTTCAAAACATAGTCAGTATGAAGAGTCAGTCATCTTGTCCTTAAGTCGGCATTGTGCTATTTGTATTTAATTCCCATGCAATTTCTGTGTTTCATCGTCAATATGAAGGTCAGTGGGATACAGTAAACCTGAAGTGAAGCATCGGAATCCAAAACTAGTGTCACAGGAATGATAAAAAACATAGACAGTAGGAAGAGTCAGTCTTCTTGTACTTAAGTCGGCATTCTCCCTTTTGTATTTAAATCCGATGCAATTTCTGTGTTTCATCGTCAATGGAAATGGAAATGAGCGTTTGGCGTCAGTGGCCGGGAGGCCCCTCGCGATGCAGGTCCGGCCGCCATATCGCAGGTCTTTTTACATTCGGCACCACATTGGGCGACCTGCACGCTGGATGGGGATGAAATGATGATGAACACAACACAACACCCAGTCCCTGAGCGGAGAAAATATCCGACCCAGCCGGGAATCGAACCCGGGCCCAGAGGACGGCAATCCGTCACGCTGACCACTCAGCAACTGGGGCGGACATCGTCATTAAGAAGGTCCAAGGTATACAGTAAATCTGAAGTGAAGCATCGGAATCTATAACTAGTGTCACAGGAATGGTTCAAAACATAGTCAGTAAGAAGAGTCAGTCTTCTTGCACTTAAGACGGCATTGTGACTTTTCTATTTAATTCCGATTCAATTTCTGTGTTTCATCGTCAATAAGAAGGTCAGAGGGATACAATAAACCTGAAGTGAAGCATCGGAATCAATAACTAGTGTCACAGGAATGGTTCGAAACATAGTCAGTTAGAACAGTTAGTCTTCTTGTCCTTAAGTCGGCATTGTGCCTTTTGCATTTAATTCCGATGCAATTTCTGTGTTTCATCGTCAATGAGTAGGTCCAAGGGATACAGTAAACCTGGAGTGTAGCATCGGAATCTATAACTTGTGTCACAGGAATGGTTTAGTCTTCGTGTACTTTAGTCGGCATTTGCCTTTTGTATGTTATTCCGATGCGATTTCTATGTTTCATCATCACTAAGAGGGTCAGAGGGATACAGTAATCCAGAAGTGAAGCATCGGAATCTATAACTAGCGTCACAGGAATGGTTCAAACATAGACAGTAAGCAGAGTCAGTCTTGTTGTACTTAAGTCGGCATTGTGCCTTTTGTATTTAATTCCGATGCAATTTCTGTTTTTCATCGTCAATAGGAAGGTCAGAGGGAAACAGTAAACCTGAAGTGAAGCATCGGAATCTATAACTAGTGTCACAGGAATGGTTCAAAACATAATCAGTACGAAGAGTCAATCTTCTTGTCCTTAAGTCGGTATTGTGCCTCTTGTATTTAATTCCGATGCAATTTCTGTGTTTCATCGTCAATAAGAAAGTACAAGGGATACTGTAAACCTATAGTGAAGCATCGGAATCTATAACTAGTGTCACAGTAATGGTTCAAAACATAGACAGTAAGAAGAGTCAGACGTCTTGTACTTAAGTCCGCATTGTGCCTTTTGGATTTATTTCAGATGCAATTTCAGTGTTTCATCGTCAATCAGAAGGTCCAAGGCATACAGTAAACCTGAAGTGAAGCATCGGAATCTATAACTAGTGTCACGGGAATGGTTCAAAATATAGACAGTAAGAAGAGTCAGTCTTCTTGTACTTGAGTCGGCATTGTGCCTTTTGTATTTAATTACGATGCAATATCTGTGTTTCATCGTCAATAGGAAGGTCAGAGGGAAACAGTAAACCTGAAGTGAAGAATCGGAATCTATAACTAGTGTCACAGGAATGATTCAAAACATAGACAGTAGGAAGAGTCAGTCTTCTTGTACTTAAGTCGGCATTGTGCCTTTTGTATTTAATTCCGATGCAATATCTGTGTTTCATCGCCAATAAGTAGGTCCAAGGGGTACAGTAAACCTGGAGTGAAGCATCGGAATCTAAAACTAGTGTCACAGGAATGGTTCATATCATAGACAATAAGAGGAGTCAGTCTTCTTGTACTTAAGTCGGCATTGTGCCTTTTGTACTTAATTCCGATGCAATTTCTGTGTTTCATCGTCAATAAGAAGGTCTGAGGGATACAGTATACCAGATGTGAAGCATCGGAATCTATAGCTAGTGTCACAGGAATGGTTCAAAACATAGTCAGTAATAAGAGTCAGTCTTCTTCTCCTTAAGTCGGCATTGTACCTTTTGTATTTATTTCTGATGCAATTTCTGTGTTTCATCGTCAATAAGAAGGTCCAAGGGATACAGTGAACCTGAAGTGAAGCATCGGAATGTACAAGTAGTGTCATAGGAATGGTTCAAAACATAGACAGTAAGAAGGGTCAGCCTTCTTGTACTTAAGTCGGAATTGTGCCTTTTCTATTTCATTTCGATGCAGTTTCTGTGTTTCATCGTCAATAAGAAGGTCAGAGGGATACAGGAAACCTGAAGTGAAGCATCGGAATCTCTAACTAGTGTCACAGGAATCGTTCAAAACATAGTCAGTAAGAAGAGTCAGACTTCTTGTACATAAGTTGGCATTGTGCCTTTCACATTTAATTCCGATACTATTTCTGTGTTTCACCGGCAATAAGAAGGTCAAAGGGATACAGGAAACCTGAAGTGAAGCATCGGAATCTGTAACTAGTGTCACAGGAATGGTTCAAATCATAGTCAGTAAGAACAGTTAGTCTTCTTGTCCTTAAGTCGGCATTGTGCCTTTTCTATTTAATTCCGATGCAATTTCTGTGTCTCATCGTCAATAAGAAGGTCCAAGGGATACAGTAAACCTGGAGTGTAGCATCGGAATCTATAACTAGTGTCACAGGAATGGTTCAAAACATAGTCAGTAAGAAGAGTCAATCTTCTTGTCCTTAAGTCGGCAGTGTGCCTCTTGTATTTAATTCCGATGCAATTTCTGTGTTTCATCGTCAATAAGAGGGTCCAAGGGATACTGTAAACCTATAGTGAAGCATCCGAATCTATAACTAGTGTCACAGTAATGGTTCAAATCATAGACAGTAAGATGAGTCAGACGTCTTGTACTTAAGTCGGCATTGTGCCTTTTGGATTTATTTCCGATGCAATTTCTGTGTTTCATCGTCAATAAGAAGGTCCAAGGCATACAGTAATCCTGAAGTGAAGCATCGGAATCTATAATTGGTGTCACTGGAATGGTTCAAAATATAGACAGTAAGAAGAGTCAGTCTTCTTGTACTTAAGTCGGCATTGTGCCTTTTTGTATCTAATTCCGATGCAATTTCTGTGTTTCATCGTCAATAGGAAGGTCAGAGGGAAACAGTAAACCTGAAGTGAAGCATCGGAATCTATAACTAGTGTCACAGGAATGGTTCAAAACATAGTCAGTATGAAGAGTCAGTCTTCTTGTCCTTAAGTCGGCATTGTGCTATTTGTATTTAATTCCCATGCAATTTCTGTGTTTCATCGTCAATATGAAGGTCAGTGGGATACAGTAAACCTGAAGTGAAGCATCGGAATCCAAAACTAGTGTCACAGGAATGATAAAAAACATAGACAGTAGGAAGAGTCAGTCTTCTTGTACTTAAGTCGGCATTCTCCCTTTTGTATTTAAATCCGATGCAATTTCTGTGTTTCATCGTCAATGGAAATGGAAATGAGCGTTTGGCGTCAGTGGCCGGGAGGCCCCTCGCGAGGCAGGTCCGGCCGCCATATCGCAGGTCTTTTTACATTCGGCACCACATTGGGCGACCTGCACGCTGGATGGGGATGAAATGATGATGAACACAACACAACACCCAGTCCCTGAGCGGAGAAAATATCCGACCCAGCCGGGAATCGAACCCGGGCCCAGAGGACGGCAATCCGTCACGCTGACCACTCAGCTACTGGGGCGGACATCGTCATTAAGAAGGTCCAAGGTATACAGTAAATCTGAAGTGAAGCATCGGAATCTATAACTAGTGTCACAGGAATGGTTCAAAACATAGTCAGTAAGAAGAGTCAGTCTTCTTGCACTTAAGACGGCATTGTGACTTTTCTATTTAATTCCGATTCAATTTCTGTGTTTCCTCGTCAATAAGAAGGTCAGAGGGATACAATAAACCTGAAGTGAAGCATCGGAATCAATAACTAGTGTCACAGGAATGGTTCGAAACATAGTCAGTTAGAACAGTTAGTCTTCTTGTCCTTAAGTCGGCATTGTGCCTTTTGCATTTAATTCCGATGCAATTTCTGTGTTTCATCGTCAATGAGTAGGTCCAAGGGATACAGTAAACCTGGAGTGTAGCATCGGAATCTATAACTTGTGTCACAGGAATGGTTTAGTCTTCGTGTACTTTAGTCGGCATTTGCCTTTTGTATGTTATTCCGATGTGATTTCTATGTTTCATCATCACTAAGAGGGTCAGAGGGATACAGTAATCCAGAAGTGAAGCATCGGAATCTATAACTAGTGTCACAGGAATGGTTCAAACATAGACAGTAAGCAGAGTCAGTCTTGTTGTACTTAAGTCGGCATTGTGCCTTTTGTATTTAATTCCGATGCAATTTCTGTTTTTCATCGTCAATAGGAAGGTCAGAGGGAAACAGTAAACCTGAAGTGAAGCATCGGAATCTATAACTAGTGTCACAGGAATGGTTCAAAACATAATCAGTACGAAGAGTCAATCTTCTTGTCCTTAAGTCGGTATTGTGCCTCTTGTATTTAATTCCGATGCAATTTCTGTGTTTCATCGTCAATAAGAAAGTACAAGGGATACTGTAAACCTATAGTGAAGCATCGGAATCTATAACTAGTGTCACAGTAATGGTTCAAAACATAGACAGTAAGAAGAGTCAGACGTCTTGTACTTAAGTCCGCATTGTGCCTTTTGGATTTATTTCAGATGCAATTTCAGTGTTTCATCGTCAATCAGAAGGTCCAAGGCATACAGTAAACCTGAAGTGAAGCATCGGAATCTATAACTAGTGTCACGGGAATGGTTCAAAATATAGACAGTAAGAAGAGTCAGTCTTCTTGTACTTGAGTCGGCATTGTGCCTTTTGTATTTAATTACGATGCAATATCTGTGTTTCATCGTCAATAGGAAGGTCAGAGGGAAACAGTAAACCTGAAGTGAAGAATCGGAATCTATAACTAGTGTCACAGGAATGATTCAAAACATAGACAGTAGGAAGAGTCAGTCTTCTTGTACTTAAGTCGGCATTGTGCCTTTTGTATTTAATTCCGATGCAATATCTGTGTTTCATCGCCAATAAGTAGGTCCAAGGGGTACAGTAAACCTGGAGTGAAGCATCGGAATCTAAAACTAGTGTCACAGGAATGGTTCATATCATAGACAATAAGAGGAGTCAGTCTTCTTGTACTTAAGTCGGCATTGTGCCTTTTGTACTTAATTCCGATGCAATTTCTGTGTTTCATCGTCAATAAGAAGGTCTGAGGGATACAGTATACCAGATGTGAAGCATCGGAATCTATAGCTAGTGTCACAGGAATGGTTCAAAACATAGTCAGTAATAAGAGTCAGTCTTCTTCTCCTTAAGTCGGCATTGTACCTTTTGTATTTATTTCTGATGCAATTTCTGTGTTTCATCGTCAATAAGAAGGTCCAAGGGATACAGTGAACCTGAAGTGAAGCATCGGAATGTACAAGTAGTGTCATAGGAATGGTTCAAAACATAGACAGTAAGAAGGGTCAGCCTTCTTGTACTTAAGTCGGAATTGTGCCTTTTCTATTTCATTTCGATGCAGTTTCTGTGTTTCATCGTCAATAAGAAGGTCAGAGGGATACAGGAAACCTGAAGTGAAGCATCGGAATCTCTAACTAGTGTCACAGGAATCGTTCAAAACATAGTCAGTAAGAAGAGTCAGACTTCTTGTACATAAGTTGGCATTGTGCCTTTCACATATAATTCCGATACTATTTCTGTGTTTCACCGGCAATAAGAAGGTCAAAGGGATACAGGAAACCTGAAGTGAAGCATCGGAATCTGTAACTAGTGTCACAGGAATGGTTCAAATCATAGTCAGTAAGAACAGTTAGTCTTCTTGTCCTTAAGTCGGCATTGTGCCTTTTCTATTTAATTCCGATGCAATTTCTGTGTCTCATCGTCAATAAGAAGGTCCAAGGGATACAGTAAACCTGGAGTGTAGCATCGGAATCTATAACTAGTGTCACAGGAATGGTTCAAAACATAGTCAGTAAGAAGAGTCAATCTTCTTGTCCTTAAGTCGGCAGTGTGCCTCTTGTATTTAATTCCGATGCAATTTCTGTGTTTCATCGTCAATAAGAGGGTCCAAGGGATACTGTAAACCTATAGTGAAGCATCCGAATCTATAACTAGTGTCACAGTAATGGTTCAAATCATAGACAGTAAGATGAGTCAGACGTCTTGTACTTAAGTCGGCATTGTGACTTTTGGATTTATTTCCGATGCAATTTCTGTGTTTCATCGTCAATAAGAAGGTCCAAGGCATACAGTAATCCTGAAGTGAAGCATCGGAATCTATAATTGGTGTCACTGGAATGGTTCAAAATATAGACAGTAAGAAGAGTCAGTCTTCTTGTACTTAAGTCGGCATTGTGCCTTTTTGTATCTAATTCCGATGCAATTTCTGTGTTTCATCGTCAATAGGAAGGTCAGAGGGAAACAGTAAACCTGAAGTGAAGCATCGGAATCTATAACTAGTGTCACAGGAATGGTTCAAAACATAGTTAGTATGAAGAGTCAGTCTTCTTGTCCTTAAGTCGGCATTGTGCTATTTGTATTTAATTCCCATGCAATTTCTGTGTTTCATCGTCAATATGAAGGTCAGTGGGATACAGTAAACCTGAAGTGAAGCATCGGAATCCAAAACTAGTGTCACAGGAATGATAAAAAACATAGACAGTAGGAAGAGTCAGTCTTCTTGTACTTAAGTCGGCATTCTCCCTTTTGTATTTAAATCCGATGCAATTTCTGTGTTTCATCGTCAATGGAAATGGAAATGAGCGTTTGGCGTCAGTGGCCGGGAGGCCCCTCGCGAGGCAGGTCCGGCCGCCATATCGCAGGTCTTTTTACATTCGGCACCACATTGGGCGACCTGCACGCTGGATGGGGATGAAATGATGATGAACACAACACAACACCCAGTCCCTGAGCGGAGAAAATATCCGACCCAGCCGGGAATCGAACCCGGGCCCAGAGGACGGCAATCCGTCACGCTGACCACTCAGCTACTGGGGCGGACATCGTCAATAAGAAGGTCCAAGGTATACAGTAAATCTGAAGTGAAGCATCGGAATCAATAACTAGTGTCACAGGAAGGGTTCGAAACATAGTCAGTTAGAACAGTTAGTCTTCTTGTCCTTAAGTCGGCATTGTGCCTTTTGCATTTAATTCCGATGCAGTTTCTGTGTTTCATCGTCAATGAGTAGGTCCAAGGGATACAGTAAACCTGGAGTGTAGCATCGGAATCTATAACTTGTGTCACAGGAATGGTTTAGTCTTCGTGTACTTTAGTCGGCATTTGCCTTTTGTATGTTATTCCGATGCGATTTCTATGTTTCATCATCACTAAGAGGGTCAGAGGGATACAGTAATCCAGAAGTGAAGCATCGGAATCTATAACTAGTGTCACAGGAATGGTTCAAACATAGACAGTAAGCAGAGTCAGTCTTGTTGTACTTAAGTCGGCATTGTGCCTTTTGTATTTAATTCCGATGCAATTTCTGTTTTTCATCGTCAATAAGAAAGTACAAGGGATACTGTAAACCTATAGTGAAGCATCGGAATCTATAACTAGTGTCACAGTAATGGTTCAAAACATAGACAGTAAGAAGAGTCAGACGTCTTGTACTTAAGTCCGCATTGTGCCTTTTGGATTTATTTCCGATGCAATTTCAGTGTTTCATCGTCAATCAGAAGGTCCAAGGCATACAGTAAACCTGAAGCGAAGCATCGGAATCTATAACTAGTGTCACGGGAATGGTTCAAAATATAGACAGTAAGAAGAGTCAGTCTTCTTGTACTTAAGTCGGCATTGTGCCTTTTGTATTTAATTCCGATGCAATATCTGTGTTTCATCGCCAACAGGAAGGTCAGAGGGAAACAGTAAACCTGAAGTGAAGCATCGGAATCTATAACTAGTGTCACAGGAATGGTTCAAAACATAGTCAGAATGAAGAGTCAGTCTTCTTGTCCTTAAGTCGGCATTGTGCCTTTTGTATTTAATTCCGATGCAATTTCTGTGTTTCATCGTCAATATGAAGGTCAGTGAGATACAGTAAACCTGAAGTGAAGCATCGGAATCCAAAACTAGTGTCACAGGAATGATTCAAAACATAGACAGTAGGAAGAGTCAGTCTTCTTGTACTTAAGTCGGCGTTGTCCCTTTTGTATTTAAATCCGATGCAATTTCTGTGTTTCATCGTCAATAAGAAGGTCCAATGTATACAGTAAACCAGAAGTGAAGCATCGGAATCTATAACTAGTGTCACAGGAATGGTTCAAAACATAGTCAGTAAGAAGAGTCAATCTTCTTGTCCTTAAGTCGGCAGTGTGCCTCTTGTATTTAATTCCGATGCAATTTCTGTGTTTCATCGTCAATAAGAGGGTCCAAGGGATACTGTAAACCTATAGTGAAGCATCCGAATCTATAACTAGTGTCACAGTAATGGTTCAAATCATAGACAGTAAGAAGAGTCAGACGTCTTGTACTTAAGTCGGCATTGTGCCTTTTGGATTTATTTCCGATGCAATTTCTGTGTTTCATCGTCAATAAGAAGGTCCAAGGCATACAGTAATCCTGAAGTGAAGCATCGGAATCTATAATTGGTGTCACTGGAATGGTTCAAAATATAGACAGTAAGAAGAGTCAGTCTTCTTGTACTTAAGTCGGCATTGTGCCTTTTTGTATCTAATTCCGATGCAATTTCTGTGTTTCATCGTCAATAGGAAGGTCAGAGGGAAACAGTAAACCTGAAGTGAAGCATCGGAATCTATAACTAGTGTCACAGGAATGGTTCAAAACATAGTCAGTATGAAGAGTCAGTCTTCTTGTCCTTAAGTCGGCATTGTGCTATTTGTATTTAATTCCCATGCAATTTCGGTGTTTCATCGTCAATATGAAGGTCAGTGGGATACAGTAAACCTGAAGTGAAGCATCGGAATCCAAAACTAGTGTCACAGGAATGATAAAAAACATAGACAGTAGGAAGAGTCAGTCTTCTTGTACTTAAGTCGGCATTCTCCCTTTTGTATTTAAATCCGATGCAATTTCTGTGTTTCATCGTCAATGGAAATGGAAATGAGCGTTTGGCGTCAGTGGCCGGGAGGCCCCTAGCGAGGCAGGTCCGGCCGCCATATCGCAGGTCTTTTTACATTCGGCACCACATTGGGCGACCTGCACGCTGGATGGGGATGAAATGATGATGAACACAACACAACACCCAGTCCCTGAGCGGAGAAAATATCCGACACAGCCGGGAATCGAACCCGGGCCCAGAGGACGGCAATCCGTCACGCTGACCACTCAGCTACTGGGGCGGACATCGTCAATAAGAAGGTCCAAGGTATACAGTAAATCTGAAGTGAAGCATCGGAATCAATAACTAGTGTCACAGGAATGGTTCGAAACATAGTCAGTTAGAACAGTTAGTCTTCTTGTCCTTAAGTCGGCATTGTGCCTTTTGCATTTAATTCCGATGCAATTTCTGTGTTTCATCGTCAATGAGTAGGTCCAAGGGATACAGTAAACCTGGAGTGTAGCATCGGAATCTATAACTTGTGTCACAGGAATGGTTTAGTCTTCGTGTACTTTAGTCGGCATTTGCCTTTTGTATGTTATTCCGATGCGATTTCTATGTTTCATCATCACTAAGAGGGTCAGAGGGATACAGTAATCCAGAAGTGAAGCATCGGAATCTATAACTAGTGTCACAGGAATGGTTCAAACATAGACAGTAAGCAGAGTCAGTCTTGTTGTACTTAAGTCGGCATTGTGCCTTTTGTATTTAATTCCGATGCAATTTCTGTTTTTCATCGTCAATAGGAAGGTCAGAGGGAAACAGTAAACCTGAAGTGAAGCATCGGAATCTATAACTAGTGTCACAGGAATGGTTCAAAACATAGTCAGTACGAAGAGTCAATCTTCTTGTCCTTAAGTCGGTAATGTGCCTCTTGTATTTAATTCCGATGCAATTTCTGTGTTTCATCGTCAATAAGAAAGTACAAGGGATACTGTAAACCTATAGTGAAGCATCGGAATCTATAACTAGTGTCACAGTAATGGTTCAAAACATAGACAGTAAGAAGAGTCAGACGTCTTGTACTTAAGTCGGCATTGTGCCTTTTGGATTTATTTCCGATGCAATTTCTGTGTTTCATCGTCAATAAGAAGGTCCAAGGCATACAGTAATCCTGAAGTGAAGCATCGGAATCTATAATTGGTGTCACTGGAATGGTTCAAAATATAGACAGTAAGAAGAGTCAGTCTTCTTGTACTTAAGTCGGCATTGTGCCTTTTTGTATCTAATTCCGATGCAATTTCTGTGTTTCATCGTCAATAGGAAGGTCAGAGGGAAACAGTAAACCTGAAGTGAAGCATCGGAATCTATAACTAGTGTCACAGGAATGGTTCAAAACATAGTCAGTATGAAGAGTCAGTCTTCTTGTCCTTAAGTCGGCATTGTGCTATTTGTATTTAATTCCCATGCAATTTCTGTGTTTCATCGTCAATATGAAGGTCAGTGGGATACAGTAAACCTGAAGTGAAGCATCGGAATCCAACACTAGTGTCACAGGAATGATAAAAAACATAGACAGTAGGAAGAGTCAGTCTTCTTGTACTTAAGTCGGCATTCTCCCTTTTGTATTTAAATCCGATGCAATTTCTGTGTTTCATCGTCAATGGAAATGGAAATGAGCGTTTGGCGTCAGTGGCCGGGAGGCCCCTCGCGAGGCAGGTCCGGCCGCCATATCGCAGGTCTTTTTACATTCGGCACCACATTGGGCGACCTGCACGCTGGATGGGGATGAAATGATGATGAACACAACACAACACCCAGTCCCTGAGCGGAGAAAATATCCGACCCAGCCGGGAATCGAACCCGGCCCCAGAGGACGGCAATCCGTCACGCTGACCACTCAGCTACTGGGGCGGACATCGTCAATAAGAAGGTCCAAGGTATACAGTAAATCTGAAGTGAAGCATCGGAATCAATAACTAGTGTCACAGGAAGGGTTCGAAACATAGTCAGTTAGAACAGTTAGTCTTCTTGTCCTTAAGTCGGCATTGTGCCTTTTGCATTAAATTCCGATGCAGTTTCTGTGTTTCATCGTCAATGAGTAGGTCCAAGGGATACAGTAAACCTGGAGTGTAGCATCGGAATCTATAACTTGTGTCACAGGAATGGTTTAGTCTTCGTGTACTTTAGTCGGCATTTGCCTTTTGTATGTTATTCCGATGCGATTTCTATGTTTCATCATCACTAAGAGGGTCAGAGGGATACAGTAATCCAGAAGTGAAGCATCGGAATCTATAACTAGTGTCACAGGAATGGTTCAAACATAGACAGTAAGCAGAGTCAGTCTTGTTGTACTTAAGTCGGCATTGTGCCTTTTGTATTTAATTCCGATGCAATTTCTGTTTTTCATCGTCAATAGGAAGGTCAGAGGGAAACAGTAAACCTGAAGCGAAGCATCGGAATCTATAACTAGTGTCACAGGAATGGTTCAAAACATAGTCAGTACGAAGAGTCAATCTTCTTGTCCTTAAGTCGGTATTGTGCCTCTTGTATTTAATTCCGATGCAATTTCTGTGTTTCATCGTCAATAAGAAAGTACAAGGGATACTGTAAACCTATAGTGAAGCATCGGAATCTATAACTAGTGTCACAGTAATGGTTCAAAACATAGACAGTAAGAAGAGTCAGACGTCTTGTACTTAAGTCCGCATTGTGCCTTTTGGATTTATTTCCGATGCAATTTCAGTGTTTCATCGTCAATCAGAAGGTCCAAGGCATACAGTAAACCTGAAGCGAAGCATCGGAATCTATAACTAGTGTCACGGGAATGGTTCAAAATATAGACAGTAAGAAGAGTCAGTCTTCTTGTACTTAAGTCGGCATTGTGCCTTTTGTATTTAATTCCGATGCAATATCTGTGTTTCATCGCCAATAGGAAGGTCAGAGGGAAACAGTAAACCTGAAGTGAAGCATCGGAATCTATAACTAGTGTCACAGGAATGGTTCAAAACATAGTCAGAATGAAGAGTCAGTCTTCTTGTCCTTAAGTCGGCATTGTGCCTTTTGTATTTAATTCCGATGCAATTTCTGTGTTTCATCGTCAATATGAAGGCCAGTGAGATACAGTAAACCTGAAGTGAAGCATCGGAATCCAAAACTAGTGTCACAGGAATGATTCAAAACATAGACAGTAGGAAGAGTCAGTCTTCTTGTACTTAAGTCGGCGTTGTCCCTTTTGTATTTAAATCCGATGCAATTTCTGTGTTTCATCGTCAATAAGAAGGTCCAATGTATACAGTAAACCAGAAGTGAAGCATCGGAATCTATAACTAGTGTCACAGGAATGGTTCAAAACATAGTCAGTAAGAAAAGTTAGTCTGCTTGTACTTAAGACGTTATTATGACTTTTCTATTTAATTCCGATTCAATTTCTGTGTTTCATCGTCAATAAGTAGGTCCAAGGGATACAGTAAACCAGGAGTGTAGCATCGGAATCTATAACTTGCGTCACAGGAATGGTTCAAAACATAGACAGTAAGAAGTGTCAGTCTTCGTGTACTTTAGTCGGCATTTGCCTTTTGTATTTAATTCCGACACAATTTCTGTGTTTCATCGTCAATAAGAAGGTCTAAGGGATACAGTAAATCTGTAGTGAGCATCGGAATCTATAACTTGTGTCACAGGAATGGTTCAAAACATAGACAGTGAGAAGAGTCAGTCTTCCTGTACTTAAGTCGGCATTGTGCCTTTTGTATCTTATTCCGATGCAATTTCTATGTTTCATCATCACTAAGAAGGTCAGAGGGATACAGTAATCCTGAAGTGAAGCATCGGAATCTATAACTGGTGTCAAGGAATGGTTCAAAACATAGTCAGTAAGAAGAGTCAATCTTCTTGTACTTAAGTCGGCATTGTGCCTCTTGTATTTAATTCCGATGCAATTTCTGTGTTTCATCGTCAATAAGAGCGTCCAAGGGATACTGTAAACCTATAGTGAAGCATCGGAATCTATAACTAGTGCCACAGTAATGGTTCAAAACATAGACAGTAAGAAGAGTCAGACGTTTTGAACTTAAGTCGGCATTGTGCCTTTTGGATTTATTTCCGATGCAATTTCTGTGTTTCATCGTCAATAAGGAGGTCCAAGGCATACAGTAAACCTGAAGTGAAGCATCGGAATCTATAACTAGTGTCACTGGAATGGTTCAAAATATAGACAGTAAGAAGAGTCAGTCTTCTTGTACTTAAGTTGGCATTGTGCCTTTTATATTTAATTCCGATGCAATTTCTGTGTATCATCGTCAATAGGAAGGTCAGAGGGAAACAGTAAACCTGAAGTGAAGCATCGGAATCTATAACTAGTGTCACAGGAATGGTTCAAAACATAGTCAGTATTAAGAGTCAGTCTTCTTGTCCTTAAGTCGGCATTGTGCCTTTTGTATTTAATTCCGATGCAATTTCTGTGTTTCATCGTCAATATGAGGTCAGTGAGATACAGTAAACCTGAAGTGAAGCATCGGAATCCAAAACTAGTGTCACAGGAATGATTCAAAACATAGACAGTAGGAAGAGTCAGTCGTCTTGTACTTAAGTCGGCATTGTCCCTTTTGTATTTAAATCCGATGCAATTTCTGTGTTTCATCGTCAATAAGAAGGTCCAAGGTATACAGTAAACCTGAAGTGAAGCATCGGAATCTATAACTAGTGCCACAGGAATGGTTCAAAACATAGTCAGTAAGAAGAGTCAGTCTTCTTGTACTTAAGTCGGCATTGTGCCTTTTGTATTTAATTCCGATGCAATTTCTGTGTTTCGTCGTCAATAGGAAGGTCAGAGGGATACAATAAACCTGAAGTGAAGCATCGGAAACTATAACTAGTGTCATAGGAATGGTTCAAAACATAGTCAGTAAGAACAGTTAGTCTTCTTGTCCTTAAGTCGGCATTGTGCCTTTTGTATTTAATTCCGATGCAATTTCTGTGTTTCATCGTCAATGAGAAGGTCCAAGGGATACAGTAAACCTGGAGTGTAGCATCGGAATCTATGACTTGTGTCACAGGAATGGTTCAAAGCATAGACAGTAAGAAGTGTCAGTCTTCGTGTACTGTAGTCGGCATTTGCCTTTTGTATTTAATTCCGACGCAATTTCTGTGTTTCATCGTCAATAAGAAGGTCTAAGGGATACAGTAAACCTGAAGTGAAGCATCGGAATCCAAAACTAGTGTCACAGGAATGATTCAAAGCATAGACAGTAGGAAGAGTCAGTCTTCTTGTACTTAAGTCGGCATTGTCCCTTTTGTATTTAAATCCGATGCAATTTCTGTGTTTCATCTTCAATAAGAAGGTCCAAGGTATACAGTAAACCTGAAGTGAAGCATCGGAATCTATAACTAGTGCCACAGGAATGGTTCAAAACATAGTCAGTAAGAAGAGTCAGTCTTCTTGTACTTCAGTCGGCATTGTGCCTTTTGTATTTAATTCCGATGCAATTTCTGTGTTTCGTCGTCAATAGGAAGGTCAGAGGGATACAATAAACCTGAAGTGAAGCATCGGAAACTATAACTAGTGTCACAGGAATGGTTCAAAACATAGTCAGTAAGAACAGTTAGTCTTCTTGTCCTTAAGTCGGCATTGTGCCTTTTGTAATTAATTCCGATGCAATTTCTGTGTTACATCGTCAATGAGAAGGTCCAAGGGATACAGTAAACCTGGAGTGTAGCATCGGAATCTATGACTTGTGTCACAGGAATGGTTCAAAGCATAGACAGTAAGAAGTGCCAATCTTCGTGTACTTTAGTCGGCATTTGCCTTTTGTATTTAATTCCGACGCAATTTCTGTGCTTCATCGTCAATAAGAAGGTCAAAGGGATACAGTAAACCTGAAGTGAAGCATCGGAATCTATAACTAGTGTCACAGGAATGGTTCAAACATAGACAGTAAGAAGAGTCAGTCTTCTTGTACTTAAGTCGGCATTGTGCCTTTTGTGTTTAATTCCGATGCAATTTCTGTGTTTCATCGTCAATACGAAGGTCCAAGGGATACTGTAAACCTGGAGTGAAGCATCGGAATCTATAACTAGTGTCACAGTAATGGTTCAAAACATAGTAAGAAGGGTCAGACGTCTTGTACTGAAGCCGGCATTGTGCCTTTTGTATTTAATTCCGATGCAATTTCTGTGTTTCATCGTCAATATGAAGGTCAGTGTGATACAGTAAACCTGAAGTGAAGCATCGGAATCCAAAACTAGTGTCACAGGAATGATTCAAAGCATAGACAGTAGGAAGAGTCAGTCTTCTTGTACTTAAGTCGGCATTGTCCCTTTTGTATTTAAATCCGATGCAATTTCTGTGTTTCATAGTCAATAAGAAGGTCCAAGGTATACAGTAAACCTGAAGTGAAGCATCGGAATCTATAACTAGTGCCACAGGAATGGTTCAAAACATAGTCAGTAAGAAGAGTCAGTCTTCTTGTACTTAAGTCGGCATTGTGCCTTTTGTATTTAATTCCGATGCAATTTCTGTGTTTCGTCGTCAATAGGAAGGTCAGAGGGATACAATAAACCTGAAGTGAAGCATCGGAAACTATAACTAGTGTCACAGGAATGGTTCAAAACATAGTCAGTAAGAACAGTTAGTCTTCTTGTCCTTAAGTCGGCATTGTGCCTTTTGTATTTAATTCCGATGCAATTTCTGTGTTTCATCGTCAATGAGAAGGTCCAGGGGATACAGTAAACCTGGAGTGTAGCATCGGAATCTATGACTTGTGTCACAGGAATGGTTCAAAGCATAGACAGTAAGAAGTGCCAATCTTCTTGTACTTTAGTCGGCATTTGCCTTTTGTATTTAATTCCGACGCAATTTCTGTGTTTCATCGTCAATAAGAAGGTCTAAGGGATACAGTAAACCTGAAGTGAAGCATCGGAATCTATAACTAGTGTCACAGGAATGGTTCAAACATAGGGAGTAAGAAGAGTCAGTCTTCTTGTACTTAAGTCGGCATTGTGCCTTTTGTATTTAATTCCGATGCAATTTCTGTTTTTCATCGTCAATAGGAAGATCAGAGGGAAACAGTAAACCTGAAGTGAAGCATCAGAATCTATAACTAGTGTCACAGAAGTGGTTCAAAACATAGTCAATAAGAAGAGTCAATCTTCTTGTCCTTAAGTCGGCATTGTGCCTCTTGTATTTAATTCCGATGCAATTTCTGTGTTTCATCGTCAATACAAAGGTCCAAGGGATACTGTAAACCTGAAGTGAAGCATCGGAATCTATAACTAGTGTCACAGTAATGGTTCAAAACATAGTAAGAAGGGTCAGACGTCTTGTACTGAAGCCGGCATTGTGCCTTTTGTATTTAATTCCGATGCAATTTCTGTGTTTCATCGTCAATATGAAGGTCAGTGTGATACAGTAAACCTGAATTGAAGCATCGGAATGTACAAGTAGTGTCATAGGAATGGTTCAAAACATAGACAGTAAGAAGGGTCAGCCTTCTTGTACTTAAGTCGGAATTGTGCCTTTTCTATTTCATTTCGATGCAGTTTCTGTGTTTCATCGTCAATAAGAAGGTCAGAGAGATACAGGAAACCTGAAGTGAAGCATCGGAATCTCTAACTAGTGTCACAGGAATCGTTCAAAACATAGTCAGTAAGAAGAGTCAGACTTCTTGTACATAAGTTGGCATTGTGCCTTTCACATTTAATTCCGATACTATTTCTGTGTTTCACCGGCAATAAGAAGGTCAAAGGGATACAGGAAACCTGAAGTGAAGCATCGGAATCTATAACTAGTGTCATAGGAATGGTTCAAAACATAGTCAGTAAGAACAGTTAGTCTTCTTGTCCTTAAGTCGGCATTGTGCCTTTTCTATTTAATTCCGATGCAATTTCTGTGTCTCATCGTCAATAAGAAGGTCCAAGGGATACAGTAAACCTGGAGTGTAGCATCGGAGTCTATAACTTGTGTCACAGGAATGGTTCAAAGCATAGACAGTAAGAAGTGTCAGTCTTCGTGTACATTAGTCGGCATAGGCCTTTTGTATTTAATTCCGACGCAATTTCTGTGTTTCATCGTCAATAAGATGGTCTAAGGGATACAGTGAACCCGAATTGAAGCATCGGAATCTATAACTAGTGTCACAGGAATGGTTCAAAACATAGACAATGAGAAGAGTCAGTCTTCCTGTACTTAAGTCGGCATTGTGCCTTTTGTATCTTATTCCGATGCAATTTCTGTGTTTCATCATCACTAAGAAGGTCAGAGGGATACAGTAATCCTGAAGTGAAGCATCGGAATCTATAACTAGGGTCACGCTAATGTTTCAAAACAAAGTCAGTAAGAAGAGTCAGTCTTCTTGTCCTTATGTCGGCATTGTGCCCTTTGTATTTAATTCCGATGCAATTTCTGTGTTTCATCGTCAATAAGAAGGTCCAAGGTATACAGGAAACCCGGAGTGTACCATCGAAATCTATAACTAGTGTCACAGAAATGGTTCAAAGCATAAACAGTAAGAAGAGTCAGACTTCGTGTACTTAAGTCGGCATTGTGCCTTTTGTATTTAATTCCGATGCAATTTCTGTGTTTCATCGTCAATACGAAGGACCAATAGATACAGTAAACCTGAAGTGAATCATCGGAATCAATAACTAGTGTCACAGGAATGGTTCAGAACATAGTCTGTAAGAAGAGTCAGTCTTCTTGTACTTATTTCAGCATTGTGCCTTTTCTATTTAATTCCGATGCAATTTCTGTGATTCATCGTAAATAACAAGGTCAAAGGGATACAGTAAACCTGGAGTGAACCATTGGAATCTATAACTAGAGTCAATGGAATGGTTCAAATCTTAGACAGTAAGAAGAGTCAGTCTTCTTGTACTTAAGTCGGCATTGAGCCTTTTGTATTTAATTCCGATGCAATTTCTGTGTTTCATCGTCAAAAAGAAGGTCCAAGGGATACAGTAAACCTGAAGTGAAGCATCGGAATCTACTACTAGTGTCACAGGAATGGTTCAAAGCAAAGTCAGTCAGAAGAGTCAGTCTTCTTGTCCTTATGTCGGCATTGTGCCTTTTGTATTTAATTCCGATGCAATTTCTGTGTTTCATCGTCAATAACAAGGTCCAAGGGATACAGTAAACCTGGAGTGTAGCATCGGAATCTATAACTAGTGACACAGGAATGGTTCAAATCATAGTCAGTAAAAAGAGTCAGTCTTCTTGTACTTAAGTCGGCATTGTGCCTTTTGTATTTAATTCCGAAGCAATTTCTGTGTTTCATCTTCAATAAGAAGGTCCAAGGGATACAGTTAACCTGAAGTGAAGCATCGGAATCTATTACTAGTGTCACAGGAATGGTTCAATACATAAACAGTAAGAAAAGTCAGTCGTCTTGTACTTAAGTCTCCATTGTGCATTTTCTATTTAATTCCGATGCAATTTCTGTGTTTCATCGTCAATAAGATGGTCAGAGGGATACAGTTAACCTGAAGTGAAGCATCCGAATCTATAACTAGTGTCACAGGAATGGTTCAAAACATAGTCAGTAAGAAGAGTCAGTCTTCTTGTACTTAAGTCGGCCTTGTGCCTTTTGTATTTAATTCCGATGCAATTTCTGTGTTGCATCGCCAATAAGAAGGTCCAAGGGATACAGTAAACCTGAAGTGAAGCATTGGAAACTATAACTAGTGTCACAGGAATGGTTCAAAACATAGACAGTAAGAAGAGTCAGTCATCTTGTACTTAACTTGGCATTGTGCCTTTTCTATTTAATTCCGATGCAATTTCTGTGTTTCATCGTCAATAAGAAGATCAGAGGGGTACAGTAAACCTGAAGTGAAGCATCGGAATCTATAACTAGTGTCACAGGAATGGTTCAAAACATTGACAGTAGGAAGAGTCAGTCTCCTTGTACTTAAGTCGGCATAGTACCTTTTTCATTTAATTCCGATGCAATTTCTGTGTTTCATCGTCAATACGAAGGTCCAAGGGATACAGTAAACATGAAGTGAAGCATCGGAAGCTATAACTAGGGTCACAGGAATGGTTCAAAACATAGACAGTAGGAAGAGTTAGTCATCTTGTACTTAAGTCGGCATTGTGCCTTTTGTATTTATTTCCGATGCAATTTCTGTATTTCTTCGTCAGTAAGAAGGTCCAAGGGATACAGTAAACCTGAAGTGAAGCATCGCAATAATGTATAACTAGTGCCACAGGAATGGTTCAAAACATTGTCAGTAGGAAGAGACGGTCTACATGCACTTATGTCGGCATTGGGCCTTTTATATTTAATTCCGTTGCAATTTCTGTGTTTCATCGTCAATAAGAGGGTCCAAGGGTTGCAGTAAACCTCAAGTGAAGCATCGGAAGCTATAACTAGTGTCACAGGAATGGTTCAAAACTTAGTCAGTAAGAAGAGTCAGTCTTCTTGTACTTAAGTCGGCATTGTGCACTTTGTGTTTAATTCCGATGCAATTTCTGTGTTTCGTCGTCAATAAGAAGGTCCAAGGGATACAGTAAACCTGAAGTGAAGCATCCGAATCTATAACAAGTGTCACAGGAATGGTTCAAAACATAGTCAGTAAAAAGAGTCAGTCTTCTTGTACTTCAGTCAGCATTGTGCCTTTTGTATTTAATTCCGAAGCAATTTCTGTGTTTCATCGTCAATAAGAAGGTCCAAGGGATACAGTACACCTGAAATGAAGCATCGTAATCTATAACTAGTGTCACAGGAATGGTTCAAAAACGTAGACAGTAGGAAGAGTCAGTCTTCTTGTACTTAAGTCGGCATTTTGCCTTTTGTATTTCATTCCGATGCAATTTCTGTGTTTCATCGTCAATAAGAAGGACCAAGGGATACAGTAAACCTGAAGTGAATGATCGGAATCTATAACTAGTGTCACAGGAATGGTTCAGAACATAGTCAGTAAGAAGAGTCAGTCTTCTTGTACTTATGTCAGCATTGTGCTTTTTCTATTTAATTCCGATGCAATTTCTGTGATTCATCGTCAATAACAAGGTCAAAGGGATACAGTAAACCTGGAGTGAACCATCGGAATCTATAACTAGATTCAATGGAATGGTTCAAATCATAGACAGTAAGAAGAGTCAGTCTTCTTGTACTTAAGTCGGCATTGTGCCGTTTGTATTTAATTCCGATGCAATTTCTGTGTTTCATCGTCAAAAAGAAGGTCCAAGGGATACAGTAAAGCTGAAGTGAAGCATCGGAATCTATAACTAGTGGCACAGGAATGGTTCAAAATATAGACAGTAGGAAGAGTCAGTCTTCTTGTATTTAAGTCGGCATTGTGCCTTTTGTATTTAATTCCTATGCAATTTCTGTGTTTCATCGTCAATAAGAAGGTCCAAGGGATACAGTAAACCTGAAGTGAAGCATCGGAATCTACTACTAGTGTCACAGGAATGGTTCAAAACAAAGTCAGTAAGAAGAGTCAGTCTTCTTGTCCTTATGTCGGCATTGTGCCTTTTGTATTTAATTCCGATGCAATTTCTGTGTTTCATCGTCAATAACAAGGTCCAAGGGATACAGTAAACCTGGAGTGTAGCATCGGAATCTATAACTAGTGTCACAGGAATGGTTCAAATCGTAGTCAGTAAAAAGAGTCAGTCTTCTTGTACTTAAGTCGGCATTGTGACTTTTGTATTTAATTCCGAAGCAATTTCTGTGTTTCATCTTCAATAAGAAGGTCCAAGGGATACAGTAAACCTGAAGTGAAGCATCGGAATCTATTACTAGTGTCACAGGAATGGTTCAATGCATAGACAGTAAGAAAATTCAGTCGTCTTGTACTTAAGTCCCCATTGTGCATTTTCTATTTAATTCCGATGCAATTTCTGTGTTTCATCGTCAAGAAGATGGTCAGAGGGATACAGTAAACCTGAAGTGAAGCATCAGAATCTATAACTAGTGTCACAGGAATGGTTCAAAACATAGTCAGTAAGAAGAGTCAGTCTTCTTGTACTTAAGTCGGCATTGTGCCTTTTGTATATAATTCCGATGCAATTTCTGTGTTTCATCGTCAATAAGAAGGTCAGAGGGATACTGTAAACCTGAAGTGAGCATCGGAATCTATAACTTGTCTCACAGGAATTATTCAAAACATAGTCAGTAAGAGGAGTCAGTCTTTTTATACTTAAGTCAGCATTGTTACTTTTGTGTTTAATTCCGATGCAATTTCTGTGTTGCATCGTCAATAAGAAGGTTCAAGGGATACAGTAAACCTGAAGTGAAGCATTGGAATCCATTACTAGTGTCACAGGAAGCTTTCAAAACATAGTCAGTAAGAAGAGTCAGTCATCTTGTACTTAACTCGGCATTGTGCCTTTTCTATTTAATTCCGATGCAATTTCTGTGTTTCATCGTCAATAAGACGATCAGAGGGGTACAGTAAACCTGAAGTGAAGCATCGGAATCTGTAACTAGTGTCACAGGAATGGGTCAAAACATTGACAGTAGGAAGAGTCAGTCTTCTTGTCCTTAAGTCGGCAGAGTGCCTTTTGTATTTAATTCCGATGCAATTTCTGTGTTTCATCGTCAAATAGAAGGTCCAAGGGTTACAGTAAACCTCAAGTGAAGCATCGGAATCTATAACTAGTGTCACAGGAATGGTTCAAAACATAGACAGTAGGAAGAGTTAGTCTTCCTGTACTTAAGTCGGCATTGTGCCTTTTGCATTTAATTCCGATGCAATTTCTGTGTTTCATCGTCAATAAGAAGGTCCAAGGGATACAGTAAACCTGAAGTGAAGAATCGGAATCTATAACTAATGTCACAGGAATGGTTCAAACATAGACAGTAAGATATGTCAGTCACCTTCTACTTAAGTCGGCATTGTGCATTTTCTATTTAATTCCGATACAATTTATGTGTTTCATCGTCAATAAGGAGGTCAGAGGGATACAGTAAACCTGAAGTGAAGCATCCGAATCTATTACTAGTGTCACAGGAATGGTTCAAAACATAGTCAGTAAAAAGAGTCAGTCTTCTTGTACTTATGTCAGCATTGTGCCTTTTGTATTTAATTCCGATGCAATTTCTGTGTTTCATCGTCAATAAGAAGGTCAGAGGGATACAGTAAACTTGATGTGAGCATCGGAATCTATAAACAGTGTCAGAGGAATGGTTCAAAACTTAGTCATTAAGAAGAGTCAGTCTTCTTGTATTTAAGTCGGCATTGTGCCCTTTGTGTTTAATTCCGATTCAATTTCTGTGTTTCGTCGTCAATAAGAAGATCCAAGGGATACAGTAAACCTGAAGTGAAGCATAGGAATCTATAATTAGTGTCACAGGAATGGTTCTAAAGATAGACAGTAAGAAGAGTCAGTCTTCTTGTACTTAAGTCGCCATTGTGCCTTTTGTATTTAATTCCGATGCAATTTCTGTGTTTCATCGTCAATAAGAAGGTCCAAGGGATACAGTAAACCTGGAGTGTAGCATCGGAATCTATAACTAGTGTCACAGGAATGGTTCAAATCGTAGTCAGTAAAAAGAGTCAGTCTTCTTGTACTTAAGTCGGCATTGTGACTTTTGTATTTAATTCCGAAGCAATTTCTGTGTTTCATCTTCAATAAGAAGGTCCAAGGGATACAGTAAACCTGAAGTGAAGCATCGGAATCTATTACTAGTGTCACAGGAATGGTTCAATGCATAGACAGTAAGAAAATTCAGTCGTCTTGTACTTAAGTCCCCATTGTGCATTTTCTATTTAATTCCGATGCAATTTCTGTGTTTCATCGTCAAGAAGATGGTCAGAGGGATACAGTAAACCTGAAGTGAAGCATCAGAATCTATAACTAGTGTCACAGGAATGGTTCAAAACATAGTCAGTAAGAAGAGTCAGTCTTCTTGTACTTAAGTCGGCATTGTGCCTTTTGTATATAATTCCGATGCAATTTCTGTGTTTCATCGTCAATAAGAAGGTCAGAGGGATACTGTAAACCTGAAGTGAGCATCGGAATCTATAACTTGTCTCACAGGAATTATTCAAAACATAGTCAGTAAGAGGAGTCAGTCTTTTTATACTTAAGTCAGCATTGTTACTTTTGTGTTTAATTCCGATGCAATTTCTGTGTTGCATCGT